>NW_020954608.1:18487761-18706636 GCF_900497805.2 Vombatus ursinus
TATCTATCTATCTATCTATCTATCTATCTATCTATCTATCTATCTATCTATCTATCTATCTATCTACTTAGGAGAGCTAGCTGTGGCATTGTAGATAGAGGGCCAGCACACAAGTCAGAAAATCCTGGGTTCAAATTCCACTTTTGACATTTATTGACTATATAACCCTGGGCATGACACTTAACTTCTTGATGACCCAAGCAATTCTTTCTCTAAAAGTTGCACAGCAAATACCGATCTCATCAGTAGAGGGAGTTCCCTATACTGATAAAAATCACAGGTCCAGTCCAAATACATAAGAGGCTATTAACTTGACAAACTTAGACCAAAGATGTTTCTATAGTTCTTACAATTACAAGTCAAAGTCAACAAGTATTTTTTAATCCTTAATGTTCCTGCTCCTAAGTTATAACAGGACAAGAATAAAATTTCAAACCCTTAGAAGTGTAATTGTGCTTAACAATGTATGCTAGTGAGGTTAAAGGGTGGTATATCTTCATGAGGGGAAAAAAAGGAAAGAATCATGCTATTGCATACGCATTCAAGAAATGAATGACTAAATTGGTGCAAATGAAAGGTGGTAAGGGTGTGTATATATGCCTAAGTGTAGGGCAGGGTGAGGATGGAGAACTTCAAACCAAATTAAGTAAGCATTTTAGCAAAAGTAATTAAAAAGCAGCTGTGAAATGGAGAAAAGTTGCATAGTAAAGCAAAACATTAAGTTCCTTATTGGATTACTGGATTTAGGAACTTTGAAGCATACACTACTTCTGCATCTCACATGTTTAGAGACATTTAGAGAAATTTTCATAGAAGTAATTGGAAACTTGAAAGTTTATTTCTTTTCTAATTAAGTTTTCCCCCTCTTGGATGAAAATATGTAAAGTAATAAAGGGATTTTAAGAAGATAAATTTTCAAGTAAAACATTGAAATGGATTGTAATATTGACTTTCACCTTAAGGCTTGTTTTTTTTTTTTAAATGGACCATTTACCAATGGATGATGATGACGATGATGATGATGGTGATGATGATGATGGTAATGATGATGATATCCACATTTCTCTAACAGTTATATGCCAGGCACTGTGTTGAGTGCTTTAGAAATATTATCTTATTCAATCGTCAAAACAATTGTGGGACATAGGTGCTATTATTATCCCCATTTCACAGATGAGGAAACTGAGGCATGTAAGTGACTGAACATAACCTTTAAATCAGAGAGTCACTCTCTTTCTCTTTGTGTCTCTGTCACTCTCTCTATCTCTGTCTTTCTATATCTTGCTTTCTCTCCCCCCTTCTTCCACTCTTCCCTTATGTCAAGCAGAGAAAGGAAGGCTGTGGTCATCATTTGGTACTGATGGCTTTTTGGCAATGAAAGAGGTGATTTGTTATTTAGGAAGATCATTACAGCAGTTCTTTGGAGGATAGATTGAAAGGGGAGAGTCCAGTTACTATCACAGTAGTTCAAGTGAGTGGTGATGAGATGAGTGGTATCATGAATGTGAGAGGCAGTATAGGATTAAGGTAAACAGGACAACAACTGATTGGACATAAGGTTGGGGTGAGAGAGAAGGAATTGAGAATGACTGAATACAAGACTGATTGAATGTTGGTAACTAGTGGGAAGATGATTTTTCAACTGAAATAAAGGGGTTTGAATGAGGGATAGATTTAGTGAAGAAAAGTTGTGTTTTGGCCATGTTGAGTTTGAAAAGCCTCCAGGACATCCAAGTGGAGATATCTAAAGCATAATTGTTGATATGAAACTACAAATCTAGAGCAAGATTAAGACAAGATATATAGATCTAGTAATCATCTATATAGAGATGACTGTATTCATGCTATGCCCAAGAAGGAAGGAATAAAGAGAAAAGAGAAGATCTGGAACTGGAAGGAGTCTCTGGATATTTAATTCTAGCCATCCTCATTTTATGAATTAGGAAATTGAGACCCAGAGAAGTTAGGTGACTTGCCCAATATCACCAATATAAGCTGAAAGGGCCAGATGTAAGCCAGATCTTCTGACTAGAATATGTTCTTTCCCTTTAACATGTTACTTCCCATGGATAATGGGTGGCTAGGTGGCATTATAGTGCATAGAGCACTGGAGCTGAATTCAGGAAGAACCAAGTTCAAATATGATCTCAGATACTTACTAGCTGTGTGATCCTGGGCAAGTCACTTAACCCTGTTTGCCTCAGTTTCCTCATCTGTAAAATGAGCTGGAGAAGGAAATGGCACACCACTCCAGTATCTCTACCAAGAAAACCCCAAATGGGGTCAGACACAATTGAAAACAACTGAACAACAACAAAATGGACGATGACTAAGTAACAAAATAGTCCATCAGGTATGAGGAGAAGCGGGAGAGAATAGTGTCAAGGAAAAGGAGGAAGGAGAGTCAGGGTGGTCAGCAGTGTTGCAGACTGCAGGAGATCCCAAGAAGGAGAATTTCAGTTGTGTTGAAGTCAGATAGAAGCAAGAATACAAGAGGCTGAGTAGCGGAACAAAAGGGGGAAAAGAGCAATAAATGTATGACTATTCTATTTTCCAAAAGAGTTGGGAGGTGGGATGTTGCATTGATTCATATGTATTCTCTCTTGTCCATTTACAAGTTTGATTAGTAGGTTAACTATCCACTCTGTCTTTGAAAGATGGATTTTCTTTAGTGTCATTTAGTTTGTTTTTAATACCTTATGAAATGGACAGTTCTTAGTAATATTAGTTGATACGATCATGAAGTGGAAAAATCACTGGACTACAAGTCAAGAAAATCTCAGCTGTTAATAATTCTTTGACTTTTGGCAAGTCATTAAAGACCTGGGTCCTGATTTCCTACATGTGGAATGAAGGGATTGGACTTGGTTTATTTTGGTTCTAAAATCCTGTAATTCAATATTTGCCTAAAACTAGAAAATTATCTTTAGATGAAAATTATCCTTAGAAGCATCTAGGGGCTTCAATGATTAAAGCTCTAGACCTGGAGTTGGGAAGACTTGAATTCAAATTTGTTTAACACAGTTTCCATAACTGTAAAATGGAGATAATAATAGTAACCATCTCCCAAGGTTATTGTGAGAATCAAATGGGATAGTTTTTATAGCTTTTAGCATACTGCCTGATACTTAGTAAGTGCTATATAAATACTACCTATTGTTATTGTTGTTATTGTTATTAGATGAATATAGAGTTTCTTATTTTAAAATGGGAATTATATTTGCATTATTTACCTTACAGAGTGGTAAGCCTCAAATGAGATAATATTTAAGCCTCAAATAAGATAACATATGTGAAACATTCTGCATTCTGTAAGAAAAAATACAAACTTTTGTCAAACATATGATTCTAATACCATGTTTGTTATCAGCATTGCAATTATAAATAGCATAATATCAATACTAACAATTATTGTTGTTGCTATTACTTTGAGAAATAAACTTTTTACAACATTGAATGAGTGAAACTATGAAAAAACAGGACAGGATAGATAACAATATAATCTGTCTACTTGCAAGCTATCCTTACTAAGTGGAGTGAAAGTTTCAATGACATTGATATTCACTCTCTCCCCAAATTCTACAAGGCATTAGTCAGCAGCTTGAGATTCAGCTGCCTTACAAGCCAGATTGTCTGTTGGAATACTTTGGTTCAGAGGCAGACGCTGATCTAAAAGATTCAAGCTCAGGATCCTTTATTATCAGACTCTACTAAAATTTACTTGGGTATTCACAGTAGGCTGGATATCTTATTTAAAATGCCTCATACTCAGAGAGGGGTGGAAATCAAACTTCCCTTCTATTCCATTGTCAAATATCTGTCTCATATCTATTTAGAAATTAGGAGATCCATGTGATTTCATATAGGAAAGAGTTGCAAATTGAAAACAAACAAAATTGCAAAAAAAAAAATCTAGTTCATAAAGCCTCAGAATCATCAGAAAGACCTTAGTTCCTGTTTTAACTTCTTCATTGTTTCCTTAAGTGACCTTTGAACAAGCTCCAATGTAGTAGGAAGAAAATTGGGCTAGAAACCAGAACTGGGTTCCAGGGCTGGCTCTTCCACTTAGTAGGCCACATGATCTTAAACAAGTTAATAAATCTCCGTGGGCTCTAATTTCCTTTTCAGCAAGATGTTAAGTTCTTTTCCAGGTATGAATGCCTATTTCACTTGAATTCATAAGAAAAGTACAAATGGGGTAGTGATGACAATGGCAGTAAGAGTGGCATTGAATCCTGTTTGTGAGCACACACAGAGCCAAATGGAAGAGGGCCTGTTCCCCACTTCAGGGTTGATATAGGCAGTTAATGCTACCAACCAAATTCCACAAATTATACAATTCCCTAAATGTAAACATTTAAGGTAAGTGCAGTACTATGCTTTCTCTCTTATTTCTCACTGACTCTCTTCTTTTTTCTCTCTATATATTGGGTTGGCTGCTATCACAGTCAACACCATCATCATTGTCATGGTCATCATCATCATCATTAGAATTTTTCACAATGGTTACATGGAAAATACCTACTTACATCATTGACATATGATGCTCAAATGGAAGAGTTTTGTAAATTGTGAAGTACTTTGTATTGCCATGACAATGATAAGAATAATAGTACCTCACATTTATAAACTATTTGTGGTCTACAAATTCTTTCTTCATAAAAATCCTTTTGTGATAGGTATGGAAATATTATTTTCATTTTATGTAAAAAGAAAAAAAGATTTTTCCCCAATGTCACTGACAAAAGTAGCAAATATAGAAGTCAGACATTAGTCTTTTGATTTTGTTTTCTTCTAGTCATCTCTCCTCTATATTACGTTACATTTTTAGAAGATTATAACTGGTCATTTGGGCAGGCACCACCAATTCAGTTCTAAATAGATCAAAACTACAGAATTTAAAAAAATACTTTCCACTGAAATCTGGAGCTAGTTTTCCTTCTGAGAATTCCTTTATCTCACACATTGGACAACAAGAAAGGGGTTCTGAAGATGGGAAAGACATTTAGAGGTGAAGTACAAAGAGTAGATAGTGTGGAGAAAGATAGAAGTTCACATGATAGCAATCCTTAGGAAAAGACCATTTGATAAAACCATTTCTCTTTCCATGGCTCTTTTTAGGTTGAATCTTTCTGATGCCTCTTTCTTTGTTTTTTCCATATAACTCTAGGATAAAACTGTCCTGACCTGGGCATTCTTTGTATGGCCCCTCATTTGTAATATCGTCTATCTCAATTACTAATTTTTCCCTTTCACATGATGATTGTGCTCATGACAAGTTAATTAAGAACAACAAACAAATTCATTTGATGATGCCTTTTCTTTATGTAGGAATTGTACCACTCTCATTTCCCAGAAAACAATGACAGATTTTAAAGTGTTTTCATATATTTTCTTTAAAAATTGTATGCATGTTTTTTTTTTTACTTGAAAAGAGAGATCTGTGACTAAACCAAATACTACTTAAATTTCACTGAGGGACTATAGTTTTGATATTTTAGGGTATTTTAAGGGTTTATGTAGAGAAATAATATGATTAGAGAGGCTGTGGATGTGATTTGCAAACATGGATACTCTCCCCACGATGTGCTACTTAGGAAGATTATGATGACACTACACCATACTTGTCAAGTCTTCTTCTGTCTGATGTCATTTACCATAGAAGCTATAGAAATATCAAATTTGAGTTCACCTGAGACCTTGGATCACAGACTAGTGCAAATAAAAGAAAAAGCATATTAGAGTTGAATATGAAGAGAGAAAAGTTAATACATGATATTTTTGGCAAGAAACTTACTGAGATTTTGATCGTCCGTTACAATTCTCCTTCATATGACTGTGGATGTGGAAAGCTAGGTGAATGGAATGTTGGTTCCTTCAGACCCTAAGCTGGATAGGCTTCAATTGATGGTTTGGAGTATATGTCTCTTATCAGAAGGCTGGCATAGCTAAATTCAGAAACATTTTTTTTGCCTGTAAAAACTCTGAAAAACCATTTACTAATGATTGCAATCTGTGTCATTGGAGTTCCCTTACCAATTGGCACACTTCACCAATGAAATCACAATTCTTCAAAATAGCAAAGTAAATGACTGATTCTCTTCAAAGTTTCTCAAAGTCTTTTGAGTTGCCTATTTAACACTCAATGTTTCTAGAATAGTGTTCTTTTTTTCCTTAAAGGAAATATATTTTAAATATTTCTGTATTTTGTTGTTGTTGTTTTGCTTCTCTCCCCCCTTGTGATTAATCTAAATGAATTATGAATTGAATATATTATGAAATGAATATAAAATGAATTAAATGAATTATACAACCAGGTAGCTTTTACACTGCTATAAAATTCTCATATAATATTCAAAATTTACTTAACATTTTGTTGTGAAATTTTGCAATAAAGTTGCTCTAGGGTTGATCCTGTTTGTGACAACCATCTCCTTAAAATCAAAGAAACTTGTCTGCACTATTGCAGCCTTGCTGTCTCTTGGCAAAAAGTTAATTTGAAAAGGTTCCTACAGTAATCTAAAACAAATTCTGTTGCAAGTATGTGGCAACATTGCAGGATGACTTTTCTCAGAACAAAGTTCCTTTATTAGATTTCCATTTGGGTGATGAAATCCCACTGATCTAATCAGCAGTTTTTGGTTTTTTGTTTTTTTTTTTCCCTGCAAACTAATCCAAATGTACTGGGTTTTTTTTTTTCATAGCAATGTGTCCTTGAGGAAGGTACAATTGCTTATCAAAATTGGGTTAAAACAGGCACAGACGTTTACAGACAGTTTTGGATATTTGATGTGCAAAATCCAGAGGAGGTGATGGTCAATAGCAGCAACATTAAAGTTAAGCAAAGAGGCCCTTATACTTACAGGTAGGTGAAAACTTCAGCCAAATAAACAACAATGTTTCCTGAATGACAAATGCTATGTGCTCATTGCCAATACAACCACTTCACTAAGGATGTATTTATGGATCTTTGCCTGTTTTGCAAAATGGAATATACCATGTTTCTTCTTGGGATGAGAGGAATAAAGACACCAAAGAGGCAGGTCTGGTGATTTCCTCAATAATTTAATCAGTAGCAGAAAGAAATACCATGTGTGTTCTAAAAGCCCACCAACTTAATCAAACTGGTTAAATCCAAATTTCTTCAATGACTGTTTTCTTTTATACATTTATTAGCAAGAAATTCATTTTTCCATCTTCTAGGATTGTTCATATTTATTATCATATTTTCTTATTAATTCAGTGGTTGGATGTATGGGCTAAGTAGAAAAATCTTCTCAGAGACTTAAAAAACAAAAATCAGTTTTACCAAAATTAAGTACATGCTAGTTTCCTGTAGGTCATCAAATAAGATTTATGCAATATAGTTTATATGATTTCCAATCAAAGAAATAAAGCTTTTATTTGGAATGTTGAAAACCATTCAAAAAGTTTTCGCACGTATTTCTGGTTTTAGAGCCTAAAGATTCGAGGCCTTCCTTTATTTTTTCCCTGCTTTTCCAAGTAATTGGACTCCTGAAATGTAATTTTATATACTTCTGAGTAGATTAATAGAATCTTTGAGCTAGACATATATCTTAGAGGGCATGTAGTCTAACATTTGCCTTTTACTGAATAGGAAACTGAGATTCAGGGAAAGTAACTAACAAGTCAGGAATACAAGAAGTGTGTGACAGGGTAACAATTACCATTTTAGCTTCTTCATTTCTAGTTAGACTTTTCTTTCCAATATAATTTCTGCTTCCTATTTCAGTGATTGAACTTAATCTTCATATTAAATAAAATGAAATTATTCATACATTGTCTAAGTGTGAAAATGTAGAAAGAGATAAAAGCCTTTTTTTTTTTTAATAAAAGACAGGATTTAAGAATATGGTATTTCTGATGCCCAAACCAAATCCTGCCACATTATCTGGTAGGGTCCAGTGGAAAGTGTTTCAAATTTGTAATCAAATGGTTTGGGTTCAAATACAAGCTCTGTTATTTGCTACATGTGTGATCTCTGGCAAATCAATTCATCCCTGCAAGCCTATTTCCTCATCTGCAGATTGGGGTGGATGGAAGACCTGAAAGGTCCCTTCTGTCTCTAAATCTACAATTCCATTTTTTCCCCCCTCATAGATGTTTATATTCCTATCTAAACTATTTCTAAAGTTTCTGTCCTAACTGGTCCCATAGTTGAGCATCCTATTTGCCCACAGTCATTGTTCACATTCAAATTTTACTTTTCCTTATTTTCCTTTATTGTAGGCATCATTTTTAGGGTCAAAAATGAAGACAGTATTCAATGTAGAGTAGGCCTTTAGGATGAGAGTTGAGTTTTCATTCTTTCCTTCCTTTTTTTTTGTCCTTACTACTTAGAACAGTGTTTTACACTTAATAGGCATTAAGTAAATACATGTTAAATATACAATCTCACTCCAAAAAAAAGTATAAAATTTTGTTATACCTATATCTGTTTATCTGGTGCCACCTCCTTCTCTTCTTCCTTCTCTTCCTTCTCTCCTCCTCTTTTTCTTCATCTTCCTCCTTTTCTTTCTACTCTCCCTCCTCTTCCTCTTCTTCCTCTTCATCTTCTTCCTCCTTCTCTTCCTTCCCTCCCCTTCTTCTGCCTCCTCTTTTTCCTCATCCTCCTCTCTAAAATCACCTCCCAGAAAAGTAAAAAGGACATCTGTTTGGTTAGTGAATAGTTGCTCTTTATACGCTGGCAAAAGTAGCAACTATTTCCTCTTCTTGATCCTTCTAAAGTAAAGTAAATAAATTTTTTTAAAAAAGGGAAAAAAAAAACATTTCCCTATTTCCACAGAGCCAACTTACACGAAAGGGAGCTTTCTATATCTCACTGGAAGTATGTCTGCTAGCTAAGTAACAGTATTTAGATTTAGAAGTTACCTTGAGGGAAGAAGTCATTCTTCTTCATTTCTTGGCCTTCAATTCAGCACTGCATGTAGACCAGAAAGGTCCACTTCTATAAACCTCTTAAGGTTCTCTAAAGTCTATTTCAAAGTTTAGGTGTTATGAAATTTTTATATCCAACCCAAACTCTCTTTAAGGTATTCTAACTCTGAAACAGAAAAAAATAAAAGCAACCATTTGTAGTTGGACAATGCTTACCATTTCCTTTTGAACTCACAGTTTGATGAAACATGGATAAAATACATATTAGGCTTCAAATTCAGATATACATAGTGTAATTACAAACCTTTTCCCAGGAACTGGAGGATGGAGAAGTCTACTTCAGTCCAGCATTTTCTTTTAAAGAGTGCCATCTCTTGGCTAGATTTTGCAATTGCAAAAACAGTAAACTCATATTTAGGTATAATTCATTGCTGTTATGAATATATTCCTTTAAAATGCAAGTAATGAATTGATCATGGATGTTGTAATATTCATAGCAATTTATAATGCTATTCAAATACATGAATATAATTCTCAAATTACATGAATATAATTCTCAAAAATCCAAGTAACTGCCTGGAATGGAGCAAGGCCTCAGTATGATCTACGTTTAAACAATTTATAGAACTTCTAATAAGGAGATAGTAAATATATCATCTCTATCAATTGATCTTTCAAAATTTAGATATTATATAATTCTATCATATCCTAAATATAATGAATAATCAGGCTTTGGCTCCATAGGCATAAAACCCACAAATTTTAAGCATTGGTAGCTCTAGAATAATCACTTTCTCAATAAAGCAGATGTTGGGATAGCCATGACAATCTAATCAATTTATTTTGTGCTTTATGGTCAAGCACAAAATATTTTGTCCTAAAAGAAGCCTTTTTTCATTTTTGCAAACATTTCTATTCTTACAGATTTTTTTCAGGTTATGGTTTATATGTGAAAAAAAAAAGTGAATTTTAAGTGCTAGTCCATGAAATTAAACTCAATATATGAACTTTTCCCTTGGTCTTAATCTCTCCCGTACTACTCTTGACCACCAAGATATGAGAATTTTTCCCTTCTAACCATCCCCCTTTAGCCCCAATCTTTGAAAGGACTAGTTGAGTTGTAAATACATTTGTCAACGAACACCTTCCTCCTCATCTTCTTTAAATAGAGCATGTGATTAGGAGTCACCTTATACATAGTTATAGCTTAGAGGTGTAGACCAAGTTCTCTTTTCTTCCTCAATTAGCTATTTTCAGATACAAAAAAGGTATATGAACTTTTTCAGTCTCTCCTCTTGCTTGGTATAATCTTGGATGAATAGATCTTCCAATGAAAGTGTCTGCTGTAATAATATCTATTACCAGAGTAAACATGCCAGGCAGCCTCTTAGACAATCAGCTATTTCTGTGAAAGTAGTCTGAAAATTATTTAAGTTAAGCTGTGACTAGGTGATAAACTGTGACTCTTTATACTATAAATGACTTTGCAAGTTTAAAATTGTTTTATTAGGGTTAACCAAGAAATCAAACCAGAGACTCAGCAAATCTACTAAATTATTATTAATTAAATCCCCAGTCTATGTAAGCCACCTCTCCTAAGTCTCAATACATCTAAAGAAATCCTTTTAAACATGTGGCTAATCTTTTATAAAGTCTAGGCTTTCACTCAATTATATATTCATATGAAAATAGTTTAATTTTTTCTTGGTATTACTCTACATGTAAAATTGATTATTATTTATAATTTTGGAAGATTATGCCATAGTATTTAGTATAATGTGTGCTTAGGAAGCTATTTTTTAGATTTCCATTTTGTTTTTCAGAGTCCGCTATCTAGCCAAGCAAAATATAACTCAGCATGGAGACAACACAGTTTCTTTTGCACAGCCCAATGGTGCCATCTTTGAACGTAGCCTGTCAGTTGGGACAGAAAATGACAGCTTTACTGTCCTCAATCTTGCAGTTGCAGTACGTGTATCGGGATGGGGCAGGGGGTGGGTGGGGTGGTGGCATAGTGAGTAATAATATAATTTGTCTCCAAATCCCCTTCGACTCCATTCAAGTCAGCTTGTTAAAATGATTCTGATTCAAAACAGGTTGAAAAAAATTCATAGTCTGATATAACACATTTTGCTCATCACATGAGTATTAATGTAATTCCCACATATTAGTCTTTAAAAGGAATCATTAATGCGTGGAAAGTTTAAAAAACAAAACAGGTGTTTGAGAAAAATAAATTCAAGCCTCAAAAATGAGATAATGATTTATTCAAGGTTGTTTTTGCCTCCTTTCTCAAGTTTATTGATTTATTTCCTTTCTTTGTTTGCAAATATTTAAGTATCTGGGTATTCCATCTATACTGTAATGACTTTGCATAAGTCATTGAACTTCCTTGGGCTTCAGTTTCCTAGTATATAAAATGAAGCAGTTGGACAAGATGACCCCTCAAGGCCTTTGCAACTATTAATTTGTGACACCAAGATTTTTATTCAGCCAGTGTATAATATTGGAATTTTGACAGTGATGCCTCATTGGATTTGGAAATAGATCTTAAAGGATGGGGGTAATATGACTGAGTTTAAAAAAACATAAGAACACAAACACGGTGTATTTAGGTTCTGGCTAGATTTAAAGGCTCAATTAAGAAAGAAGTGGAGGATGAAACTGCGTAAACATACCGTGTGTAGCTTTGGAGACTACTAAATGCCAGGGTGGGGAGTTTTGACTCGATTCTATAGTCAGAAACAACTAATAATATATTTTAAATGGAGGTAAAATGATGAAAGTAGAAAGAAGAATAACAAGTTTATTACTTTTGGAGTAGGTATGGTATAACTTCAGGAATTAGTATGCAGAATAGATCAGAAGAAGAAGAAAATAGATGCCAATTGCAAGGTATTTAAAAGAATTATAGGGGGCAGCTAGGTTGCACAGTGGATAAAGCACAGGCCCTGAAGTCAGGAGGACCTGAGTTCAAATCTGGCCTCAGACCAACACTTGACACTTACTAGCTGTGTGACTCTGGGCAAGTCACTTAATCCCAATGGCCAAAAAAAAAAAAAAAGAAAGTATTATAAAAGGAAATAATAGTCAGTGTAAGGATAAAATTGTCTATAGGCTTCATTCTACCCTCCTCCAGGACATAGAACTTATTTCCTTTGTCTTTTTTTTTTTTTTTTTTTTTTGCTTTCTACTTGGTCCCAGTATGTTAATCTCTATAGTTAGCCTATACTGGGTCTGTACCTTGAATTCTATATTTTGGAACCCTGAGCAAATCATAATTTATCTCAGTATCTATCTAATTGAGTCATGAGATCTTAGAATTAGAAGGAATCTTATATTCCTGGTCTACCCTACTCCACACCCCCACCCACTCAAAACATGAGTCATCACTATCACATGCCTGACAAGTAACCATCTTGCTTCAGTTTGAGAAATTACAATGATGGGTGAATTCAATACTCAAAAGGAGGGAGACATTCCATTTGGGAATCATTTTAATTTGTTTAAAAAAAAACTTTTTTTCCTCTATTAAACCCAAATCTACTCTCATAACTTCTGAACATTAGTTTTAGTTTTCTCCTCTGGACTAACAAACAATAAATCTAATTCTCTTTCTTTCATGATAGCTCTTTCTATTTTTGAAAAAAATATGTAATTCATGTCCTCTCCCCAAGTTTTTGATAAGTGTTATCTGCTATTATTTCTCTCAGTTTGAAGGTTATTTGTACATAGGGACATAATTACTTTTTCCCAGATGTCTAATTATATATGAGTAATTTTAATGTTTCTATGAGTTATAAAATATTATCTAAGTTCTGATATGATAATGTAGCAGAAGTCTTTGAAAGAAAATGCCATATAGGTATAACCTATATCTATATTATCAAAATGATCTTAATCCAGTTTTATTATAAATGGCAATACCCACAATCAGAGATGATAAAGAAGAATCTCATTTTACAAATAAAGAAACTGAGGCCCCAAGAGGGTAATAACTTACATAAGGCCAAATAGGTAACAAGTGGCAGAAAATTAAATCTAACTTCCCTCCTCTTACTCTCAAATCAGTACTAGTTAGTTTATTTATGATCATTTGGGGATATACACATTACCAGACCAGTCATATGGTGACCAGCTGGATTACAAAAGCATGAATAGTATTGACTGCAGCAAGCAGCAATAATTACTGAGGCTAAAATATTCTGATTTCTTAGTTATGTTGATTCAAGCAACAGTGGTTTCAGTGGATTTGGTGACCTAAATCTTTTGGTCTTGGCAAGATATGGCAGCAGTCTTAAGTAAATGCTGCCAATTCCATTAAAGTTTATTGTAATGTGCTCTTTGTCAAATTTTAATTTAATTTTTTTTTTTACAGGCTGCACCCATTCTGTATCCAAACTCCTTTGTCCAAATGGTATTAAACACATTTATCAAGAAGTCAAAATCTTCTATGTTCCAAGTCAGAACCTTGAAAGAACTATTGTGGGGCTATCAAGATCCATTCCTAAGTTTGGTTCCCTACCCCATTGATACCACAGTTGGTGTATTCTACCCCGTAAGTAACAAATATTCAGAGTTCAGTATACCTTGTGGATGGGTAAAGAAAATTGATTAATATTTGTTTGAATCATCATGACTTTGAATGTTATATTATAAAGAGAACTAGTACCATAGATATTTTAAGACCTCCTAGGAGGAAATGTATTGTTGAAATAATTGAAACAGCTACAAACACAGGAAAATCATCAGAGTTAGGCTACTGATTCCAAGTGAACAGGGAATACAATTGACCCTTTTGTTTTAACACCCAATATAGTCATTATCATGTATTACAAACTGTCTTGATTATAATTTGGTCTTTTTCCATATTATTTCATTTCAATTTTTAATTCAAATCTGTTTCCTATCAATTTATATTGTTTCCTGCCTCCTTCATAGTTCTTTTCTATTTTCTCCTATTTTCATTATACTAGTAAATAATTAGTGTACTTTCCAAACTAAACAGTCCTATTTAATTTTCAGATCTTGGATTTTTCAAGCTGATTAGAGTGCTTTTTTTCAAATATAGTAGCCCATGGATCTTGAATCTTGAAGATTTTCAGTTGTCTTAGTTTGTGTATTAAATACAAGTTACCATTTTTTCATTAAAATGATTCCCTACAATTATACAGCTTTAAAAAGTGACTTGTTGCAGAATCAGATTTTTCTCTTTTGTCTTTTTTGCAGTATAACAATACAGCAGATGGATTTTACAGAGTCTTCAATGGAAAAGATGACATAAGCAAAGTCGCAATAATTGACACTTATAAAGATAAAAAGTATGTGGCTTTTCGTTGAGACCATGTTACTTTTGTATGTCTAAAACATTTTGAAGGGTGGTTTATGTAGGGAGGTTTTAAAGATAATCATTTTTTTCTAAGTACAAACTTAATTCTTGAGCTAATTTTTTTTAATTGTTGCTTTAAAAAAAAAATAGCCAGCTGAAAAATGACAAATTGGAATGAACAGTTAAATTTATTTTATGTACAAAAAATTCAATGAGTTGGTTTGAACTTTGTTGAGGGTACCACAAAAATTGGGATATATTTATTAACATTAGAGTCATCTTGAATTTGTCTCAACAAAATTGAGTGAATTATCATGTTTTCTTACATGAAGTACTGCCACTGAGAATCCCTTTAAGATTACTCTTACCCTCTGGATTTGTGCCACCAAAGATGATTGACAAGTTAGATTTGGCTATCAAGTAGTCCTCTTCTCTAGAATTAAAAGGAAAAGTATGAAATGCCATTCTTTGGGCTTTTTCATATTGCCACACATGGCCAAAAAGGATATGAAAAGCTTATAAAACTCACTTATGAAAAAGTGACCTAGTATTTCTATATTGATAAGACAATATCTTCTTTTGATAGTACAGAAATAGAATTGGTATGGAAGAAGCATTAGAATTTCTAATTTCTAAGTACATTTCTAATCTATCTGTATAATATTAATTTAAATTTGGAGATAGAAAACATGCCTCTTTTTTCTTATCTTGTATTAGCTGAGAAATACAGCATTAAGAAGGAAATTGATCACTTACTTGCTCCATATTTTCCACTCTACTAGGCAAATGTTTTAATTCCTTGACTATATGATTACTTCAAAACATATTTAATATACCTTGTTTTTGTTTTTTAAGTTTATATCAGAAAAACCTGGGAGAGGGAGGCCTTTAGCATACTGAAAGCTGATGTATATCATTAATACATCATGATAACCAAAAAAAAGAAAAAAGCAACTCATGTGAGTTTAGTACAAATTAAGAGGAACATGGTGCTCAGTATGCAGAAGACTATTGTCTTGCTATGCTTTGACTTGGTGAGACCACAGGTGGAATATCATGTTCAGTTCTAAACACCACATTTGAGTGTAGGCATGTGCTTAATTTGTGTAAGTATACAGGGATGTGTTGAAAGTTTCAGGGGAGGCAACACTGAATATGTCTGGAATCTTGCCTATACATCTAGAAGGCATACTTTAATTCTTTTCTTGGAGGGAACATAAGAAGGAGTCACAAATATGACCTCTTTGTTCTCCTCTGAGAGAGGAAGTAACAGAATAGAATTATATCCATCTGCCTACTTAAATGTTGCTGGTCTAGGGGTACTTTACAGACCACTACCTCTTAAGGAGAAAGACACCAAAAACTTTTACCTACTAGTCTGAACCATTTCTATTATATGAGAGTTACACCAAAGACCTTTACAAATAGTGAATGGAAAGTAAATAGAAAGTAATAAATAAATTGTGGAGAGTAAATAGAAAGTAAATTGAAAACAAAAAAAATAGTTCCATAGATTAGAATATACCATAAAATACACAAGTGTGAATGAACTCTTCAAATGGAAGCAAAATCACACTCATTCAGAAGAGGGCCTAATTTCGACCAAGGGGAAATTCTCCATGGTCTCTATAGAAGCAAGGTAGAGATCAAGGTCGTGAAGAGTAGCTGGCCTCCCCGTATGACCACAAGAACCTTTCTCTTTCTCCTCCCATTAGTCAGTTATCCTTTAAAAAAAAAAAAGCGGGTACCACTAAAGGAAGGAATGAAGAATGTCTCTCCTCCTTATAGCTCTCCTGCCAACTAAATCTACTCTTCACACACAAGAAGGTTCACACCAGCATTCCTTCCACCAATTAGCAGAGTCTCAGACAAAATGCTCCTGATTTCATTGGAAACCTGAGTTAAATTAGGAAGGGTATTGATCAACAAGGAAGAATCCATGCAAAGACTCCCAAAATTTCTTGTAATGATTTGTTAAGACAAGAAAAGACAAAATTTGGGGGAAGCAAGGAGCATAAGATTCAATTATTAGAAAGATCTTAATGTGGAAGAGAAATTAGACTTATGCTTACAGAGCAAAGAACTAGGAGCAAAGAGAAAACATAGACATGGGATTAGATTCAGTGAGATGAAAAGTTTCCTAACAGCTTGTGGTTGTTGCTCAGTCATTTCGGCAATGTTGACCCTTCGTGACCCAATTTGGGGTTTTCTTGGCAAAGATGTTCAAGTGGTTTGCCGCTTCCTACTCCAGCTCATTTTATAGAAGCCCTACTAGCCCTGCACAAATCCCTTAACTTTCCTGGGCCTCAGTTACCCCATTTACCAAATGGAAGGGTAGCATTAGATGGCCTCTAAAGTTTCTTCCATCTCTAGATCTTTGATTTTATGATCTTATATGCAATGTCAGAAAGATTCAAGGTAGATAGAGAAGAAAACAGAACTATAAAATTTAGAAATAAGGGCAATATGGTGTGGTGGAAAGATGGCATGGGTTCAAGTCCTGACTCACTTAACATTTTAGTATCTTAGACAGTTATCTAAGACTCAAAGTTCAAAAGTGGTGTTTTATCTTCACTGGTAGAGGGAATTTCTTCACGAGGCATTCTACCAGTGGAAGTTGCAGGTCTGGTAGAAAACCAAAGTAGATATGTAATACATAAAGCATCACATGTATGTTCAAATAAAATCTCTATATTGTCCATGCCCTTTTGTTTGGCATAAATCAATTCTCTGTGTTATCTGCAAAACATCCCAGTTAGAACAGAAATTTAAAAAAAAAAACAGTAGAAATTGTGTACTTTGTAGTTTCACCATGAAAAACTTAACTTCTCTGATGGTTTTCCTTTAACCTATAGCAGTCCAAGTTTACTTTCATATCCTTCACCCATATTTTCCAACTATAATTAAAAATGCAAATAAAAATCATTTCATAGCTCTCCCTGCCTATTCTAAGTATTAGATGTTCTAACCAGTTAGAATTCTGTAGTCTGCCATTCACAGCTCTCCTCACTAAATCTGAAATATTTTTTTTTGCAAAAGAGATACACACAAGGTAACTTATGTCAGCTCATTGGAATATTTTCTATTCTAGGAATCTCTCATATTGGCTGGGTTACTGTGACATGATCAATGGCACAGGTAAGGATGGATATTAATGGCAAGAATTTTAGTAAGTATTTGAACATTTTGGCCATCTAGTGATGCCATACAAAGGCTCAAACCTGTATGAACACACACATTTACCTGAACCCTTTCATTTTTTTACTTAAAAGAACCCTTTTCCTAGTAACTGCTATATAGAATGTGGAAGTGTTAGCGTAGTTGACTAATTTGTGTTCATATCTTTTGAAAAAACTTACAGAGATAATAACATGAACTTGAAAGAATAGAAAATCAAAATAATTATTCAAAGGCAAATATGTTTCCATCTGAGTTTTGAAACCAAGGAAGAATGAATGAAATGGCAAAATAGGGCACATCTATTTTAAATGGCTAGAGATAAGGGGGGAGGGGATGAATAAAATTATGGAGAAATATATTTTTCCCATAGTGTAAGTATCTGATCTTTAAGAGATACATTAAAATTGGACATTCTAAACTTTTTCAGTGTCAACAAGTGAGCCAGAAAACTAGTAATGGAAGGTTTAAGTTGATAAAAAGAGGTAACATAATTGTATAAGGCAATAAGAACTAGAGCAGAGCTTTTAGTTTTTGGGAAGTTAGTAGGCATTATTGTTAAGGAAATTAATGCCAAAGATTTATCCATAATCAGGGATTTATCAGGGTTCCATTTGAAGGATATTAACTCGGGAGTCAGTAATTCTGGGTTCAGATTCTGCCTCTGATGCTTAGTTCCTGTGTTATTGAGGAAGTCAATTAATTTCCCTGCCCTGAGCTTCAGTGTTTATTTTCTTTCAAATGAGAGGCTTGTACTTGATGGGTCTTTGAATGCTCTATTGTAGGTCTCACCCAATAATCTTATGGTCAGTGTAAAGCACGAGTCAGGAGAGGAAGAAAAAAGAACAAAATTGTCAAATTTTAAGCAGAGGTAGCATGGAGACAGCATGATAGAGAGGTGGCCTTGGAGTCAGAAAGATCCAAGCTTAAGTCCTATAACGTACCATCTTTTGGTGCTCTATGCCACTTTCTGACTTAAAAGCTGCAGGGAAAATGCCAACTTGCCTCATTAGGAGTTCCTTATAATACTGAAATCACAAGAACAGTCCCTGTCTCGTCACCTCAGTTGGAAAAATATAAGACTAAAGAAGTGTTGAATATAACATTATTTCCTCAAAGCATCTCCAAAAGTCTGATGATGGAAAATGCTATCCCAATCTAAAGAAAGAACTATGGAGTTTGGATGCAGGTCGAAGCATACTATTTGCTCTTTTTTTTCTTCTGTTTTGTTTTGTTTCTTCTTTCTGGTAGTTCTATCTATTGGTTCTAATTCTTCCTAACAACATCACTAATGGGAAAAAGAAAGAAAGAAAGAAAGAAAGAAAGAAAGAAAGAAAGAAAGAAAGAAAGAAAGAAAGAAAGAAAGAAAGAAGGAAAGAAGGAAAGAAGGAAAGAAGGAAAGAAGGAAAGAAAGAAGGAAAGAAAGAAGGAAAGAAGGAAAGAAAGAAAGAAAGAAAGAAAGAAAGAAAGAAAGAAAGAGAGAGAGAAAGAGAGAGAGAGAGAGATGGGTCCAGAACAGAGGACCAAGACTAAGTCCTTGGAGGATATTTTCTTAGTAACAGCCCTTAAGGGACCCAAACCTAGGAAAACAAGTTTTCAACAGCCATTCTTGCACTGGAAACTTTTTCCTTTGCCCTCTTTGATGAGGTTAAAATAGTCTCATCCTAAAGTAAAATCATCAGGTGTGATAAGAATCTTTGTAGCAACTAGTGGACATATGCATTAATACTATTTCCTTAGTTTGCAATTCTTTCAGCATCACAATTGTAAAATTTGCCTTTACTAATTAGACATAGTTATCGAGAAGGTCATTGTATAGCTCTATTCCCTGAAGTGTCCAAATTAACTACAGATCGCAAAGCATTTCTAATTGCTACCTAATGTGCCAAAGAATCATTTATTTCCTTTAACATTTTCTAAATCTAGACACTAAAATGAAGATGGGGAGGAGGGAGAAAGAGGAAAAGTCAGGACTAATCATCAATGATAGTATATTCCTTTAATCATGGCCATTAATTGGTGGCCAGTCTTGGTAATAGCATTATATTAAGTGGAAGACTGATTTCTTGGGTCAAAAATAATGAATGGTTTCTCCTTTGTTGTGTATAATTTTGTAGGAGTTCATACATATGTATGTATATGTATGCATTTTACCAGCAGTGCCTTGGATATGCTACGTAGTCAATAATTATCTAAGTTACTTCTGGGAGAGTAAACATATGGACTCTGTTATTTTTGTTTTGTTTTGTTTTGTTTTTTGCTAGTTAAATTTCCCAATTCTTAAACCAGAGACTTGCATCTAGTGAGAGTTTTATACCTATTTTCAATAATTATATAATAGATTCTAGGGCAAACAAAACATTAACAAAAATATGTAGTAGCTTCTAGCGGAAAGTCTGAGGCAACCAAAATGCTTATTCAGTGAGTCAATAACTGTCAACCATATTCTCAAGTTTTTTTTCTTTTTTAACAACCACAATTAGCCACTTTCTAATTTTTATAAGAAAAATTTATGATTTTTTTATGTCTTAAAATGTCTTCATTTCATTTTAACAGGAGAAAAAAGTTTAATTCACACATAAAAACTAATGAATTTAGGTTTTGTCTATGAAAGGATTTTTTTTCCTAGCATGCACATAATACACACAGAAAAATCTTAATTTTCCACTTTATTTTCTATTGTTTTAAAAACAGATGCAGCCTCATTTCCTCCTTTTGTGGAGAAGTCCAGGATATTAAGATTCTTTTCCTCTGATATTTGCAGGTAAGACTAAGAGTATTTGAATTTCACTTCAGAATTACATTCAGTTTTCCCCCTAATGATTAGTATAAGGTGAACAATACCATGTTAATGGGTCATATTTAAAGAAACATAATAATATTTTTCTCCTAGATTGCTGTAAGCAGCTTGGTGTCAGGGATTGTCTTATTTCTGTATCTCCTACAGTGCCTGGTGCCAAATTACACACAATTTGAGAGGTTTTGCTTGCTCTCTCTAAGGATCAGAAAAATTAATTCTTGGATCATTTGAAGCAAGGTCACAGATGTTTTTCCATTCTTCTCTTTGATCAATGCATTTTCAGGTTTATGAAACTCAGAATGTCTTTGTCAAATTTGTGTCTTCTATTAAGACATGGCTAACATTTATGAAGCAAGTATTATGCAGAAATCACTGTGAAAGGCACTGAAGAACATTCATAGATTAGATATCCATACCTCCCAAAATCTTATACCATAGTAGGGAAAGTAAGACCTATACATACGTGACCATAATACAAATTAGAACAAAGAGAGATAGAAAGGGTTATTGGACATCTGAGGTGAAATGGCTTAGAAAATTAGGAAAACCTTTATGGAAGAGGGAACATGGGAGTTAGGTCTTGATATAACTACCTCCCTTTCTCCCTCTCAAGCCATGTACCCAGCAACCCAATTCATCTATTGAAAAAATAAAAAGACTGAGGAAATAATTGTATCAATTTTCAAGCATTTATTAGGTACGTGTTAGGTGCTAGGTACAGGAGATAAAAAGACAAAAAAAAAGATCCATGTCTTTGAGCAGCTTAAATTCTAGCCAATGAAAGATAACATGTACATATGTTTGTACATTCAAATTGTATACAAAATGCATACAAGATAATTTGGAAGAGATGTGGAAAGACTTCATATAGAAGGAGACATGAGAACTTACCTTTGAAGAAACTAGGGATTGTAAGAAGTGAAGGCAGGTGATAAGGGAGTTAATGCAAAGCATGAGGGACAGCTACCAACCAATAGTATAACATATGTATGATTTCATTGGGTAGATATTAGATATTTAAGGGTGGGGAATGGGACAACATTCTAAGTATTGGAAAAATATGGCAAAGCAGGAAGGCTCAGGATGCTTAAGGAGGAATCAAGGATAACTTGGCCAGTGTTATAACAGCTTGATAATGCATTACATGATGTTTTGTAGAATCAGGCTAGAAAGGAATCTGGAGCCAGACCACGAAAGGCTTTGAATGCTAAACTAAGAAGATTAATCAAAATTATTGGTCAGCAGGATATGATTAAATCATCTTGTACAGTGGAGTGATGTTTGAATCAGAATATCAATCTGGAAGTAGTGTGTGTGTGTGTGTGTGTGTGTATAGTGGGTGAAAGTGGAGGAAAAGAAATAGGTTAGAAGTCTAGCCCAGGTCTGTGATAAGAAGTTTCTCTGCCAGGATAGTGGCACTTAGAAAGAAAAAGACAAATTTACAAGAGATGTGATAGGGAAAATTAACATTCCCTGACATCTGATTGGATGTGGGGAAGTGAAAGGGAGGAGACGAAGGCAATACAAGGTTCCAAGGCTGTGTGACTGGGAACATATGGTTTAATTAACAAACATGAGAAAGTCAGGAAGAGGTACAGGATCAGAGGGAAAGGCAAAGCCATTTTTCTAGGGGCATGTTGAACTTGGTTTTCTAGGTGTAGATCCAGGGAGATGTGGCCAGTGAGTAGTTAGAAATCATGCTGTAAAGAAAGATGGTGATTTGGAAATCACCTGAATAAAAGTGATATTGGGAGTAAATGAGAGCAGATGAGATCCCCAAAGGAGGGGTACATAAAGAAGTGGGGGTGGGGAAAAAGGAATGAGCAAAAAAGCCTTGGGACAGGCCTATATATTTGGAGGTAAGAAGGGGAAAGCAATACCAGCAGATGAAACAATGAAGTAGAGAGGCAGATGGAAAGCTGGGATGATGCAGCACCATGGAAAAAAGATAGAAACTAAACAAGGAGGGATTGATCAGCAGGGTCAAATACCATTGGAAAGTAAAGGAGGATGGGCACTGACAAAGGCTAACATGAAGTTCTTGACCTTTGGAAGCACAATTTCACTTGAGTGATAGGGCTGGAAGATAGATGTTAAGGGACTGAGGGTTAAATAAATGGTGAGGATGTAGAGGCACTGAACATGGAACAATTTTTTCAAGAAATGTTGGCCATGAAAGGGGAAAAATAAAGGCAAGGTCTTTTAGGATGAGGGAAATATAAGCATATTTGTAAATGGAGGATAAAGAGACTATGGAGAAGGAGAAATTGACTAGTCAGGAGAGAGTAGGATTGTTGGAACCCAATCCTATAGAAGGAGATGGGATAAGTTTTCAAGGGTGAGGGGTTAACATTTACAAAGAGAAGACACATTCTTCCCTGTAGATAAGAAAATGTATTAAAAAATGTGCTCTGACGTATAGAGGAAGAGAGCTGAAGGAGTTCGGGGTGGATTGCCTTGATCTCAGAAGTAGGAGAGTGTCATCTGCTGGCAGTTTAAAAGAAAATTATTTTCTCCTTCCTTAACTTACCATTATTATTGTTGTTTTAAATCCAACACTGCTGTCCAGCAACAAGTATCCTTTTAAAGGAACCTCAGAGAGTTTTTCACAAATGCTGAGGAGCAATGCTAATCTATTTGGTGGCATTTTAGTTCAGAGTTGGCTTTGTTTTGTCTTGTTTTTTAAACAAGCACTTCTCCCCAAACAACATTTATCCTGAAGAAACATATTAAAACGATATATGCCCATTATATAGGATATATGTATAAAAATTCCTATCAGAATTCTAATTCAGAATTTTGAAATGTCCTCTCTTTTTTGACAAGAAGAAAAAGTAGTTCACTTTCAGGTTCTAGGTCTTAGTAAGTCTGCAACACTTCATAACCACATTTTACCATCACTGAATAAGGCAAAGTTTAAAAATTTCACAGGAGTCTTTTGTTACCCTAGCCAAGAGCAAAGTTGTTAAGAAACGTAAGAACATGTGAAAAGTGAATTTCAAGTATGTCTGGAACAAAGTAATATGTTTTCTTCTTTTAGGTCAATCTATGCTGAATTTGAAAACGAGATCAATCTGAAAGGGATCCCAATGTACCGATTTGTCCTTCCATCTAAAGCATTTGCATCTCCTACTGTAAATCCAGATAATGAATGCTTTTGCACAGAAAAAATTATCTCCAAGAACTGCACATCAGCTGGTGTTCTGGACATTAGCAGCTGCAAAGCCAGTGAGTGAAATATTACCATTATAAATTGATAGCACTACTCATCCAGAATTTACTTTATTTTTCCCAGAATATCTCAAATTTCTAAAATTGAATGGAATGAAATGATAAAAATTGTAGAGAACAGTAATTTAAATATTTGTTTGAAGGCAAGGCTCCACATTTAAAATTGGATTACCATGTTCTAGGAAAATGAGTAGTTACTATGGTGTAAGTGGTTGTTTGTTTACCTAATGTATCATTTAGGATGAGAGTAAAATGAAAGTAAGTCTCTGACTTACTTATCTTGTGCTTAATGCATTGCCCATTTCCATTTGAGCTTTCTTTATCATCTTCTCCTGCCCCAGCTACCCTGTTCACTCTCTAAGCCACAACTCCATGGATTATGTAGACCTGTTATTATTTTTTCCTTGGATTTGTGATTTTATTAGGTTACAGAAATACTGATGTGAAGTTTTCTCCAGCGATACAGATTAGAATTAATCAATAATTTTTACCTGTAGAGAGTTACCTGCAGCACTGAGATTAAGTCTCCTATGTTTCTGTAGAAAATATGAATCAGAGATAAGACTTGAATCTATGTTTTACTGAGTATCTTATTTCTCTGATTTTTTAATTATATTGCTGGTCAAATTCATTTATCTCCAAAATATTTCTATAATAATTTTTTTCAATCACACGTTATGTTCTGAATCTACTTGTGGATTTCCCCTACTTTATCATGTATATTGCATATATACATGTAAATATATATCCATACATATGTATACACACATATACGTGTACATACAATATACATTATATATGTGTGTATATACAATATGCATTTGCAAATATATATCAATATCTATATATCTATGTCTATAGATATAGATATAGTTATAGATATAAAATTATTCCACTACCAGAAATCTGGGGGGAGGGAGGAAGAAAGTTAAAGCATGTGTGGAGGGTCCAGGGGTGGGAGGAGAAGTTGAACAAGGAAATAAAAGGAGATCAAGGTCCTCTAGTCCAGTCTCCAATTTCTGAGCAGATCATTTCCTGAAAATTTCACTAGTTCATTTTAAAACATAATTTTTCCATTTCCTTTCACATTTTGAAATTATTAGTTCGAATCAAAAAAACTACAACCACAAGTGTCATCTAATAGAAGTAGTGGCAAATTTCTTTGGAAATAATTTTAAAAACTAGGCTCATTCTTAAGAGTGGTAAAATTCACCATATTTGGACACTGAGATCTCATTCCATAGTGTGCTGAATGAGAAAGTAGCCAGGTCATTGAAAAAAAAAATAAAGTCAGGAAGAATAGTTAGAAAGGTGATATGATTGAGAGCATTGAGGTCAATTTTCAAAATGCCTGTAAAAGAGGAACATGCAAAGTGACTTGCTAAAATACCCTGCACTTACTATTTATTTAATTGAGAGGATATCAGTTCAGTGACTGATTTTCCTACTTTCTTACTTCAATTAAGATTATCATGAGAATTATAATGTGATTACAAATGTATCCTGATATCCTTGATTGAAAATAAGAAGGAAATAAGCAGGATTTCCTATAGCTGATCACATCATCAGAGTTCAAAATTGTCCTGAAAGGATTGAGAATATACACTTCATTGTGTTATTGATGTTATAGGAACAGCTAGATGGCACAATGGGAAGTGCTGGCCCTGGAGTCATTAAGACTCATCTTCCTGAGTTCAAATCCAGCCTGGGCAAGTGACTCAATCCTGATTGCCTCTTGTAAAATGAGCTGGAGAAGGAAATGGCAAACCACTCCTGTATCTTTGCCAAGAAAACCCCAAATAGTGTCATGAAGAGTTGGACGTGACTGAAAAACAACAAAATTATGTTAGCTAGGTTCCACAGTGGATATATTACTGGAGCAGGAGTTAGAAGACCTGAGTTCAAATCTTGCTTCAAACAAGCAAGATTTTCTCTGTTTGACCATAGGCTTATTTTTTGTCTTTTTTTTTGTCTGCCTCAATTTCCTCATCTGTAAAGTGGAATAATCCCAGGATTGTTATGAGGATAATAATATTTGTGAAGTGTTTTGCAAACCTTAAAACATTATGTTTATTAGTTATATAAAGAGTGGGTAGCATTAGGAAGTTGGGCAACACTTTCAATTATCCCCAGGTGCCCTCTAACACAACATTTTCACATGGGAGACAATGGAAAACAATCACAAAGAATTATATGGTATAGATAGATTGTTGTATTCTCCAAATGCCCTTGGAAGAAGGTATCTGCAAAGATGAGATCATGGATCCATTGAAGTATGAACATCAATTTGTCTGTAGTCAGTTACCTTCTTGTAAAGGGACTATTTATTTGACCAGAGCTATGAATTCATCCATGTAGAGAACTACAAATGTAGATTAGCATTGCAACCTTCTGTCTTACTGAGTTCCCTAGCTATACTAAGAGGTTAAGTGACTTGCATAGGATCACCTATCCTCTAAGTATAAGAACCCACCTAAGTCTTCCTGACTCAGAGACCAATGCTCTATCCATCCTACAACATTTAATCTCAGCAGGACACTTCTGAACTCTATTTTCTGACACTAGCATGAAAAATTATGCTTTACCTTTTTTTCCTGTTGGTTTGGCTTGGGAAGCAAAGGTTCATTTTCTATTTTAATGATTTATGTTGTGGCAGCTTTTGTGGATGTTTAAAAAGGAAATGGTCTTATCAATGACCATTTTTTTTTTTGCCCTTTCTTCCAGAAAAGCCAGTGTACATTTCACTTCCTCACTTTCTACATGCAAGCCCAGATGTGCCAGAACCTATAGATGGGTTAAACCCAAATGAAGAGGAGCATCGGACATACCTGGATGTTGAACCTGTAAGCAAATGTACAAAGGATAATAATCCTGTGACCAGAATTATATTTAAAAACCCACTTGTACTCAATGAGTATATGCTTTATCCACAATTCATTTCATGTCATGCCCTTTCTATCTCATTCTAAATTTAAAAAGCTTTCCTTATGGTCCCCTTTTGGGAATCAGCATCTATACTAGAAGGGACAATGGACTTGAAGTCAGACCTGGGCTCAATTAGCTGTGTGCCTGGAAGGGGAGTTAACATCAGTAAAATGGGGATTCTAATATTTGTGCTATTTATAACATTATTTTAAGGATCAAAGGAGATCAAAACTGTAAGATACTTCGTTAAAGCTCTTTAAAGGTTTGAAATAGCAACTGGGTTTGTGATTCCATTGGTATTTACATAGCCAGAATGCACTAGACATCTTCTTGGCCCCAAGATTAATTCTCTCTCCAATATGTGTGCCTTATTTCCCTCTGTAAAATGTAAACTGTTGTAACCAATAATAATAAAGTATGATTTTCTGCCTAGTACAGTGGATTTGGAGGTTCTGGATTCAAATCCTGCCTCTAATACTTATGTTACTTGAATATCCTTGAGCAAGTCACTAAACTTTCCAGGAATTATCTTCTCATCTGTAAAATCAAGTGACTCTGAAGTCCCTTGCAGGTCTCTACCTCTATGATCTAAGTAATGCTTATATAATATCAAGATAATCCCATTTTAATTTGTAAATAGACAAACTTTTACAAGGCAGTTCTTTTGGTTCAAATCTGAACTTAATATTTTCCTCAAGATTTCAAGAATCTACTATTTCAGCAACATGGGCACACTCTGGAACAACACAAATCACAAGCTTTTTGTATTACCTTGATTTCAAGCTATCAATTTAGATTTTAAAGCTAAGTAAGAATTAGTCCTATTATTTCATTATTTTCATGACCACATGGTATAGATAAGTTTCTGATCCAATTTATCATACACAAAATGATTGAATAACACAATCTGATTGTCACAATCATGTCTGTGGATTTGTTCTTTGTGTGTGAATACGCATATATTCATATATATGTGAATAAATGTATATATGTACATATCTATCTATATAGAGAACACATAAGTGTATATAAATACACAAACATTGCAAATATATACTTATACCAATACATACTTGCACACTGGGCTGAGTTGATAGAGCACTGAACTTGAAGACCTGAGTACAAATCCTGGTTCAGACACTTATGAGCTATATGCAAGCCTGGGCAGATCAAAGTCACCTCTGTCAGCCTCAGTTTGTTCATCTGTAAAAGAGGCTTGTGGGCTATGAAAATTAAATGAGATAATATATGTAAAGTGCTTTGCAAACTATAAATTGCTGTAGATTTATTATTATTATTACTATTATATAAGAAATCTAATCATAAATTCCTGACAGTCAATATATAAGTCTGGAGGGGTAATTTTATTTCATTCTTATTTTGTTTTAGATCACTGGATTTACTTTGCGATTTGCGAAACGACTGCAGGTTAACATCCTCGTTAAACCAGTAAAAAAAATTGAGTAAGTTTTTTGAATCTGGTTTAGAATTTTAATGTGGATGAAAAAAAAATCTCTTCTAATTAGACCAAATGGAGCTAGTGGATTGAACCTATTAAAGATCAAACTTCAAATGTCACCAAGTTTAAAAACAAAATATCTACTGTTAACTTATTTTGCAAATGACTTTTATTTAATAATTCAATATCAGCTGTGTTAAGGAGCATAAATGACACATTATAAACAATCAAGAGAGGGCAGTGACATGACATAGTGTATCCCCTGCCAGAGTGCTAGGCCTGGAGTCAGGTAGACTCATCTTCCTAAGTTCAAATTTGGCCTCAGACACTTACTAGCTATGTGACCCTGTTAACCTTGTTTGCCTTAGCTCCTCTTCTGTAAAATGAGCTGAAGAAGGAAGTGGCAAAACACTCCAGTATCTGAGCCAAGAAAACCCCAAATTGTGTCACAAAGAGTCAGACAAGACTGAAAAACAACAATTAAAATGTATGGGTCTGACAATCATTAAATGATGAATATTTAAACTATTGGATTTTGAAAAATCTGCACACCCCTCTTGAGAATTTTGTTCTAGTACCTTTTACTTCCTGTTGAGTATCTCCACCAGAATGTCTTGCTATTCCATCAAACTGAGTCTAATGGAGTTGATCTCTCCTCTCTTAAAATTCTTCCTTCTTGCTATTATCTATAAAGAGCACTGAAAATCTCTTAGCTATCTAGACAGGAAAATTTTAATTCCTTTTCTTTCTCCTGCACTTTCCTCACACAATTTGTTGCCTGATTGTGTCCACAATATCTCTTTCATCTATCCTCTCATGGATCCTAATACTATGACACCCTGCTTCAAGCCTTCATCACTTTTGATCTGGAGCAGTCTCTCTGCCACTAGCTCCTTCTCTCTATAGTCATCTTTCATACCATTGCCAAAATAATATTCTTTTTTTTGTTTTGTTTTATTTTTTATTAATTAATTTATTTATTTTTCATTTTCAACATTCACTTCCACAATATTTCGAGTTCCAAATTTTCTCCCCATTTCTCTCCTCCCTCCACCCCAAAATGGCATGCATTCTGAAAACCCTTTCCCCGATCTGTCCTCCCTTCTATCACTCCCCCCCGCTTCTCTTATTCCTTTCCTCTTCTATTTTCCTGTTGGGCAGGATAGATTTGTATACCCCATTGCCTGTATATCTTATTTCCCAGTTACATGTAAAAACAGTTTTATCATTACTTTTTAGAACTTTTGAGATCCAAATTCTCTCCCTTCCTCCCTCCCCATTCACCCTCATTGAGAAGGCAAGCAATTTGATATAGGTTATACACATGTAGTCATACAAAACACTTCCATAATAGTTATGTTGTGAAAGACTAACTATATTTCCCTTCACGCTATCCTGCCCCCCATTTATTCTGTTCTCTCCTTTGACCCCGTCCCTCCCCAAAAGTTTTTGATTCTGATTACCCAATCCCCCAATCTATCCTCCCCCTTCTATCATTCTTTCCTCTCTTATTACCTTTCCCCCCTATTTTCCTATGGGGTAAGACAGATTTCCGTACCCAATTGAGTGTGTATGTTATTCCCTCCTTAAGCCAAATCCAATGAGAGTAAGATTCTCTCATTCCCTTTTACCTCCCTTCTCTTCCCCTCCACTGAAAAGCTTTTTCTTGCCTCTTTTATGTGAGATAATTTACCTCATTCTACCTCTCCCTTTCTCCTTCTTCTAGTACATTCCTCTCTCACACTCCTTAATTTTATTTTTTAGATATCATCCTTTCATATTCAACTCACCCTGTGCCCTCTGTCTCTGTATATATAATAAATTATACATATTATACATAATATATAACATGTATTATATAATATATTATATTATAATAATTGCATATAATTGTATATATGCTTATACCTACATATATACTTACACCCAATATATTATATTTTATATTATATTATATAGTATATATGTATTATATATTACATAATTATAATATATCATATTATAATATATAATATACATAATATATATATTCCCTCCAACTACCCTAATACTGAGAGCAAAATAATATTCTTAATGTGTAGACACCTCCCTCCCTCCTCTGCTCAAAACCTTCAATAATTGCCTAATGCCAAGAAGGTAAAATTCAGACTTCTTTAGAACCTAAGACTCTCCATCATCTGCCACTCACCTTTGCAGACCTATTTTAGGTTCCTCATCTAATTATTTCGGCAGCTAATAAGCAAGGGCAGGAGCCTTCTCCCTATAAGCAGACAGCTTTAGGCACTAACCCTTTTTAAAGCTAATTCATTGTCTAGCCCTTCAGCTCATACTCAAGGCACATTCATGAGAAACTCCTCTCCCTCTGACTAGGCTAAACTTTGAATATGTGACTCAACAGCTTATGAAGGCACATACTATATAACTGAATTCTTGTGAACTGATATGGTTCAAAGGCATCTAGTCACCTATAACCCATTAGACTAAAAGCACTTTTTCTCTCCAGCTCATGGACTTCCTTATGATTTCTGAGCATATTTCTGTTAGGCTCAGATATATTTGCAAGGCAAAGTTATGTGGAAAGAACACCAGAACTCTGTTTCTTTGACTATGGCCCTAATCCAATGTGGCTGAGCAAAATATAAAATTATTTTTGTGTGTGTATATGTGTGTATTTATGTATACCTATGTATGTGTATACAATACACACACACACACACACTCACAGACTTTCTTTGTAAGTAGAAATTCATCCTTCCTCTTTCAAATAATTCATGATAACCAAACTAAAATCAACATTAAAGAATATTAGAATTTATATAAACATCTTTGCTAACATAAAAAATCAAAGTCAAATAGAGCAATTGAAACCCTTCCCTGTATCAGTGATTTCCCTAGCTTTTGTGGAGGGCAAGGAAAAGGAACAGGAAATTAAGATTGCTTTTTGGTTGGGTTTCTTTTTGTTCTTGTTATTTTTTTTGGGGGGGGGGGAATTCCTAACAGTGAGCAAATCTTCTTTCTTCAAGTTCACACAGAAGGGCCAGGAAGGTTTCAGCCAGCTGAGGTCTCTTATTACTCACCATCTATATCAGCAATGCAGATTATATCTCAGTTTTAACTTTCAATCTAAATAGTCTGAACATTTCTAGTATCTTCTCCTCCTGGCAATCACAGCCTGCTGCTGATAGATCTACCTGCCCCTAAAGCCTCATGGGATGGCTTTTCTTCCTCTTTCTTCTCAGAAGTCAGTACAAAGTCAGGGAGAAAATCACAGAAACTTGGAATGTTGGGTAACCCTATAAAACAAAACAAACAACTCCAACGGACAGGTACCTGGTCCCCAAGGTTTTCATGCCAAATGCCTCTAAAGCCAGAGTCAAGTGCATTAAACTCTTATTCATACCCCCTACCTTCTGGGAAATGGAATTATTACCTGTTCTCTGAAATTCCTGTGCTAGGTTGTGCCTCTGGGTAGTCAGTCTTTTGAAATCTTTCTCTTCCTTCCATTTTTAGCTCAGGTGCCACCTTTTTCATGAAACCTTCCATGCCCCCTAACCACCACCCCCTCCTCACATTTGCAGAGGGCACTTTGTCCAGATCTCTCATTTGCCTCTCTTATATTATACCTTGCATTATACTTGGTTTTGGTATATAGATTATAACTCACACAGAAGACTGTAAGCTCCTTGCTCTTAGGAACTGTTTTCATCTTTGTAGCCCTAACACAATTAGCATAACTCATTACATGTAAAAAGTGGTTAATAAGTGGTTGAACGGAATAATGTGTATTTCATTTTTTAAAAATCTCTTTCATTGTGTTACAGCACTTTAAGTAAACTGAAACGGAACTATATTGTCCCAGTTCTTTGGCTTAATGAGGTGAGTATTTTGAATACATTAATTACTAAAGGTCAGGAGATTTTTCTTTCTAAAAAAAGTCTTTTAATGGTAGGTCTCTTTTTGAACTTAAAACCTTCCCCAAACTTCTTCCTTCTCCCTCTATGTTTGCTTCAAAATATGTTCTATATTTATTATGTGTTTGTGGTTTTGGATTGGATGTGTTTGTTTGGGGGTTTTTTTTTGTTGTTGTCTTTTTTCACTGTTCTAATGACATGTTGATGAATTTAGGCAGTACTGATCATCTGTGTGTGCAAGAATATGTTCTGCCAATTAGTACCATTAGAATTACCTTAAACCTTTATCTAAAATAGCTACTTATACAGGGTATTGCAATAGGAAAGGAACAAAAGAATATCATAGAAATTTGTTTGACCCTTAGCAAATTATACCTTTTTCATGGAGTGGTCCTAATTCAGTCTGGTCATGTTGAGGTACATTTTGTTTTCATAATTCCAAGTCAAGGACAAGTTTACAAATACCGTATAGATTGATGCTAAAAGACTTTGAAACTGTTTTGTAATCATTCAAGACAACTAGTCACAAAACTAATAAATACTTTGAGCCCCTGGAGTGGGAATGAACCAGAAGACTCTTTGAACTTTCCTTCTGACACTGATGAACAAATGATTGATGACAGCATGCTACAGATAGCTGATCAGTCTTACCACAAGTTAGCATCTTAGGCAGTCATTGATCACTGTTACTATCAAAGTGACTTCCTGGGAATAGAGACAGGTTAAGGATAGCAAATAAGAAAAAGGCCTATAGTTCACTAACTTGCAGTTTTCATGCACTGGCTCAAGCCTTATCATTCAGTCCTGACCTTGTTTGTAAAAGAGAAAGGAAGTGGACAGAAACAAGAGTTTGGTGGAAGCAGCTACTTACAATAAGGGGAAAGTAGTGGAAACGAAGAAGCAAATGGAATGAAAAAAATTTTAAAAAGCATTGAAGCAACATCAGTGTTTCAGTGCACTTTGCATGTATCTTTATCCCATGTCTCCCTTGGTCCACAAAGAGTAAAAACGTTTAGTAGGTTAAAGCCTAGGGCATGGATGTTTTCCTCTTAAGTAGAAAGCCATTTAGCCATGATTCTCTTCTTTTCCTGGGTTAGCCCCATATAAATCCTAGTTACTCATCACAATTTCTTAAGCTTCTCAGGCATACTTTCATATGTGAAAATGCACTTGTAGAAGAATGCAAGAGAAGAGTATTTGTTATATGTTCATTATCCATTTTGCTGCTTCATAAGTAATAGTACTTTGCCTTGATTTCAGACTGGTACCATTGGTGACGAAAAAGCTGAAATGTTCAGAAAACGAGTAACTGGCAAAATAAACCTCTTGGGACTGGTAGAAATGGTTTTACTCACTGTTGGTCTTGTCATCTTTGTTGTATCCATGATTGCATATTGTGTATGCAGGTCAAAGAAAATAAAATAAGTAAGTACATTTCCAAACAAACAAACAAACAAAAAAAAGCTATTGATGACATAGCATAGTTCTTCACTTTCAGTGTTTTCATGGTATTCAAAAGAAGGGTCATACAGCTAAAAACTGTGAGTGTTTCTGTGTGAACAACCCAAAGTTCAGTTACCCTACAATTATGATGGGCTTTATAGATATAAAATAAGAAGTAGAGAAGGCATAGCATTATAGGTTCTTGGAGTTGGAAGGCACCTTAGTGGACATGTAGGCCAATCCTAACACAATGATTCCTATTCTACAATATCATGGTTGTTAGTAGTTCAGCTTCTGCTTGAAGATTTCTAATGACAAGGAACTCACTATGTTGCAAGGTTGTTGTTAAGATCAAATGAGATAATTTTTGTAATCAGCCTTGAAAACTTATGTCAAGGTATTATTAGTTGTTGTTAGCTAATAAATCAGGTAGATGGTACACTCTGGAAAACCTGAGATCCAATCCCTCCTCAGGCACTTCCTAGCTGTGTGACTCTGGGCAAGTCACTTAATCTCTCAATTTATTCAACTATAAAATGGAAATAATAATTACACCTACTTCCCAAGATTGTTGTGAGGATTAAAATGAATTAATATTCATAAAGAACTTTACAACCTTTCTGTGACTTTTAACCTTATAGAGATGGCTGGGGTATGGAGTGGCTAAATGAAGTCGTCAGCGTCATAGGGTTAATATGTGAAGAAGCAAGACTTGAACACAGAATGATGAGATGTTGAATGACTTCCCCAGGATCAGATGGTCACCATGTGTTAAACACAATGTTATACTTGAGAGGGAGTTCACTCCATCTGTCTTTCTGTCTCATCCACAAACAAGACTCAAATATACAAACATACAATGTACAGACCCTTTAATACCATTTAATCCATTCTCCATTCAGATACTGAAGTGATTTTCTTAAAATATATGTCTGATCACATCACCTCCTTACTCAGTAAACCCTAGGTGTTCCCTATTACCTCTAGCAGTAAATATAAAATTCTGTTTGGCATTCAAAACCCTTCATAGCCTAACCCTCTCCCACCTTTTCAGTCTTTTTTTTTTTTTTTCTGGTGAGGCAATTGGGGTTAAGTGACTTGCCCAGGGTCACACAGCTAGTGAGTATCATATGTCTGAGGCCGGATTTGAACTCAGGTCCTCCTGACTCCAGGGTCAGTGCTGTATCCACTGCTTTGTCTAGCTGCCCCCTTTTTAGTCTTCTTAACACCTTATTCCCTAAAATATGCTCTTCAATTCAGTGACACTGGTCTAGTGGTTGCTGCATGAAAAAGAAGCTCCATCCCTCTCCATTCCAGGTATTTTCTCTGACTGTCCCCCATCCCTGGAATGCTCTGCCTCCTCTACCATGACTATTGACCACCCTGCCTTCCTTTAAGTACCAACTAAAATACCAGCTTCTACAGAAAACCTTTCCCAACTCCTCTTTATCCCAGTGCTCCTCCTATGTTAATTATTTCCTATTTGCCCTGTATGTAGATTGCTTTGTATACATTTATTTGCATATTATCTCCTCCATTAGATTTTAAGCTCCTTGAGGGCAGGGACTATCTTATACCTCCATTTATACCTCCAGAGCTTAATTCAGTGCCTGGTCCATAGAAGGCACTTAATAGATGTTTATTGAATTGAATTGAATATCAGCTTCATATCATTATATCATATTAACTTCATTTCAGTCTGATTTCACATCATGAAATTAATCTTCTATTCATTAACCATGATTACTCTAAGACTTTTGGGAAGACAAGGGTACATATCAGCCTATCTTCACCTTGCTCTATTGTGTACAGGTCAAATAGATATGGGATGGAGTTTTCTCTTTACTACTCCAGAGGGAAATATATATACTTTTTGGTGAGGCAATCAGGGTTAAGTGACTTACCTAGGGTCACACAGGTAGTAAGTGTCAAGTATCTGAGGCAGGGCCTCCTGACTCCAAGGCTGGAACTCTATCCACTGCACCACCTAGCTGCCCCACAAATACATTTTTCCTAGAGGATTTTCTTCTATAAATTTTCAACAGCCCACAGGTTGGAGAATTAGACTGTCAGATAACCAAAAAAAAAAAAAAAAAGACTCCTGGAGACTTGGTATTTAACCTATTTATTTATACCCTTTAAAAGCTGTAAACTTCTTAACTTTTAAAAGGGAGTAACTTGCTAACTTTCCTTTTACAGGTAACAAGAGACACTTTGGATACAGAAGACAACATTGTCATGATTGGGATCGTCAGTAACATTGGCTCAAATAATCCAGATTTAACATAGTTTGTGTGCACAGACCATACTAGGGAGAAGCTGAGACATTGATCTTAAAGCTAACTAGAAATATTTTTTTTTTCTGAAGGACTATTATTAGGTTGCCGCTACATTAAAAAAAATTCCATACCCCTCATCATACCTTTGAAAATGCCTCATGATCAAGTTGGTTACGAAATCTATAGAATACAATTACACATGAGAAAATTGCTCCTATCTCTAGTACTGTCTGGTGAGAGATTCAGTACAAAAGTTGAAGTTTACACTGGCTAAGGACTGAGATTTCCAATGTTTCAATGTCCGAGGTAAAAGAGCTGTCACCAGCTATGTTGTCTATATATAGTCAGTGGCAATAATTCAACTTTTTTTTTTACTTTCTCAAAAGCTGTCAGTTCAATACTTCATGAGAAACAATTAACTTGAAAGGCCAATGGGAAATATATGAATATTGTTGCCACAGTTTCTACCTTAGCCCGTGCAGAAACAAAATATGCATCAACCACTTTTTATTCAAGTGTAAGCCTTGTTCTTCTAGATCCTGTGCATGAAAATGAAAACCATTCAATCACCTGTCTTTTCATTTTCATGAATATGGGCATTTTTCCCAAGCCTTTCAGTTATTTAGGGAGCTTGTGAGTGTAGTCCTTCATCCTTCCATTCATCTGAGACTTAAGATAGGTTATTGCAGAATGCTGCCCTGTCATCAGAGAAAGAATCATAAGTGTTGTTTTCATGGACTACAATCATGGAGAGAATATGTATATCAATAAAGTTATTTGTTACATTTTAACTGAGGATTGCATAGTAACTCCCAAAAGGACTGATTTAAAACTCAAATTATTTTGATTAGTCCTCTTCTATATTATTGTACTCCTCTATTCCTTCATTTTCATGTAGCATATACCTTTCCTTTTTTGTTCTTCCAACATAGGAATATTTTAACATTTCCTTTCTTCATCTAGGTTCTATCTAAGTTTTGCTGAAAATTAATCAACAATATCTGATTACCCTTCAGCTTCATTTGGTTTTTTTTGTTTGTTTGTTCGTTTGTTTTTTTCTGAAGAATTGGGGAAGAAAAGGCAGAAGCATGCTGAGTTCCTTCTCTGGTTCACTTTTTAAAAAATAGAAGTTGAGGTACTCTGAGTAGAGTTCTTCCATCCCCTGCATTGGTAGAGGCAATTAATGACCTGTTTTTTTCTGTGGTCATTGATAATACCAGAGTATGGTAGAATAGAAGTTCACTTTTCTTGGAAAGAAGGGTACACTTCATATTTCTAGGATAGAAAAAAGAAGCAAAATGATTATATATTGTTATGCCAAATATAAAACCAAGAAACAGAACATTAATCATTTTTCTTTCATATTAAAATTGGGAATAGATCAGGATCTCAGTAAGTACAATGGCACATCTTGAGTAGGGATGGGGGGCGGGAATCTCCTTGAAGAATTCAGAGATCTAACAGAATTAGTTAATTGGAGATATAGATGTATATCAGTGTATTAAACAATTATTAGTTTATTGTGAGGTACAAAATCTATTCTTAGATATTAACCAATCAACAAGATAACCAAAAGCATTCACTTAGAAGATAACATATATTCATCTAATTTTCAAGAAATCTCATTACATAACAAAAAGTTTAGATGTGCTTCCTGCAATGGAAACATTTTGTATTTTACATTTATCTAGAAGACAAAACAAAAACAAAGAAACAAAAACACATCTTTATGTTCTAGGAAGACCCAGAGCTTCAAGGACTAGGCTAACATAGTTTTGGGACAGGAAATATATTATCTACCTCCAGTCCCCAATCACTAAGTAAATAATACTTCCCAAAGCAAATCTAGACCTGGGTTCAGCTGGGTAACACTCCTAGAACTTAATGACATTCATAATGTATGCTGGCCCTGATTCAAGCACTTAGAAATAAGGGAGGTGAGATTGGGAGTTTTCTTTTCCCATGTGCATTGTTTAAATGGAGCCTTAACTTTATGGAGCTCCTGTTATATGCTAGACATTACATTTCAATTTTTAAAATTCTCCATATGACTGTCAAAGACTGAAAATTCTCATGCAAGATGTCTGCGTGGAAAAGACTCCGTAGTGAACTGAACACTGTTTCACCTTTGAAAAGACAAGGTTGTTTTTGTATGAAAAAAAAATGATAGGTGAATTTTTGATAGTTTTACTTCTTGTGTATCTGTGCAAAAAATAGTGGCTTTTTTTTCAAATAAATGACTAGTTTTTAATGGGGTTAAATGTTTGAGGATTTGTAATTGTATGTGGGTGAAATGGATGATTTTTTTTAAAAAATTCAAAACTATACAGAGTGACAGAAAAACATATTTCATCCTTGATCTTAATTACAAAAAATCATGAAAATCCTTGAAAACTGGTTTTTGTGCATAAAAATTTGCCATTTGAAAATGATCTAGTTTTTGTAGAACAAATGCTTCTTGCTGTTAATATGTGAACTGGGAAACAAAAAAATAGGTATTGTGCTTGGATTCTCAGGAAAAATGTATATTATATACATATAAAATAGATATATTTAGCACTGCTTGTGAAAGCAACAGATGTGGTTATATACAGCCTGTTTCTATACTGAAATCTAACTTTGTAAAAGGGCTGAATGATTGTTTAAAAGGTGTGTATGTGTGCAATAATGTCTCAATTATTTTCTGTATTTTTTTATTACCCATGACAAATATCTGAGCTATACACAAGGCATTATTTAATTTGGAGGATATGATGACCCAATTTTCTGTTTGAAGTCACCCAGAACAGGGACAGAGTAGTAAACATTCTGCTTTCTCTCCCCAAAAACTGTGGAAATCTTGCATGTTTGGTATCCTCCTGACTACATTATGGATACTTTCATAATTTTTATTCTTTACATATGTACTAACTGAATTACTCTGTCTCTTCTCCCATAGACTTATTTGTTTTGAGGGGTTACTGGAGTAATCATTTCTAATGAGTTAATAATTTATATTTATATTGAAGATACAGAACATTCTGCCTTCCATCTTCATGGCCCCAAATAGCACCATTTTCAAACATGTGTGAAAATAAATAAACTTCTGTTACTAAAAAAAAAAAAAGTGTTTTCTGCTTCCTTCCTCCTTTTCTCCATTACTCTTGCCATTTTGCATGTTTGTGGTTATGTTATTACTTTAATTTTAGTTGTATAGACATTCTCTTTAGATTGTGTGGATTCATCATTTTGCACCTTTAATCATATTTGATTTTCAGTTAACATTTAAACATACTTTCTCACTGTAGAATGATAGAATTAGATCAATAAGGGACCTTGAAAATATAGTTCACTGCCCTCATTTTACAAATGAGGAAATAGTGGCTCAGGGAGTTTAAGTGACTTGCCTAAAGTCATACCAGTAGTGTTAGAATCCATATTTAAACTCAGATCCTTTGGCTCCAAAGCCAGAACTTTTTTCACTGAACTATACTCTTTCCCAAAGTATTCCTATATGACAAAACCCAGGAAGGGATCAGTTCTATTTATACATAGTCATATAGGACAGATAATACAAACCTCTGGTAATTTTTAAAGTTTTATATAGACTTGGAATGAGTTTTATGGTTGCTTTGTTGCTTAATGATAACATCACTTTGATTCTATGTGTATTTCTCATCCGAAGAAATAGGGCTACAAAGGGAATCTATTAAGTGTGAACAATGTATGTCAATAACTCACTCTGGGAATTATAAACACAGATGCTTTGAAACTCTTAATGTCTCTATTATCAGTTTCAGATTAAAATAATAAAATGAATCTATAAGATAGTGTAACTTGGTGAGTTGACACAACTTGGAATCTTGTTGACAGCCCCCATTTTTCATGACAATAAAATAATGACTGCAAACTCAGGGCCAAGTGTCTCTATCTTTCCTCAGTATAGGAACATCCATACCAAAAGATTTGCATTTAATTCCTCAATAATTCATCAAATACCGCAAAGTTCATCCCTGTTCAAGACAAGTTATCAGGTGAAGTGATTATTTCTTAAGTAAACATGGGGCAAAAGGTCTAAATATAACAACTGAAAAGTATGGTATATTTCACCCACCCTACCTAATAAAGATGCTTTATGCAGATTAGAACTTTTATGATTGGACTCTGTCCTCTAATATTTATTGCACCAGTGTTGTGTTCTCCCAAAGGAAATTACACCATTCAAGCTTATGATTTGGATAAGAATTATCAGCATTTTCTGATCAGGTCAGTAGCAGAGAGTCTTCTGTCTAGTGCCAAATTCAATATGGTTTCCCTAGATATTCATTGCTACCTGAAAGGGACCTCCAAGGCCACCTAATTCAACAGATTCATTTTACATATGAGGAAATGGAGGATCAGGAAAGTTAAATGATTTGCCCAAGTTCACATAGCTTCAGAGTGGATTTTGAATACCATCTCCAACCCCATGATAATACAGTCATAAATACAGAGTTAAAAGGGATTTCAGAATTTCTCTCTCTGTCTCTCTTTCTCTCTTTCTTTGTCTCTCTCTCCAGGAAGCAAGGTGCTACCCAAATCTGGTAGATTACTGTAATAATCTTGTTATTGTTTTACAGAATGAAACATTTTCCCCATAAAAGGATTAAGCCAAACTTATTGCAACCCCTCCCACAATACCTCCATTAATAATCAAATATTCTGAAAGATTGATTTTATTATGGAATAAATAAAGTATGCCATTTGTCAGCCTAGGTGTTAACTTCATCTTGACTATTTTATTTGTTTCCCAGTATTTCATGAATCTTCCATCATCCTGCAATACAACACCCATGTAATCTGGGATCAATTTTTCGTGCCTTAACAAGCTTGAATTTGTCCCCATCTTCTCATACCACAGAATATATTCTTGTGCCATTCAAGATTCATTTTTCCCTACCTCCTTATTGCACTTGTTCCTCTTAATGCAACCTAAACTTTTATTTTTTATGCCTGAACTCACTTTTTACCCTATTTCTTTTATCACCCCCTTCACTGTACTTTAGAATTCTCAAGATGATGACATATAAGCTAGAGATTTTGCATATTAAATAGAAGAGTGAGTTAGAGTAACATCATAAAATATGAGAAAATTTTTCCCTTTCAATAGATTAGATGCTAGAAGAAGAAATAGAAAGCAAGATTCTATGGCCATGTCAATTTACTTCATCTCTTACCCACTGGGTTTCTAAAATGTTCTTGAAGTAGCCACTAGATGGCACACATAGACCTAAAGTTAAATGTTCTGTTTGAGGAAACAACAACAACAAAACCACACAGGAAGAACGTAAGGACTTTTTGTTTCTTTTGCCTGTTTATTTGACTGAATTAGAATGGAGGCCTGACAGTGAAATTTTCTTTACATACCCTATTATTATTCTGCACTAAATTTATTTATGAAGATAATGGAATGATTTGGAAAGTCATCATAGTGCACAGTAAAGGATGGATTTGGATTCAGAAGACTAAGGCTATGTTCCTCCGACATTATTTGTGTAGCTTGAGCAAATTAATATTCTGCTTTTATATAAGCTTTCTGAGATCTGTCCAATATTCAAAGTATCTTTTATAAAGTAATTAGTCACTAAAAAATGGTTATGTTTATGTGAAACCTGTCTTTTGGTATATGCATTGTCTTGCATGCTTAACGGTAGGAGTTGGTACCAAACTGGTGGATTGTCCAATAGAAAAGTATTTTAAAGGTTTCTGGGATGGAGTAAGCAAGATAATTGTAAAATTCCTAAAGTAACTCTGACCTTTTGTACCTTTACATATCTCTAACACAAGGATAAGAGGGCTGGTTGCTATTTTGTATGGTCATTGACTCAATAATTCACCGCCTTCCCCCCTACCCCAGGCACAAAGTAAGGTACAACCTGTCTGGTTGTTTATAGCAATATCATCCAGCTCCCTCTTTTGTTCAGATGATGAAACTGAGGCCCAGGGTGGCTTTGATTTACTCAAGGTCATTGAAGCATCTGAGGCAAGGCTCTGACTTCTGTGTCAGTATGTTTTCTTCTGTACCACATTGACCAAAACATCCCACCAATCATGCCAATTTTGCTCCCCAGCCTAGAGAGGCCCCTTCCTGTGGGGGCTGTGAGAGGTTAATGTTGGAGGGAGTAAAAATTAAACTTGAATATAGTTCTATCTTGTATTGTTTCCAAGGCAACAGATGAATAGATGAGTGAGAGGGATAGATGAGAACAGGAGTGACAGCGAGAGTGAGAAACTATTTACTTAGTAGTGTTCTTGGCTAGAGAGTCACCAATCAAGAGAACAGGCCTCAGCGTGGCCTTGGTAAGGATACTGGTGAGAAAGTAGAAGAGTCCAGAGCAAGTGTCCTTCCCAACAGACATTACCAATGTTTCTATATTGACCATAAGGCCACCCCTTGGGGGTACTAGTGCACATGTTTGTGTGTGTGATGGTGGGTGAGATCTTCAACTATCTAATCCAATGATGAATCTTACTTGTCTGGAATTAAGGATGCTTGTAATTTCTGCAAATTTGGAACTACTTCTACACTCATCTTGCTTACAACATTTATATTTCTTTCACTGCTATTGATGCTTTCCAGCAGAACATAAGTATGTGGCTTTCTTTAACTTAAAACACTGTGTTTACAATAGTCAATAGTAATCTTATGCATATAAATCCTTGTCAATAGCTAATGCTGAGATTTCAACAACTTAATGGAGAAAAGAACACAAAATCTCCTTCTATCCCTCAGGTTAATATTTGAAATTTTACCTTAAACATCATCCATATTATTTCAGGATCTGAATAGAACCAGGAGAACAATTTATGCAATAATAAAAAAAAATTATAAAGATAAACAGTTTGGAAAGATTCAAGAACTCTAATCAAAAGAATAATCACCCACAATATCAGAAGACCAGGGATGAAGCATGCTATCCATTTCCTGACGGAAAGGTGTTAGACCAAGGTACAGAAGGAGGCATACATTTTCTAACAGGGTCAATGAAGGAATGTGTTTTGCTTCAAGATACATATTTGTTGAAAGTTAGAGGGGCAGAGTAATGAGAAGGAAGAGACTTAGTGATAGGGCTGCCAAAACAAAGGAAATAAAATAAAAGAAGTTCATTGAACATTTCTTTTCTAAGGCACTGAAAAAAATGGAAAGAAGGCTAGAAGGAAACACAAATAGGATAGTTTTGAAAATTACATGTTTAATTTGTTACATACTTAAAAGGGAAACTAAACTGTACCTAATAGAGATTCACAGTCTCATGTGCAACTCTCTTTTTATTCTACTTGTATATGAAAATTTTCATGTTATTTGGTGTTTAAATTTAGAATAAAAAAATAAAAAGAGGGATACCTTCTAAGAATGAGATGGTATTTCCATTGTACTATGATCTTATCAGGCAACCTTTAGAATATTGTGTTCATTTCAGTGACAGGAACATACAAAGTGCTTAATAAATACTTGTTTGACTGGTTTGGGGCATTACAGTTTAAGAAGAACACTAAGCTGAAAAAATATCCAGAAAAGATCAATCAAGATGGCAAAGGGCCTTGATTCTACAGCTTATATATGGAGTGGTTGAAGGTACTGAATATGTTTAGCCTTGAGGAAACTTGGGAGGGACATGCTGACTGTGTTAAATCATTTGAGGAACTGTCTTGTGGAAAAGGGAATAAACCTGTGCTCTTTGTCTCTACAGGACAGAACTAGGAGTGATAGATAGAAGTTGCAAAGAGAATTGGTGCTGGAAAAAAAAAAAACTTGCTAACAATTTGAACTATCCAGAAGTGAAATGAGCTGCTCTTGACATAATAGACTCTCCCTAGATTTAGGTCTCGAGGAAGAACATAAATGCAGAATATTAAAAAGACAAAGCACCTCGATGTGGTTTGTGCCTTGACCTGCATGCTTATGTGTTATTTTTATAAAGCTATTATTTATTGAAGTTCATGCCATAAAATAACAAGGCCTCAGATTAGAATATTATGGCTAAAGTTAAGTGCATCCAAGACTTCAAATCATACACTAAGTGCTTATGTTCACAGTCTTAGTTCATTCACCACAGATATGGACTTTTAATGGTAGTAAGTTTAAATTATCAGTAGGGTCTGCAGTATCTGGCCAAGAACAATGGAATTCACCCTTACAATTCATTAAGAATAAATAATTTGGGTTATTTAAAACCAATTTGAAAGGAGGAAATGCAGAATCCAGTGCTAATATTTAGGGAATATGGCATATTCCCATTAGATCTACCTCAAAATAGTTATATTGTACTGACTGGAAAAACTATAAACATAGTCCTCTAACCTTTTATAGCCCAGAATCTATCAAAATTGCAATCAGCCCTTATTTTGTCTTTTAGCTTGTAGGACTCTAATCAGAAATATTTAAAGTCAATGTGTGAGCATGTTTGAGGGAGATTTGCATAGGCAAAGTGAGATTTAAAAAAACTAGATTGATTAAAAATGTAGAGGTAGAGAGGGAGATAGAGAGAAGTGTCTATATAGATCTCATTGTATTTATATAATAAATACTTATCTTTCACCATATAAATATTAGTTACTATTATTACAATATAGTTATCTCAGAAAACTGAATTATGATTAGGTATATGAAGAAGCAACATCAATAATCTAATAGCAGTAGCAATTTGAGACACACAAAGTTGGATGTAGAAATCTATCTTATCCAATAAGGAAATAAAAAAGGGATGGGGATAATAGACAGTGGAGGAGGAACTAATAAAAGGAAGGGTATATTGGGGAAGGCAGTGATTAAAAGTAAAATGCTTGTGAAGAGGGAAAGGGCAGGGTGTAAGAGAGGTGCGAGGGATAAACAAATGAAAAATAGCATGGAGGTAAGTACACAGTTATTTATCATAACTATAAATATGAATGGAAAGAACTCACCCATAAGACAGAAGTGGATAGAAGAATGGATTAAAAACCAGAATATATATATATATATATATATATATGTATATGTATTTGTATATGTATATGTGTATATATGTATATATATATTTATATATATATGTATATGTATTTATCAGAAAGACATCTGAAGCAGAAAGACACATGCAGGGTAAAAGTAAGGAGCTGGATCAGAATTTATTATACTTCAGCTGAAGCAAAGAAAGTAGGGGTAATAATCATGATCTCAGACAAATCAAAAGCAAAAATAGATCTAATTAAAAGAAATAAGGAAGGAAATTATAACTTGTTGAAAGGTACCATAGACAATGAAATCATATCAATATTAAACATATGCACCTAATGGTATAGCATCTAAATTTTTGGAGAAGTTGAATAAGTTATAGGAGGAAACAGATAATAAAACTATTCTAGTGGGGGACCTCAACTTTTCCCTCAGAACTAGATAAATCCAAACAAAAAATAAACAAGAAAGAAGCTAAAAGAGGTGAATAAAATTCTGGAAATGTTAGATATGATAGATCTATTGATGAAATTGAATGGGAATAGAAAGGAATACATATACATACATACATATACATATACATACACACACACACACACACACACACACACATATATATATTTTCCCCCATCAGGAGTACCTGGCACCTACACAAAAATTGACCATGTATTAAGACATAAAAACCTCACAACTAAATGCAGGAAAGCAGAACTATTAAACACAACCTTTTTAGATCATAACATTATAAAAATTACATTCAATAATGGACAATGGAGTAAGAGATTGAAAATTAGTTGGAAATTAAATAATCTAATCCTAAAAAATAAGTGTCAAATAATAAATAATAGAAACAATTGATAATTTAATTAAAGAAAATGACAATGAGACAACATATCAAAATGTATGGAATGCAGCCAAAGCAGTACTTAGGAGGAAATATATATCTCTAATTGCTTACATCAATAAAATAGAGAAAAAGCAGATCAATGAATTGAGCACGCAACTAAAATAACCTAGAAAAAGACAAATTAAAAATCCTCAATTAAACACCAAATTGGAAATCCTGAAAATCAAAAGAGAGATTAATAAAATTGAAAGTAATAAATAAATAAAATTAGAAGCTGGGTTTATGAAAAAATAAAAAAGATAAACCATTGGTTTATTGGATTTAAAAAGGGACAGAAGAAAACCAAATTACTAGTATCAAAAATGAAAGGGGTGAATTCACCACTGATGAAGAGGAAATTAAGACAATTGTTAGGAGCTATTTTTCCTATTATATGGCAATGCATTTTATAATCTAAATGAAATAGATGAATATATACAAAAATATAAACTACTCAGATTAACAGAAGAAGAAATAAAAAACTTAAATAACCCAGTTTTAGAAAAAGAAATTGAAGAAGCCATCAATGAACTTCCTAAGAAAAAATCCTCAGGGCCAGATGGATTCCAATACTATATGAACTATTTTGGAAAATAGGCAAAGAAAGAGTCCTGCCAAATTCCTATAATAACACAAATATGGTTTTGAACCAGGAACAGCCAAAACAGGGAAAGAAAATTATAGACCAATTTCCCTAATGAATATTGATGCAAAATATTTAAATAAAATACTAGTAAAACTGTTACAAAAATATATCACAAGGATCAAACATTATAATCAGGTGAAATTTATACCAGGAATGCAGGGCTGGTTCAATATTAGGAAAACTATCAGCATAATTGACCATATCAACAACAAAACCAACAAAAATCACATAATTATCTCAACAGATGCAGAAAAAGCCTTTGACAAAATACAACACCCACTCCTATTAAAAACATTAGAGAGCATAGGTATAAATGGAGTTGACATTAAAGTAATAAGTAATATTTAAGCAAAACCATCAGTAAGCATTAATTGTAATGGGGATAAGTCAGAATCCTTCCCAGTACTATCAGGGGTGAAGCAAGGATACCCATTATCACCTCTATTTTTTAATATTGTACTGTTAGCTATATATTGTAGAAATGTTAGCTAACTAGTTAATTACTATAATGTTAGCTAACATTGTAGAAATGTTAGCTATAGCAATAAGGGAAGTAAAAGTAATTAAAAGGAATTAGAATAGTTAATGAGGAAACAAAACTATCACTCTTTGTAGATGATATGATGTTATACTTAGAGAATCATAGATAATCATATAAAAAACTACTTGAAATTGTTAACAACTTTAGCAAAGTTGCAGGATACAAAATAAAACCACAAAAATCATTAGTATTTCTGTATATTACCAACAAAGTCCAATAGCAATCAATAGAAAGAGAAACTCCATTTAAAATAACTGTAGATAATATAAAATACTTGGAAGTCTACCTGCCATGACAAACCCAGGAACTATACGAACACAACTATTAAACACTTTTCATGCAAATAAAGTTAGATCTAAACAATTGGAAATTATTAACTGCTCATGGGTAGGCTGAGTTAATATAATAAAAATGACAATCTAAATCAATTTATTTATTAAGTGCCAAATCAAACTATCAAAAATTATTTTATGGAACTAGAAAAATAATAACATAATTCATCTGGAAGAACAAATGCTCAAGAATATCAATGGAATCAATGAAACAAAATGTGAAAGAAAGTGATGTACCAGTACTAGATCTCAAACTGTATCATAAAGTGGTAATTATCAAAACAATCTGATATTGGCTAAGAAATAGAGTGGTAGATCAGTGGAATAGATTGGGTACAAATTACATTACAGTAAATCCCCACAGTAATCTAGTATATGATAAACCCAAAGATGCAAGCTTTTGGAGTAAAATCTCCTTACTCGGCAAAAAAGTACTGGGAAAACTGGAAAACAGTATGGCAGAAATGAGTTATAGACCAACATCTCATGTTGTATACCAAGATAAGGTTAAAGTGGGTGCTTGAGTTACACATAAAGGATGATACCAAAGCAAATTAAAAGACCATGGAATAATTTATCTGTCAGATTTGTGGATAAGGAAAGACTTTAGGACCAAAGAAGATATAAAGAACATTACAAAATGTAAAATAGATAATTTTAATTTTATAAAATTAAAATGTTTTGCACAAAGATGTAGTATTTTCTAGCAGTATCTCACTATTGCATGGTCTCTTAAAGCATTCTGGAATCCTTCTAAGCTCCTTTAAGAGGTCACATATATGTGTAGCACTCTCTCAGTGCCTTTGAGCAACCTAAAGTCTCTATGTCTATTTGCCACTCTCTGGCTTCATGCCTGCCTTCTGGTACATATATCTGCACTTTTCTTCTGTGTCCTCATTTCTCTTCTTGAAGATATTTTAGTACAGGTCACACTGGCTCCAAAGGTGGTATGAGAATGAATAATAAGGCAGACACAATGATAAAAGCTCCTTTACTAAAAACAGTCAATAAGCACGTACAGGTGCAGCTCTCCATGTTTCCCCAGTCATTAAGACTTATCCTGGTTAATAACAACTGCCCACCCAGGAATAAATATTTTGTTAAATCTGAAGAGCTACCTTCCCTCACAAAAAGGCCTATGTCTTTTCCTGGTCTTCATGATCAAGGGCTAAATATGCTTAAAATCATTGCTTTGTGACCTAATTTGCCCCTTGTAGCCCGAAGTTTCATAATACCTTACTAGCTGTGTGATCCTGGCCAAGTCACCTTACCTTTGTCTGCCTCAGTTTCCTTAACTGCAAAATGAGGACAATAATAGCACCTACCTCTCAGGATTGTGAGGATTGAATGAGATAATATCTCTAAAGAGCTTAGCACAGTGCCTAGCTCATAGTAAGTACTTGAACTTGTTTCCTTCTTCCTTCCCTTCCCGTCCCTTCGCTTCTCTTCTCTTTCCTTCCCTTCCATTTCCTCATAGACTCAGAGCTTAGAGATCATTGAATCCAACGCTCACCTTGTGTTTGTGTGCATATGTATTGCAGATAAGAAAACTGAAGCTTAGAAAAATTAAGTGGCTTGTCCAAGGTTTCAAACCTGAGTGCCAAAGGAAGGATTTGAACTTAGGTCTTTCTAGATGCAGTTCTATTTTTTCTGCACAATTCTGACTTGACTCTCGGGTTGCAACAAGTCATCTCATACTCCACCCAAACCAACCACATTTAAGGTCTTGGTTTGCCTTTAATGTGCCCTTCTATGAAATTGAGAATGTTCTTATTTAAATAGGGAGTTTCCTACTCTCCATCTTTTTTTCCTGGACTGGGTTGCTCAGCACCCAGGCACTAAGCAACATATAAAAATAATTACATATGGCTATAAAGGGATGCATTTAAATCCTAGGGGAGCATGTCTTAAAACTCCACCCTTAAGTCAATGCCAAATTATACTTTGTTGTTGTTTTAACCAGCATAGACCAAACACTCATGTTCGGTTTGAACTAACAGTTTTCTTAAGATTAAGCTGAAAAAAAAGACATTTCATACAGTAGGAGTTATAAGAAGAAAAACAGTCACAATGATTGAGAATCAGACATATAACCATTTCTGGTCACAATTGTGTTTTCCCTGCTGTTTGTATACGTTTTCAAACCTAAATCTCAGGATAAGTACTGGCCTGGAGTCTGGTACGTTTGTTTTTACCATTAGCCAGTAGCTTTCTGTTGCAATTGTAACCTCCCATTGATCTGCCTCTGTCCTCTCATACTCAGTGTCCAAGTATTACTCAGCACAGCTATGTTCATTCCCTCAAGAGGCTTTGGTGTTCAACAACCAGATGCTTTCTCTGTGGTTCATTTAGCGCGTGGAGCTTTGCATTGTCAGGCACACCCTTTCAGACATTTTCCCTTGTTCCCTCTTGCATCTCCTACATGAGGCTGCTGTCAGCCCTCTTCATCATCTTCCTTAGTTTCTGCTCCCAGTAGGTCCTGCACCTGGTTGAAGGAAATAGTGGTAGAAGACTTGGGGATAAGGAATGGGGCCCTGAATTCCTTAATGTGCTTGCTTTCTAAGTGGGCTTTGTCACTTTGGTGGGTTGCATTTATCCAGATAGCAGTGTTCTCAGATCAGCTGGTGTACACTGCAGAGGGCCTTGCTCTATGTTTGATGAAGAAAAAAGAGCTAAAAAATGTCTTAAATCTCTGAATGCATAATTGTAAGGAATTAAGATTTATGATTCTTGAATTTGAATCCTAATTCTGTTTCACTGGGCCTATCAATTATCTTTACATTTCCTTTTTCGTGGCTTACATTTTAAAAATGGTTAGTTCAGCATATGATTGAGTCATATTACTCTTGTTCCTTGTGCATTAAAAAAAAGATAATTGGATATTTACTATGGGAAAGACCTTTTAAGACTTGAACCCCTTAAAATATTTGAAAATCATATATTTAAAAATATTCTATTGTACCCAATAGGGATAATAACAATGGATTTAATTTAAAGACCCTAATATTTATAGCAGGTTGACATGCTCAAGAACAGTCAGCTGTCAAATACTAGTGTCACAAGACTGAGTTTTTGATGGAAACACAGAAAAGAGTGTTGTCTAGAGCAGAGGTATCAAACATAAGGCCAACTGACCGTAAGACTCCCCCGGGCTCCCTGAACCTAATTAAAATATAATTGGGAAATATTAAGCAAAATAAAAAATAGATAATATTAATATATGACTTTCTAAGAAACTACATAGCCTACATGGATCCATAAGTACCATTTAGTAACCCCCATTTCTATTTGAGTTTGACCCTACTGGTTTAGATAAAGATAAAAGACAAGAGCTTAAGCCCTGGGTCTATCAATGACTAGTATTATCATTTTATTCACTTATTTAATTATTCATTCATGACACAAATATTTACTAAGAATTTCAGGAACATAAAGTTGGATATGTCATGGCCTTTGTCCACAATGAGTATACAATTTAGTAGGGAAGCTAAAGCAAGAACTTAAAACAATTTTGTACTTGTACACATTCATTTACAAATAAGCAGTGATTTTGGACACAGAGGGTTTGTACTAAACTTCCAGTTGTGTGACCACAGAAACATTTTCCCTCTCTGAGCCTTATATTCCTCTTCTGTGAAATGTGAAGGAGGAAGAGGAGGTGAAGGAGGAGGTGAATGAGGAGCAAGAAGTGAAGGAGGAGGAGTAGGAGGAGCAGGAGGAGAAGAAGAAGAAGAAGAAGAAGAAGAAGAAGAAGAAGAAGAAGAAGAAGAAGAAGAAGAAAAAAAAGAAGAAGAAGAAGAAGAGAAGAAGGGAAGAAGGAGAGGGAGGAGGGGAGGGAGAAGGAGATGGAGAAGGAGAAGGAGGAGGAGGAGGAGGTGGTTCATGGAGGATAGGAGAAAGCATTTTTATTAGTTGTCTTGTCCCAATGTTGTTAGTACTAAAATTTATTAGAAAATGATAAATCAATGGAGCAGACTAGATAAAGAAAATTAAAAATAATTGAACAAAATAATCTGTTGTTTGATAAACATAAAAAAAGATGAATTTCTAAGGAAAGACCTTATTTGGTATTTAATTCTGGGAAATCTAGAAAGAGAGCTTGTAGAAATTTGGCTTAGGCCAATATCATATACCATATTCCATAGTAAATTGAAAATGAATGTATGACCTGACTATAAAAGATCATATCATAAAAGAAAAAAGGGAAGCAAATCACGTGCCTTTCACAGCTATAGGTAAAAGTTTAATTATTATCAAAACAAAGAGTCCAAGAAATTACAAAAGAACATTTGTAATTTTGGTTATATGAAATTGACCAAAAAATGTACATTGAAATAAGGTTATTTTGGTTGCATGAAATTAATAAAAATATTAATGTATCTTAAATAAGAAGGTAAATACTACTTATTAGATATTAAATTTTGTGGAAAGAAGGATGGCAGACATTTGGCTTAGACCAACGTCTTACCATATTCCACAGTAAAATCAAAATAAATGTATGACCTGCATATGAAAGCTCACACCATAAAAGAAAAAAAAAAGAGAAGCAGATCATATACCTTCCTTTAAAAGGAAAAAAATGTTTCTATCCAACATCTCTGATAAGGTTTAGATAACCAAAATGTAGCAACAACTAACAGAAATGTATAAGACCAAAATGCACTCTCCAAAAGAGAAATTGTAAGAGGAGATGAATATCAAATAAATAACCACATGAAGAATTGTTATAAATCACCAATAATAAGAGAAATGTGTAAAATAATCTTTTTTCATGTTTGCCAATTTGTTTGGTATGAGGTGAAACCTCAGGGATGTGCATATCTAAACATCCTTGAGGTTGTTCAAATATGAAAATAAAAGATAGGAATAGTCAATGGTGGAAGGATTGTAGAAAGACCAGAACACTAATGTATTTTTGGTGGAGCATTGAATTGTCCAATAATCCTGGAAAACAATTTGGATATACCCTAAAGTGAGTAAACTATCTAACTTTTGACCCAGAAATTTCTCTGCTAAGAATATACTCCAAGTGGGTCATTGACAAAAAGAAAGGTCTCATATACTTCAAATATTTAAAGCAGCACTTTTCCTGGTGGCACATTTATATGGCATTTTAAAGTTTCCAAGTACTTTGCATATGTAAGAGTTATAAAAACTAATATAAAGTGAAGTAAACAGAGACAAGAAAGGAACATACATGCTGACTAAAATGACATAAATGGAAAGAGCAGCAATTGAAAAACAATAAAAAAAAAAATACGTTGCAAAATTAGGAAGGATAATCCTGATCCCAAAGAATACATATGAGAAGACAAGACATCCACCCCTTTCTCAGAATAGGTTGGGGTCTACTGATTTGGAATATTACCTAAAACATTAGCTTATATTCATATAGTGATTAGCTTTGTGAATTTCTCTCCTCTCTGTTTATCTATTTATCTATCTGTTTGTTTATTTATTTGTTATAAGGAGTGGCACTCTTAGAGGTACAGTGGAAAGTGAAGGGTGCTCCAGACCTCAAGAATTGCATGAGCAAAGACACAGAAGCAGAAAGAATGAGGTGTGACTCAAAAATATATTGTTGTCTAATTTGACCAGAATATAGGGTACAGAATTAAAAGCATGACATAATGAATACAGTATTGGATTTGAATTCAAACAAGACTTGGGTTTGAAACCTTCCCCACCTACTTAAATATGTGACCATGAGCAAAGTCACATAACCTTTCTGATCCTCAGTTTCATCATCTTGAAAATAAGAAAAATAATAGCACCTGTATCACAGAGCTGGTTTTAGGCTCAACTGAGATAATAATAATAGTAATATTGATGTTAATAATAATAATATATAGCATTTGTTTGGCTCTCTATGGTTTTAAAAGTGCTTTATATTATCAACCCATTTGATCCTCACAACAAGCCTGTGTGAAGTAGATAATATTATCACCCCCATTTTACAGATGAAACAAGCTAAGAGAGGGTAAGTGATTTTCCCATAGCTACTATGTCTGGAACAGGATCATAACTCAGCTCTTTCCAAATCTAAGTCCCATGTTTTACCTACTGTACAACCTAGATAATGTAAGTAAAATACTTCTTGCAAACCTTAAAGTATTATTTTATGGTCATCTTTTACATTTAGGAAAGAATTAGATAATAAATCTGAAAAATCATGGGTGATCAGATTGTGTAAAGCCTTGAATGCCAGCCAGACTGAATAGCTTGAATTTTATGCAGGAGACAATGGGGAGTTATTTAGTGGCCAATTAAAGGGGTGGCTGCTTTAGGAAGATTCATCTGGCAGGAGAATGCCTTGGAATATTAAGAAAAACACAATGAAGGTGCACTAGGAAACTATTACAATAGTTTAAGCAAAATGTAATGGGTACTGACCCAAATTAGGGGGAATAGCAGTGGGAATGGAAATGACATAGAATTAACAACTTGGCAATTGAATAACTGTTTTCTCAACACTCATCAACTGTATCCAAAGATGACTCTGAGGTCTCAAATCTGGGTGACTAGGAGGATGTTCAACTCAATAACAATAACTGGGAGACCAGAGGGAGTAGCTCATTTATAGAGAGAAATTATGAGTGTGATTTTAGAAAATGTGAGTTTGTGCTAACCAACTGGAGATGTCAGAGAGAGAAGTGTAGATCCCAGAGCCATCAGCACAGAGTATTTTTTTTATAACTGATGCTGTGGGAGTGGAGAAATGAGAATAGAGCCTTAAGGTTTACTGTGCCTCTATTTCCCCATCTATAAAGTAGGGCTAATATTACTGTTAATAATACCTGTTTAGTTTATGAATTACATTCACTGGATAGAATATTTATAAATTAAATAAAAGTTAGAGTAAAAATTAACAATTTTAGGATTCTCTCCTCTGTCTTAACACATCTGTTAGTCTCAAAAGTCCAACTACATGCCAACAGCCAAAAAGAAAATGAAAATTGGCAAATAAAAAGTGGGACGGATCTATCTGAGTTCATCTACAAAGATGTTATATACTTCAATGAATCAATGACGCCTTTTTCACTCTAGGGACTGGTTTTCCACTGGGCAGCTAGATAGGCAGAAGAGTAGGTAAAATGCTGGACTTGGAACCAAGAAAACTAGAGTTTAAGTCTTGTCTCAGACATTTGTCTATGTGACCTGGCCAAGTTACTTAACTTTTCAGCCTCAGTTTCCTTGTCAGCAAAATAGCAGATAAGTCTAAATTGGCACAAGGATCAAATGAGATAGCCTGGGTACAGCACTTTGCAAGATTTAAATATTATTTCGTGGGACATTTGGTTATCACTAAAATGATAACTAAAACAGTGTAAGACTAATGATAGATATTTACCAAACAGAGTCCATCATGAAAATAATTGCAGCTTTCAGTTACTTAGGATAAAGTGGTAGAGAAATTCTATGAAGAATTTGATAAGAACCTCCACATAAAATCAACATAGACTCTCATACTTGATGACTTCAATGAAAAGGTGGGAAAAGATGAGGATGGGCAGGAATATATGAGAAAGTATAGTGAAGGAGAAATAAATGAGAAAGACTTGGAGATTGTACAGAAGCCTCACAGTCTGTATCATAAATATTTCCTTCAACATAAGTGGTGATGGATACTGTACATGATGAACTCCAAACAATATCACAAAGAATGAAATTGATAATATTTTAGTATATAAATTTCCTGTCTCAAGTCTCCCCACTCTAGTCCATCTTCCTGTTAGCTATCAGAGCGATCTTGCTAAAATGCTGGCCTGACTATGTCATCCCCTTATTCAGTAAACTCCAGTGGCTCTCTGTTAACCCAGGGTCAATTAAAAAATCACCAGCATTTTAAAGTCCCTCATAACCTTGCTCCCCACTCGTCAGCCTTCCTAACTCTCCTCTACATACTCTACAATTGTAGGAAACTAGAATCCTTGCTGTTCCTAACAGAGAACACTTAGTTTCCCAACTTCATGCATTTTCACTGGGTTCTCTTCCATACCTGGAATACTATTCCTATTCATCTCCTGGTTTCCTTCGGGTGTCAGCTAAAATCCTACCCTTTGCAAGAAGTCTTTCCTTGTTCCTGTTCCTTAGTTCCTTCCCTCTTAAGTTATTTTCAATTAATCTTGTATATATATAGTTGCTGGCACATTATCTTCCCCAGTGAAGTGTAAATTCTTTGAGGATTGGAACTGTTTTTTTGCTCAAGGCATTCAAATATGAAAATAGAAAGAATACTATAAAGAAGAGAAAAATGGCAAAAAAAAATAGAAAAATAATTACAACAAAACATTTTTTTCCATCAATGATCATGGGACCATTATACTTGGATCCCTATATCACAGTCTCTGAGATTTCTCTATTTCTCTAAAGAAACAGAAATGGCATCAAATGGAACCATGACAAGAAAAAAAGCCAGATTTGAACAAGACTATTTGGAGAAGAAACATAGTCAAGACAATATAATTGTTAGGATACTGAAGGACAAATTTACAAGGTACCCAAAGAAGGGCCAGATAAAAGTTACCAAATACATGAAATACATCTCAGACTATGTTGATTAACAAAAAAGATGACAGAAAATATGTTTATATTCCAATTCTCCCATCTATGAAAAAATTTTTATGAAATCATTTAAGCATGAATTTAGTTCATCCATAGTGAAGGTATTGGGAGGGAAAAATCAGGCTTTTATAAATTATATTCAACAATGGAGTGTACCTTTATTTTTAATCCCACAACTGGTTGAAAGATGTTGAGAATTTAAGATTATATTGTGCTTATCATAAGTTGATTATGAAAAAGTGTTCTACTACCTAAAACAGAGTGAATGGAACCCTAACTTACAACAAATCATCTCCACCCATATATCAAGATCATTCAAGATTCCTTGGAAGATGTAACAAAAATAACTCTGGTCAATTATCCTCTTGTAATAAGTGAGCTATAAAACAGAAAGATGTGTACTCTCCAAAAGAAGTCTCCAATCTGATGGTGGTGATCCACACAGTCTAGGTCTAGGAAGTAATCCCTGTGTATGGTGTGGTCCTGTAGATTGTCCTATTTGTGGATGACATTCCATTAAGTATTAAGTCCCAAGACACTGAAGATATCCTGGAAGAAATATGTAATCACTCAAAGGACTTTAGCCTATCAATCCACATAAGAAAATACAAAAGAGATGAAGAATGCCTATTGTTTGGATTTCAACATGTATCTGAAAGGACAGTGGTTTGTCTGTGTATATGGAACAGACAATACAGATGAACAGGTCAAATGATCCTGGGTCAAAGGAGTGGGAGAATGGCTTTTGTGACCTCAAGATTCCCATAACAGCAAAGTCTCATCTTTTCAATGCATGACATGTATAAGACATGGAACACAATTGGTTCCAAAGAATTAAAGATAAGTATAACACAGGGCAACGGGACAGCTTATGGTGGTTGTGAGCAGGCTGCAACATATACTCAATGAAAAACTTCAAAGAAGAACAGAAGTAATGGATGCCATCAAAGAACAGTATAGCAAAAAGAGAAAAAAAAATTGCTCATGTAGTGGAAGTGAGGGATGCCCTAAGGATAGTCAGAGTATTTCACTCCTACCCTTTCAGAAGAAGCCAGCAAAACCTCCATTACAGTGATGATCTCCTCTAGCAAACTTATGGAAGGATAAGGTTAAAAGCTGAACAGGATGGGCAAGAATAGATGGATTACAATCTACCTCACTGAAGGGAACTCTCAAATCAATGAGATCACAGATCTATTTGAGTATTACATATAGCATGCTGTGCTAAACAAAACTCTGCCAGGCTAGTATAACCTGCTTAATTCTCTCCTCTTGCCTCTTCAAGATATACCATCACATTCTCTGAAGGGAAAAATATTCCTACAAAGAAATAAATAAACCACTCTCTTCCCATATACTCTTGGGAGAGGGGGGAGGATAGAAGAGGAATTCTAGCAGGGAATCAGATAGGCTAATAGAATACAGAGTTGAACAGGATCTTAGAAGTTACCTAGACAAATGCTTGCTAGAGGGAGGAGGGAGAATTCTCTATAATCTTTCTGACAGGTGGCCCTTTGGCCGTGATTTGAAAATCTATGGGAAAGAGAAGTTGTCTATGAGGCATTCCAATCCACTTTTGGATAGCTTTAGGTGCCAGGAAGTTTTTCCACATATTGACTAAAAGTTGTCTTTTAGTTCAACCCTTTTCTCCTGGTTATACACAATCATCCATCGTTACCTTCACCCTACACTTAGTTCAAGACAAAGAGAATAAGTACAATCCCTTTTCCTTACAATAACTCATCAAATATCTTTGAATTTCTAAATGTGAGAGTGTATATAAGTATAAGGGAGAAGTATTTCCCTCTGTAAAGTAAAATGGAATAATGGATAAAAGACCAGCTTTGGACTCAAAAATATTTTAGATTCAAGTGCTGTCCCTGGCACAAATTAGTATGTGACTATGAGCAACTCCCTTAATTTCTCAATACTCTAGGCAGCTCTAAGTTATTATGTTCTGTGGCATGTATCCTTATCAAATCAGTACATCTTTTTTTGCAGTCTTTTGTCACCTGATCTTCAATACCCTTCTTTGTAATGTCCTAGAATTTTTCTTATACACTTGAACATTTGCCTTCTCTTTTACATGAATTTTTACTCTCCTTTGCTATTCTGATTTCCTTTTTTGGTGGCTTCTTATACAGCTAATGGTCATGGTTGCAACATATGCCTGTAACTCTAACATAGGATTTCCAATACCGTAATTTTGTGGACATAATAGAAATTCTGTAAGTTAGGAGACTTGTGGAGGATGAGGGAGCAGACTTAAGATTACAACGTGCTTCTTAATTTAGCCTAGCCTTCACACCTTACTTTGTGAGGTTACTTACTTTACAATACTTTGATGGGATACAAAATATCCCCGACTATTTTGGGTGTCCATGACATTACTATGACATCAAACTCAAGGCAAACATAGTAGTGATGATGTAAAGGCAAAGTTTACTTTGCATAACCAAATTCATGTTCTGTCATGACATGAGGGAAGAGGGGACTGCAAATTGCTATGTGAGTTATTATTCAAAAAACTTATGAAAGTCTATTTAGAGCCCCCCTGGAAGCCAAGACGGTGAGGTAAGCAGCAAATTGCTATAACTCTTCCATATTCACCTTCAAACAACCATGAAATGATGCCCCCAAACAAATCCTAGAACAGCATAAACAGAAAAAGAGACAGGGTGAAATAACCTTCTAGCTCAAGAAACTTGTAAGATTGTCAAGAAAGGTCCACTTCATTCGGGTCAAAGGGGAGTGCTTTCCAGAACAGGAAACATCCCAGTAAGCCAGCAGCAAGCCCCACCTCAGCAAACCAGTGGGAGATCCTGAACCCCAGGGTGGTGGCAACACCAGGACCCCTCACATGCTTTAGCATAACCAGAGGAACCTGCAGATTCCAGCTCCAAGAACCACCATGTGCCCTGGGCAAATAGGCTACCTCTAGTGCTCAGACCTCCAAGTGCTTCAGTATACCCCAGGGAAATGCAGAACTACTTGACTGGGCCTCAGCACATGCCAGACAGCACCACTAGGACCCAAGCTCAACACCAGGTAAGCTGCCAGACCCCTATGGATGCAGTGCCAGCCATCCCCCACCTGACCTCTCAGTATAGTACCAACCATGAAGGTACCCCAGCAGCTTCAGGGCCAAATCAGCACAGCAACAGGTAAAAAGTCAGGGCCTGCAGCCACTGGCACAAGAAGCCTGAGAGAGTGCCACTTCCAACCTGATGGCAGATGAGGTTGCAAAAATTGGGACACTAATGCCCTGTTGGTGACATTGTGAACTAATCCAACCATTTTGAAAAGCAATTTGGAATTATGCCCAAAGGGCAACCAAATTGTGCATACCCTTTGACCCAGCAACATCACTACTAGGTCCATATCCCAAAGAGATCATAAAAAAGGGGAAAGGACCTACATGTACAAAAATATTTATGGCAGCCCTTTTTACGGTGGCAAAATATTGGAAATTGAGGGGATGCCCATCAATTGGAGAATGACTGAACAAACTGTGGCACATGAATGGAATGGAATAGTATTGTGCAATAAGAAGTGATGAATAGGAAGATTTCAAAAAACCTGGAAAGACTTGTACAAACTGATGCAAAGTGAAATGAGCAGAACCAATAAAACATTCTACACAGTATCAGCAATATTATGTGATGATCACCTATAAATGACTCAGCTCTTCTTAGCAGCACAATGATCCAAGATAAGTACAAAAGACTCATGAAGGAAAATACTAACCATATCCACATAAAGAACTGATGGACTTTGACTGTAGAGTGAAGCACATTTTTTTCACTTACTTTATTCTTTCTCGTGTTTTTTTTTTCTTTTCATCCATTTTTTTCACAACTGTGGCTAATATGGAAATATTTTTACATGATAGCATATGTATAAACTATATCAAACTACCTAACATTTTTAGGCGAGGGGACAAGAGGGACAGAGGGGAAAAATTTGGAATTCAAATCTTGTAAAAATGAATGCTAATTTTTTTTCTCAACAAGTAACTGGGGAAAAATAAAACACTATTTTTAATAAATTTATTTTGATTGATCAACAATCACTTCCATATGCTTTTGAGTTAAAATACTATTTTTAAAAGTTTATTTAATTAGACTTAATTGCTTCAAATTCTGTCAAATGTAGTTTTAAAGTTTGACCCAGCAATACCATAAGTAGGTCTGTTTCCCAAAGAGATAAAATAAAAAGGAAAAGAACTTATCTGCACAGAAATATTTATAGCAGCTCTTTTTGTGGTGGCAAAGCATTGGAAATTGAAGGGATACCTATCAATTGGGAATGGTTGAACAAGTTGTGGTATATAATTGTGGTGGAATGCTATTGTGTTACAAGAAATGACAAGCACGATAGTTTCAGAAAAACATGGGAAGATATATAAACTGACACAAAGTGAAATGAGCAGAACCAAGAAAACATTGTCCGCAACAATAACAACAATGTAAGGATGATCAATGTGAAAGATTTAGCTACTCTGATGAATGCAATGATTCAAGATAGTTCCAAAGGACTCATGATGAAAAATGCTATCCACCTCACAGAGAGAATGAAGGTTCAAGTATATGTTTTTTAAATATATTTTTCTTGCTTTTTTTTGTCTGTGTTCTCTTTTGTAATATGACTAATATGGAAATATGTTTTACATAACTTCATGTGTATAATCATATCAAATTTCTTGCCTTCTCAAGGAGAGGTGGGAGAGAGGGAGAGGATTTGGAGCTCAAAATTTTTTTTAAAAGTTAATTTTTTACATGTAATTAGAAAATATTTAATAAAATAAATAAAATATATTAAAAATAAATGTAAATAAGATCATATAAGTCAAAACACCACTAAAAACAACCCAAATATTAAAAAAACTAATTCCTAAATCAATCACTTAACATTTATCATATTATCAACCATGAGTCTTGTCAACTATATGTTTGCAAAGGGATTTCATGACAATACCCTGGATTGGTTACAGGAAGTGCTGTTCTTGAATATTGAGTTGGAGGAAAGACAGAGACAAGTCCTGGATATGAAAAATCTTCCAAGTGTCACTACCCCTGCACCACCATCCCTCCCAACATGTTATGTAAGAGCCTCAGACATGAGAGACTCATATACCAAGTATTAGGGATTCAAAGGAGGGAAAGATCAAGTTTTAGATATAGACAAAGTGGGTGGGTTCAGAAGAACATCAATGGAAGTGGAGAACAAAAGAGGAAGGAAGTGAGGGGAAAAAAAAGAAATGCAAAGAAGAAAAAGAAGAAATGCACATGGTAGTTGAGGCTAGGATACCATTAGCAAATGATTCAGGTTCTATGATTCAAATAATTCAGGAATCATAAGATCTTGGGATGAGAAATTTAGAACCTGAAGGCTCAGAGGCTATCTAATTCATTCCCCTCATTTTACAGGGGGAAACTGATGCCCAGGTAGGTTAAGTGCCTTACCCATGATAACACTATTAATAAGTAGCAGAGGCAGTATTTGAACCAAGGTCTACTGATGCTGCAGCTTATATTATTCCCAATATTCTATGTTCATGGCTCTAAGCTGATTTGCAGACTGGGAGTCAGGAAACTGATGTTCTACTTGCAAATTCTTCCATTATTTTATTGTGTGATCCTGGATAACTGCTTAGTCTGAATTTTAGGTTCTTCATCTATTAGATGAAGGCTTAGGCTTCACAATTTCAAAAGGCCTTTCTAGATTTAGAATTCTATAATTAATTCTATGAAGTGCAATGCATTAAAACAAGTGGCCAATAGAGTGAGGCATGCTGAGAATTCAAAATAATATTTTTTATGTTCTAAGCACATATTCAAAGGGCCATTGTGGAGTTTGAGGAGGGCCTTGAAATGTGCATGTAGAAAATACTAAAAGTGAACTACAGTTTGGATTTAATTTAAATGTTCTTCTTTTGTGGCCTTTCCTCCTCCTAATAAGAGAGTTGGGCCTCGAAAGACCATCTGGGAAATGTTCCCTAAAGTGTTCAGTCTGTTCTGTTGGGATGTCTTGGAGAGCTTCCTCACTTTATCAGTTGGTACCTGCATGCCCAGAAAAGTAGATCTCCATGTGGCTTTCACTGACCAACACTAGAGTCTTAAATCTACTTCACCCTAGTGTATTTGTTGGGAGGAATCCCTCTATAATTCCTCTGTGTTAGCTGAAAAGCAGTGTGAGTCAAGGTTTAGCCAACCACAAAATACACCAGCTTTTAGCATCTGGAAGGAAGCTAAGCCAAGATAAATTGTAGGCTGCACATACTATTTAGTTCTAATGTGATCATCTGATTCCTGGGAAATGACCATACTTTGGATATGTAGGACAAACTTTTAACCTCACAAATGACAATTTAGCAAACACCAGCTGCATAACTCTTTGGCCAAGGAAACTGTAACGACTTAAATAAAATAAATTGTGTTTACAGCTGCATTAACATGTTAAAGCACCAATTTCTCTCAATTTGTAAGGGAGGAAAGAAATAAGAAAAAGCTATAGGATTTGGTCCTCCATTGGGAAACTTGAACCATCCTGGTGAAAGATTGTGAAAAATCAGTTCTTCTCCTTATAAAGTTTGACCAGCCCTTAGTCAGGAACATCAGCTCTGACCAGTGACTCTTCCAAGGCAAGGAATCTATGCAGTTGAAGTGAAATCTGGGGACCCTGGGTACTTTTGCATATTAGTTCATTGAGCCTGCAGATTCAGTTAGAGAAAATAAGGCTTTGTGGTCTTTTCCCTAATTACTTAATGAAGTCCCTGTGGGTCACAGACATTTCCATACTAAAATGGATGGTGTAAATATGTGCATAATGAGCTTGGCAAAGGCAATTTCTATAAAAGGAGCTTTACTTGAGTGGAAGTTGTTTCTTTATTTAGGTAAGGAGCTCATTTAAATGTGAATGGTGCATTATCTCAAAAGCTCTTTTAAGGTGATTTTTAACTGTCATGGATCAAATGGTAAACTGGACTACTTAAAGTCATAATTGAGCAGAAGGGGATTTTCTTGCACTTAGAGAGATTTCCCTTATAATTTTATATTAAGATTGAGAGATAGATGCCTAGAAGATACTTGAACCGAGAGAACAAGTTAATAAGCACAGCACCATATATGGGTAATCGACTTATTATCTTGCTTCACACATCAAGGAGAGATATGCCTGTTTCCCTTGGTGTCTAAGAACATGGAGTCAGAGAGGGTAAGAATTGTATGTTTCATCATTATCTCTTCCATTGTTATTTGGCTGTAAATATTATATTGTGCCAGAAAAGTTCACAGTTATCTGTTCACTGCTCCCTTCCTCTCAAGACAACTCTTATTTTTTTTGTGTGTGTTCTATAAGAAATGACAAGCATGATGATTTAAAAAAAAAAAACCTGGAAAGACTTACATGAACTGATGTATAGTGAAGTGAACAGAACCAGAAGAATGTTGTACACTGTAACAGTAATGTTGTTTAATGAAGAATTGTGAATGACTTAGCTATTGTCAACAATACAATGATCTAAGACAATCTCAAAGGACTAATGATGAGAGAGAGAGAGAGAAAGAACTGATATTGATTGGGTACAGAGTGAAGCATGCTATTTTTCACTTTCTTTCTTTTTTTTCTTTTATTTGAGTCTTCTTGTACAAAATGACTAATATGGAAATGTTTTATATAATTGCACACGTAAAATCTATATCTGATTGCTTAACATCTCATGGGGGGGAAGGGGAAGGAAAGAGGGAGGGATAGAATTTGGAACTCAAAATTTTAAATAAAAATGTTTAAAAATTGGGGAAAAAATACAATTCTATTTTTAATTATTCCAGAATCACAAGACCAGTAAAATTATGTATGTTTACAGAATATGTATTCAGAACTTCTTACCTCCAACACATTTGTAATACAACAACAATAACAAACACTAAAATACAATAAAAAGCACAATAACTTGGTACATCATCAATTCTTATTTACTGAAGAGAGCCACCAATATGGGTAATACAAAGCAACAATGCTCTGTTGTCCCAAGCACTGTCATCTTAACTACATGAATAACCTTTGGGACTTGTTTTATGCCCCACCACCAGAGCCTTAGGTCTTCTGTGCCTTTCTAGTTCCCCTCCTAGTGCACTTTCTTTTATGGGTTGCCTCCTCCAATTGCAGTGTAAAATCCTTGAGAGAAGAGACTGTCTAACTTTTTTCTATTTCTATGCCAGGGCTCGGCAGCTAGGTAACATAGTAGGTAGAGTGCTGATCCTGGAATCAGGAAGATTCATCTCAGACACTTAACAGCTGTGTGACCCAGGGCAAGTCATTTAACCTTTTTTGCCTCAGTTCTTTGCCTGTAAAATGAGCTGGAAAAGGAAATGGTAAACCACTGTCTTTTCCAAGAAAGTCCCAAAAAGGGGGTCACAAAGAGTTGGACATGAATGAAATGACCCAACAATTCCAGGGCTTGGTACAGAGTATTTAATTCATTTATCCATGCAGTTACATGGAAATGCACTGTCCTAGTGATAATTTTCCTTTTCTGCCATTGACCACTTATGTGATTCTGGGCAACAAATTTCATTTCCCCTAGCCTTAGTTTTCTCATGTAAAATAAGGATAACAATAACTATGATGTTATCATTTCAGAGTTATTATGGGCATTAAATTAAATAATATATTGAAAATGTTTTGAAACTGAAAGATACTATATAAAAGTAATATATAATAGATAGAATATTGGACTTGGAGGCCAGGTGACTTGGGTTTAAATCCTACCTGTCACTTAGTTGTGTGGCTTGGGTAAGTTACTTAAACTCTGAACTCAATTTTCTTTTTCATTCTAATGGGGATAATAATTACTGTATAATCTACTTTCTTGGTAGGATTAAAATATATAAATGTTTATAAAATGTATATAAATATAAATGTATATAAAATACAAATGTATATAAAAGATAACACGTTATAAAATTTAATTATGACCATTATCATTTATCCTCACCATGGCCTATGGGAAGTATATCTTTCACTTTTTCTTTCTGGTTCTACTCATCTGTGCTCTCAAAGATCTCTGAGAAATACTCTTGTTTCTTCTGAGTTTGAGGAGAAAGCAAAGTTGTTGTCCTTGTTGTTCAGTCATTTCAGTCACATATGACCCTTCATGATCCCATTTTTGTGGGTTTTCTTGGCAAAGAAATTGGAGTGGTTTGCCATTTCCTTTTCCAGTGGATACAGTCAATCCATTTTTTTTTTCAGACAATCAGAGGTTAAGTGATTTTCCCAGGGTCACAAAGCTAGGAAGGGTCTGAAGCTGGATTTGAACTCAGGCCTTCCTACCTACCTACCTACCTCCTACCTGCCTACTCTACCTACCCTGTGCTCTATCCACTGAACCACCAGTTGCCTCCATTACATAAAGTAAGTAACCACAAAATCACAGAATTTTAGAGTTAAGAGGAATTTCAGAAATCACCTAGACCAACCTATTCATTTAATCTCCTCTTGAAGATCTGTAATAAGTAATGAGTTTCTTCCTCTGGAGGCAGCCCAATCAATTAATGAATAGCTCTAATTAATGAGTTCCCCTTAATATCAATTTTCATCATTGCAACTTCCACCTTGTGCTCCTATTTCTTTCCTATGAGGCTGAACATATTTTGATTTGAATTGCTCTTCCATGTAGCAGATCTTCAGTTACTTCAATACAGCTATCATGGTAGTCCTTTGCATTAAGCCTAAACATGTCTCTGTACAACTTCTAGCATTGTTCCTGATTCCTCCCCCTGAGCCCAAACAGAGAGAGTTGAATGTATATTCAACATGGCAACCTTTCAATTATTCGAACACAATTTTCTTGGTTTCCTGATTATTTTCTTCTCTAGGTTAAAGATCTCCAGTTTCTCAAATTAGTTTTTGTATGATACAGATTGACAAACTTTAGCTTTCTGGCAGCCCACAATCACAATGCTTTCCCGCTATTAATGACCTTCCTAAAATGAGGTGGTCAGAACTTAACCCAAAATTCCAGATTTTCTCTGATGAGAGCAGAGTAAAGAAAGGCTGCCACTTTTTTACTCTTGGAAGCAATACCTCAATGAAACTGTTGGAAATGAAGCTGTAGAGACCCCCAGACCAGAGTGGAGGCTTAAGCTCTGGTGAGCTGCCACAGCCAATTGCCCCTCCATTGTATGACTCTGGGAAATCAAGCTTTTTATTCACAGATGAAACTAAGCTCAGAGTGAGTGAAGAATCGCTTATTACAGTTCTTACAAGTAGTGGGCACAGCTCCCGGAAGAGAGTGCACTGAATACAGAAGGGAGAGAAAGCTTTATATACTGATAGAACACCATGACTCCTCCCTTCCAGGCCCAGATTGGTCCATTCTTTTCCGGTTTACAATCTTCCTGGTCCTCCCTCGTCATACAAGGCATGATCAGTTAATGAGGCTCTAATTCTATGCAAGATGTGTCAGTTAATATTATATCAGCTAATTAAGCATTCACAGTTCCAAAAGCCCATGCTCTTTGTCCCATTTAGGGCTGGTTAAAACCGATTCTGCCCTCTAGGAACTTTGGGGTCTATTTCAAAAGAACTTGTATTTACCAAATTCTTTGCTGATATTGTAAGATGTCAAAGGTTATCTTAAATTGTGGGAGCATGATACCTTGTCCCTTGCAAAACCAAGGATCACATTGGGTTTTCTGAATGGCACATCACACTGCTAATGTATATTAAACCTATAGTCCAATAAAACCCCCAGATATTTTCTGATAGACTTTTGCTATTTATGTCTCCCACACCTTTTATGTATAAAGTTAAAATTTTGAACCAAAGTGTAATATTTTACTTTTCTCCCTCCTGTATGTCATCTTATTAGGTTGAGCCCAGCAGTTGGCTATTTCTTGTGGGCTAAATCCATCCCATTACTTGTTTTTATATAGCTCAGGGGTTAAGAATGGTTTTTATATTTTAAAATAAAGATTGTACATTTAAATAAAGTTTATATGTTTAAAAAGGTAAAAAAAAAATCATTCTTTTATCTCAGGCTGTACAGAAACAGGTGGCAGGATGGATTTGGCCCACAGAGTTTGCCAATCCCAGCTCTAACCTGTCAAGATCTTTTTTTTTAATATATATTGTCAAAATATATATATATATATATATATATATATATATATATATTGTCTCTGTTGTCCAGGATGTTACATATTCATTCTAGCATTATGCTATCTACAAATCTAATAATCTACTCATTTATTCAAGTCATGGACAAAAATGTTAAATAACACCAATCCAAAAAACAGATTCTGTAGGAATCCTCCTTCAAGATGACATGGAGTCATTAATAACTAGTCTTTGAGGCTGGCTCTGGTTCTTCTACTAATTTCAATTCCATCTAATTATATTGTCTTATCATGTAAAGTTCTGGACTTCTTTGACTGGGAGGTAGATGGGTGGCACAAGGTAAGGTGACATCTTAAACAATGGAAAGAATACTAATCAATCAATAAATAAACATTTATTAAGCACCAACTTTCTGTCAGGCACCATGCTAGGAGCTGGGAATACAAAATAGCCAGGCCTTGCTCTTAAGGAGCTTAAAATCTAGTGGGGGAGACAACATGTAAACAAATAAATACAAAGCAAATGATATGCAGAGCAAATAGGAAATAATTAGCAGAGGAAAAAACACTGTAATTAAGAGGGTTTGGGGAAGGCTTTCAGTGGCCTCAGTCAAACTGAGACCTGGAAAGGTCCTTAGCTTAAAAAGGCAAAGGTCTCCTGGAATCTGGGGCCATCTCCAGTCATCTTGATCTGTATTTTGCCACTGGACCCAGATGGCTCTCTCTGGAGGAGAGTGAGGCTGATGACTTTGCACATCCCTCCCTCACTTAAATGCAATTCACTTGCAAGTCATGATATCACCTTGATTTCATGGTCCTCTTCAAATGTGAAGGACAAACAAGGAACAAACAAACAGTAAAAGATGAAATTTTAGTTGGGATTTAAAGGACACCAGGGAGGTCAGTAGATGAAGGGGGGGGGAGGAAAGAGCATTTCTAGCATGGGGAATAAATGATAAAATGCTCCCGGCATGATCTGTCCATGTCACATTTGAAATCAGAATGCTTGATTTCAAAACGTCAGCTCTGTGCATGACCTGGGGCAAGTTACTTCAGTCCTTTACACCTCAACTTTCAAATCTGTAAAACAGAAAAGGGTTAGACAATGTGGAAACTTTCAGTTCCAAATCCTATGATTCTACAAATCCATCCTACCAAGGTTTCTTTTTTGTTTGTTTGTTTATTTTGCTGGGGGTGGGGATTGTTGCAAGGTATTCCCTGAAACCCTACTTTAGGACAATGGATCAATGGATGGGGAAAAAAGCAAATTGAATGAATGGATTACTGAAAGTATTTACATTCTATTAGGCTCATTGCCTGATCCCTATAGGGTTCTCTTCTTTCAGTTTCCTGCCCTTGGACTAGTCCTTCCCTTATTAGATTGATCACAGAGGTATCAGATGAATTAAGCTACATTTAAAATTCCTTCTATGAATATGATTGTATAGTTATCTAAGAGCTCATTTTTATATAAATACAAAATAAAGTCAGATTCTCTTTTTGCCAGAATATGTTATGGTTGGTTTTGGATCCATCTTTATATGGTGCTTTGAAGTCTTTACTTTACATAGAAACAAACTTAGAAGGGAGGGAGGGCCTCAGGCTGACCTGCACACCTTCAGGGAACTTTATCATTGATTTACTTCCTCACAATGTTCTCACCCACCTAGGCTGTTTGGTTAATTCTAACAGCTATTCATCTCTACTTCATCTGTCTCATGAATGTGATGATCACTGAAAATCATATTTCTTTAGAAATGAACTTGGGCAATTCCCAGTGAGATATAAGCAGACCATTGCTACTACCAGCAAAAAAACAAATGCTGTTGAGATTTCATCTTCAACAGTACTGACAGACAAGTTCCTCATCTTTGACCTCACCACCATCTGTCATCTTAGTTTCCACCTACACTGCACCCTATGAACCATACTGAATGGGCTTGAAACTGTCCAAGGTCACATGGCAGCCAATCAGTACTGATGGGGTCTTTGTAAAGACCTGACTTGCTTCCCAGTGGTGGTGGTGACAGACAGTGTTAATGAGTACTCCCTCTTTCATCAAACTTGATGGTGACCTTTGACAACATTGCTCTTTCAGCCTGCTAAAATATGTCTAGTTTTTCTTCAATGTGGAGTTTAGGAGGCATCTGATACTGAAATACAGGGTTGGAGGGAATTTGAATACAAATACTGAAGATGCATTTGCATAAGAGGTGATCAAATGAGTACTACCTGTCATTACTTATTTGTTAGTTTAAAAAAAATCTTCCAATTTCTTTGAAACCTTTTGGACTTTCTAAAGAGATTCCAAACCCATTGACATCTCACCCCCCTCCTACTCTCCTAACAGCATTATCTCCAATAATAAATCCCACAGTTATATTGGTGCAGATGAGATTATTTGGCAAGGAGTCCAGATGTAAGCAATTATAAGAGCTTCTGTTTAAATATAGATAATTTGATGGCTTTAATGGGAAATTAGACTTTTCTTTATCCACTCTGGGCTTTGCCTATTATGGCACTATGCCTGCTAGTGACCCTCATGCATGACCTTGGACTTTGGAGAGTGGAACATGCAAAGTGGCTTTACTCATGAAGACATAAATTTCAACCTGATTACTGCTACTGTCCTCCAATTCTATTACACAAGGTATTAAGGTATTTCTTTTCAATTGAGTTTTATAAACCACCACCTGAACTTTCTTGTTTTCTTTTACCTGCTCTCTGTGCATATATCCATACTATAGCATATACAACATAATAATACTTAGTGAATAATACAAGAGGCCTCCCCAGGTGTTTTGGGAAATCAGCCCTGTAACAGGTGGAAGTACTGAAGAGAAATTGGCACGGACTTTTGTGAGGAAGCTCCTGGCAAGAAATGAGAGTTAGAAACTGAGTGTGAGAGAAGGGGGAAAGAATTTTTGTAACTGAGTTTGGTTTAAGCCAGAGTAGGGACATGAGGCATTTTTACCTCAGCAGTTTCTGACTCAAGATGTGCCTGGATTCATGGTATAAGCAGCATTTGGTGATCTAGTTCCTAATGGGGAGAGTGGCAGGAGGCATTGTCTTTCAGCAGTATATCACTTAGGTGGTACTGACAGGGTTATGTGCCCCTCATTCAGTTTCAGAAGCTGAGACTTTTGCCCCTTTTTGCCAGAAGGAATTTGGCTCCCAATTGTTTACAGATGCCAGAAGACTCTTAAACTTTTAGATTCCTTATAGATTCCCCTTATCTCCCTTCCAAAGCCTTAGCCTTACCTTTTGATCTTATTCAGATGCACCTTTGCCCCTAGCCCTAAAAAGAACCTGGCTCCCATTTGTCTATGGGTCCCAGAAAAACCTTAAACTCTTAGGTTCCTTATCTACTCTCTTTATCTCCCTTTGAAAGCAAACTTCTACCTTCCAGTTCCCTTCATTATCTGTTCCCATTGTCTGTTCAATCTCTCAGACCTTCCAATTGGAATTCTCACCTAGACCCTTTTTCCCAACCACCTCCGCTCTTCCTCTGGCCACCCAAAGTTATTTTAGTGTATAAAAGATCCACCTTTGCCCCCATTCAGATGCCAAGAATCTCTCATACCTAGAGGCTGAGACTCTTATGCCCGCTTGTCCCTATGGGCATTACTAATGTTTGGGTTCCTTGGGTGGGAGTCTGGCCTATATGCTATATCTCTAATAAACTTCTTTTCTGGCTAGAAGAAGATTTGAGTTGAATTCTTTCAGGCAGGGCCCGGTGCCATGATCTTGGGGTGCCTCTGTGCATCCAGGAGCACCCCAAAACCTCTAGACCTCTTCAGTACCAGTATTGCAACTCCAAGATTTATTGCCTTCCAAGGCCCAAGACTTCATCATTTTTCTGATGAGCAAGTATGTTACACCCCTTTGTCAGTTACTTAATTAAATGGCTAAATTAAGAAGCCAACATGAGGAATGGAAAAGAGCTTTTGTTGGCTCCCAAATTACAATGCTTGGTTCATAAGCAAACATTAGTATATAGAAATAGATATATTTGTAAACTTTTATCCCTAAAGGTTTGTGAGATGATAGCATGGTAAATATTTTCAGTTGATTTAATTAATTGTTAATTATCTTTCATTCTATTTTAAGTAAATGTCCTATACAATGTTACGTGTTAAATTTTGGTCTTGGTTGGAAGAAAATTCAGTAGAAATGAGATTTGGGGAACATGAATAATGCAAATTGATTGATTTAGGATATTAATTGATCCTCAATCCCACCTCTTGGATGATGAACAACTTTGAAGGATAAATCCATGAGCATAAGCTAATTTTATTTTGCATTTTTTTTAATATCATGCTCCACTTTTTTGTTTCTATTCTTGATGTGGGTTAATAGTCCTGAGAAATTGTGAATCAGATTCCCTAGTATATTATTTGTCTCTTCATAGCTGCCAGAAATGGTTTCTCTCTGATATAAAAGCTGGGTTTAACCTTGAGCATATATTTGGTGGTATTATGCGTAGCCTATCAATTTTCACTCTTTTCCTCCAATACTCCCAGTATTGGATTTCCTGAACTATGACAAATAGAGGTTTTGTGTCATTTTTTTCCTGAGAAGTCAAGGATTCTTAAATTATCTTTTTGAGACTTTGCTTCTAAATCAATTTTTTAAAATAATGAAGCCCTTAGTAGGTTCTAAAATAATATTGTTCTCTTTTGAATGTTGTTATAGCCTTATTTTATAAAAGTTTTTCAACTTTTAGTTGTTGCAGAATTTTTCTTTTCTTTTCTGGTGATTTCCCAACATTATTTTACCCTATAATATTTTGTTCTTTTAGGAATCTTTTTTCTTACTCATTTCATCAGTTTCTGTTGATTTTTGGTAGACTTTCCTTTCTACACTATTTCTTTTCCCTAATTTATTTTCTTCTATTGTTTTCCCTTCATTTCAAATACTTCTAGCTGTTTGAGATAATAAGTAGGAATCTTAAAAACAAACTGTCACTTAGCTTTTTTTTAAAGTTCTTTTAAAAATATATGGTGAACTGGTTCCCCATGATGAATCTAAAAATGCCCTGCCTGCCTACCATGTTTGTCTTAGACAGATTTATACTTCTTTTCTTGGATCACCTTCCCATTTTGCTTATTAGTATTCCATTTATATGTACCCATGTCGAGTAATTTTTTTATGAATATAAAGCAACTACATTGATGCCAAGATGACTTGTGTTTCTCTCAGTTAGGACTTTACAATCTTTTGTATTTATCTTTATTTACTTTTCCTTCTATAGATCTTCTGATTGTACCTCTTTTAAAATTGATTTTTATTGATCTTTTTTTAAATTTAAGATCATCTATATTTTCCCTTATCCTTTCCCTTGTATTTCCAGAGATCATCTCTTTTTAACAGGGAAGAAAAGAGTATCATAAAAAGTGATCAGTAAAACTAACCAACATATTAAAAAGTATATTATATCAATTTTCACACCTGTAGACTTGAATCTCTGCAAAGAAGAATGGAGGTAGTTTTTTTTTCATTTTTTTTCTTTGTGGATAGACTAGCTCATTATGATTTCACAACATTCCATTTTAATTGTTTTTTCTATTGATCTTTCCATTTACATTGTACTAGACATTATGTATATTGTTTTCATTATTCTGCTTACTTCACATTACAAAAGTTCACATGATTTCCAATGTTACTTAGTATTCATTATATTAATAATTTTTTTATGGTGCATTAATATTGTCTTACATTAATGTACCAAAATATGTTTAGCCATTTCCTAATTGATAGACAAACCTGCTTTGTTACTTAGACAGGGAGGCAGGAATATAGTGAGCTCAGTTTTGGATATGTTGATATTAAGATACCCCCAGGACACCCATTTTGATTTTTCCAATAGGCAGTTAGAGATGTGAGTCTAGAATTTATGAAAACAATAAGATGTAATGATCATAAGCATATAAATAATAATTTAATCAATAGGAACTGATGGTAATTTAGATGGAGAAAGGAAGAGAGACTAGAACACGGTCCTGGGGGACACAGTTAGCAGTATAATTTTTTTTTTGCCAAATTAAATAATTTTTATTCACATCACACAATAAAAAGAATAAATCAAAATACTGTAAAAATCAACACAATTAAAGATGTTGATAATTCTAGATAACACAAAATTTAAAAAGTAATAAAAGTAGATGTTAAAGTTTGGAGATAATTATTGTTCTTCTAGAGTAACAACAACAACAACAAAAGAATCTGAAAAATATATTGTTGAAAAACATTTAAGAAAAAATCCAACAGTACTGAAAACAAGGGACTGATAGGAAATCAGGAGAATCAATGGCATGCCAACAGAGATGAAACTCAGGTTTAGATTATTCAGACATCCTATCATCAGACTCCAAAATTTGACTCATAGATAGGATCTCGCAAATGATTAGGAAGAAACACATCACATTACAAAGAACACTAAAATTAATAAATCTTTTACGATGTCTCAATCAAGACAGGACATGACAGGAGGTAGAATACATTATATTAAAAATAAAAGAAAATTGTACTTAATCCCAAAATTATCTGTTTTGCAATGTGGAATGTAACTTTTTTTTTTTTTAGGCAATTGGGGTTAAGTGACTTGCCCAGGGTCACACAGCTAGTAAGTGTCAAGTGTTTGCTTTGAGGCCAGATTTGAACTCAGGTCCTCCTGACTTCAGGGCTGGTGCTGTATCCACTGCACCACCTAGCTACCCTGAACATAACTTTGAAGACAAGATATGATTTTTTTTAAAAACTCAACAACAGAGATCCAGATATCTTCCTCACCCCCCCCCCAAAAAAAAAGTCTAGCCTAGCTAGGATCTTTGATATTCAAAAACAATCTATGCAAACAGAAATTTATTAAGACAAAACAACTTTCAGGTAATAATTGATTATCTCTAATGAACAACAAGGCTGTTTTTTCTTGACATACCATTTTGGTAGAGGGGCATTAAAGACCTGACAGTTAGAAATTCCTTATCAAATTAAATAGTTCCTTGGAAAGAGACAACAACAACAATAACAGCACACACAAGACTTTGAGAAAAAAGAAATTGTATTACTTTAGTTGTGGACATTTTAGGTAAAAAGCCAGCAATGGATGGATAAATAAATAGATAGATAGATAAGGTGGTCAAGAGGGAAGGATGGAACTTGAAATTTCAAAAAGACACTCTAATATGGATATTAGGGACTGGTTCTGGGTATCATATCAGTTATAGCAGAACCAGGGGAAATATCCTTAGTATTTGTAGATGTACTTTTTAGTAAAGATGATGATGATAAAAACAAATAATATAAAAAATTGAGTAGAAGTCAAAGCTGATAATTATTACTCTAAATGATAATTTATTAAACACTTTTATAGTAATGAATTGTTCTTAATTAATGCCATTTAAGAACATGCCCTAATGAAACACTAGATATAGGAAGAACACATAAGATAAGGACAAATAGATATTTAGAACAAGAAATTGGAATAAAATCTTCCAGAAAAATTAGAGGTTTCAATTATGGTTTCAGACAAATCTGAATTCAAAGTAGAGAGCATTACAAAAGATAAGTAGAGAAACTATGTTGTTCTTAAATGCTCCATAGAAAGTAAAAGAATATCGGCATTATATACATATATATATATATATATATATATATATATATATATATATACTCTGAATAGCATTGGAATCAAAGCCATATTAAAAAAACTGAATTGAAATGTAAAGGAGATGTAGACAAAAAGACAATTGTTGCAAGATACTTTTAAAAACAAATAACAGAAGATAAACAAGTCATTTGTAAAGATAAACTAGACAATAGATTTCAACAGAATACTGGAAAACTATAATTTACATAAGGACAAATTAATTATTAGACAACCTATTTTTTAATGTAGGCATAGATGGCATTCTTACATAAATGAGTGTATTACATGACATTCAAAACTTGTATAAAAATATAAAGATAGAAGTCACATATTTTCTTCATAGAACATTCTGCTTTAAAAATAGTCATCAGAAAGGGAATTGTGATAAAAAAATGATCTAAGTGGAGGCTAAGAATAATTTGTTAAATAATGCTTAATTCAAATAAACAATAAATACAGGAGAAATCACATTAAAGATAATAACAATAACAAAACTTTTCAAAATATGAGGAATATAGATAAAACATGTAGAGGCAAATGTTCATCTCTGAACAGTTATATTTCAAATATGAAAAAAAATTGGCATAGAAAAAGTTAGAAAATTAATAAATCTAAAGAAAACTCAAAAGAAAAAAATGATGAACAGAAAGTAAACAGAAATGAAAAAATTAAAAATCAAATAATAACCACAAATATTTGCTTTAATATCACTAAAGCTGGTTAATGAATCATTAAGTCATTTAATTTTTGAGAGAATGAAAAATCAAAATACTCAAATGAACAATGAGAAAGAAATCATTATGGAGAAGAAATAATGACAGTTATTAAAACCCATTTTACCCACTGATACTGAATAAAAAATGAAAACAAATTAAATGAATGAGTATCTACTAAAATATGCTATCTAAATTGACAAAACAGGATACAGAGAACCTAAATAAGAAGCCAGGGATGATTAGTATAAAGTACAGAATGATTAATGTCTTCAAACATTTGTAGGATTGTCATGAGGAATATGGGTTAGTAATCTGTTTGTCTCCAGAGGACAGAACTTGGAACAACAATTTGGAAGTTAAATTTGATAAAATTAGGCTTGATGTTAGGGAAAACTTCCCAGTAAGTAGAGCTGGACTAAATTAGAATGGGCTGCTTTGAGAGGTAATGTATTTCCCTCTTCAAGAAGAGACTGGATGTATATGTCATGTATTTTACAAAGCAAATTCTTTTCCATTTACAGGCATGGGAGATTCTTTTTATCCATAAGATCCTGTGAGTCTCTCTCTCATTCAGAAAATATTTGGAGAATTATGCTGCTTTCTGGGGTCTACATTAAAAAACAAACAAACAAACAAACAAACAAACAAACAAACAAACTTTTTAGAAGGTTTGGAAGAAGCCAATGGTGATGTTAAGTAGATTCAACATTATGCCATCACACCACTGATGGAGCTCAGAATGTATCCATGACTACTCATCTTATATGACTCTTTTCCATGTCGTACCATAAAATTTACCATAGCCATGTTAGAAATCATCCTCACTTTCTCTGCATAGCATGAGGGACCAATGGGGTGCTTTGTCCATCCCCATGAGCTCTGGGATGAAAGACTACAGTGATGTCCTCAAGGTCTTACTTAAAGATAGTATTTCTTATGAGGTGGGCTGTAACACATGCTGAACTCATAGTTCAAAGAGTATCTTGCCTGACTATCTGTGTAACACTGAGAAAGTCACTTAACCTCTCAGCCTTAGTTTTCCTATCTGTAAATGTGGGTAATAATAGCACTAATCAGAGTTGTAAGGATTGAGAAAGATACAGAGACAGAGTGAGACAGAGAGAAACAGATAGAAAAAGAGAATTTAAGGAAGACTCAGCTTGTTGGGTAAGCCACTTTTGGTAAACTTCTAGAACATGGAAAAGAATCTATAGGATAAATACTCATGGATAGGTTGTGGTCTGCATTGTGGGAGGTCATACCCATACTCAATGAGGTCATAGATCTCTATTAGTATCAGAAGTATTTCTAAGGACAGTGGGCTTGTTTTTTATTTATTTGAACATTTTTTGATATTTTCCTTTTCTTCCATCATCATATTTTCCCATGTATCTCCCCCTACCTTTCCAAGAAAGTCATCCCATATGACAAATAGTATTTCTTAAAATGGAAAAAAAATCACTATTGATCAGCATTTTGAAAAGTCCAAAAACATGTGCAACGTGTAACACCTGTGGATGTCCCACTTCCACAGTGGGGTAGGTTGGGGGTGTCTTCTTACATCATTTCATTTGAGTTTTGTTTGATCTTTATAATTTCGTTAATTTTTGAATCATTGGTGTGTCAATATTTCCATTTACGTTATTGTAGTAACTGTGTTTATCATTTTCTTGGCTCTACTGTTTCATTCTACTCATAGAGATCTCTCCGTGTTTTTCTGTATTCACCGCACTGATTTCTTAAAGCACAGTAATATTACATTACATACGTGTACAAAAATTTGTTTAGTCATTCTCCAATTGATAGACATCCACTTTGTATCTAATTCTTAGCTATCAAAAAAATACTGCTATAAATATTTTGGTGTATACAGGAACCTTCTTCTTTTATTTTACTTGGGGCATAGGCCCAGTAATGGAGTCTCTGGTTTAAAGAATATGGACATTTTAGTCATTATATTTGCTTTCCAAAATAGTTACACCATTTCACAGTTACAATAAAAATACATTATTGTTTGTATGTTTCCACAACCCCCTCTGATATTGACTTTTGCTATTTTTGGTCATTTTTGCCAATTTATAGGGAATGAGATGAAACCTCAGAGTTTTTGATCTGGCTTTCTCTTTATTATTACTGATTTAGAGTGTTTTTCATGGGGTTGCAAATAATTTGCAGTTCTTTTAAGAATTGTTTGTTTATATCCCTTGACCATTTATTTATAGAATTGCAGCCATTCCACAAATAGATAAATGATCAAAGAATATGAACAAATAGTTCTAAAAAGCAGTTCAAATTATCATTTAAAGTTACTTATTTAATTCATTATATTCAAATTATTAAAAGTAAAGTTGTAAAATGAGAAAAATTTGTATCAAATTTCTCTGATAACATCTTTCTTTCCAAGATATATAAACTACATATCTACATGTGTGTATGATACTTATATGTAAATACACATATATATCACACATATATGTGTGTATGTTTATATGTTGGTGTGTACATTGATAAATCTTGGAAAGAAAGCTTTTATGAAATTTGATACAAATATTTTTCCCATTTGACCACTTTGCTTTTTATTCTAGATCCATTAATTTTTTGTTTCATGTAATTAGTTATCCATTTTTGTCTTTTGTAATAGTCTCTTATTTTTGTTTCCAAGTTCCATAAAGTATCCTTTTAATTTAATTGGTATAGCATTGAATATATAAATTCATTTTGATAGCATTATCATTCTTATTGGCATCACTTAGTTATGAGAATCAACTATTCCTTCACCTATTTAAGTTCTTTATTTAAAAAGCACTTTGTAATTCAGTCTATACAATCTCTGGGAGATATTTTTATGTATTTTGTATTTTTTTTTTGTATTTTGTATATATTTGGATTGATAATTATACCTCAATTATTGGGGGGTTTTGTGTGTGTGTTTATTATATAAAATGTTCTTGAACCTTGAAGATTTACTTTGTAGGATACAAATTTGCTGAAGCTATTATCTCCATATTTTTGCAATTTCCCTGGGATCTTCCAAGTAAATCATGATATCATCAGCAAAGAGATAGTTTTACCTCCATTTTGCCCATATTAAACCTCTTACGACTACTCTTTCATGTTTACCTTTTTAAACTTCTATTGAGTGTTGTATCGAGTGTCAAATTTTCTATTCAACTGTGATCTTTTCATCAGGAATGCTTAGAAGTCTTATGTTTCATTAAATGTGTGTTTTTTCTCTGGAAGGATTATACTCAGTTTTTCTGGGTAGGTTATTTTTGGTTGTAATCCTAGCTCCTTTGTCTTCTTGAATATACTCTAAGACCTCTGACTCTTTAATGTGGAAGCTGCTAATTTTTTTTGCAATCTTGACTCTGGTTCCAAGATATTTGAATTGTTCTTTTCTGGCTGCTTGCAATATTTGACATGGGAGCTCTGGAATTTGACTATAATATTCTTGAAAGTTTTCATTTGGGGATCTCATTCAGGAAATGTTTGGTAGATTCTTTCAATTTCTATTTTACCTTCTAGGTCTAAGATATTGGAGCAGTTTTCCTTTATAATTTCTTCAAATTTTATGTCTATTCTGTTTCTTTGGTCATGGTTTCCAGGTAGTCCAATAATTCTTAAATTATTTCTCTTTCATTTATTTCCCTGATCAATTGTTTTTCTGATAGGATATTTCATATTTTCTTCTACTTTTTCATTCTTTTGACTTTGTTTTATTATTGAAGTCTCACAGAGTTATGAGCTTCCACTTGCCCAATTCTAATTTTAAAAAAATAATTAAAATACATTTGGGAAAACAAAAGATTTACAGTATCAATGGGAATAATAAAATTTAGGATGAAATATGAATAGATCCTTCAGATCTCAAAATATATTATAAAGGAGCAGTGCTCAAAATTATCTAGTATTGGTTTAAGAATAGAGAGATAAATCAGTGGAAGAGCCTAGATGTGGGAGATTCAGAAACAAAAGAACTCAGTAATCCAGTACTTAATAAAGTGGAAAACAAATTATCTAGGTAAAAACATCCTTTTTGATACAAACTGATGGGAAAACTGGTAACAATCTGGCATGAATTGGGCTTAATTAGGCCCAATTAGGCTGATATCTTACACCACATTCCACAATATATATTCTAAATAGGTTTCAATTTCTATTTTACCTTCTAGGTCTAAGATATTGGAGCAGTTTTCCTTTATAATTTCTTGAAATTTTATGTCTATTCTGTTTCTTTGGTCATGGTTTCCAAGTAGTCCAATAATTCTTAAATTATTTCTCTTTCATTGATTTCTCCGGTCAATTATTTTTCTGATAGGATATTTCATATTTTCTTCTACTTTTTCATCCTTTTGACTTTGTTTTATTATTGAAGTCTCATGGAGTTATTAGCTTCCACTTGCCCAATTCTAATTTTTTAAAAAAAAGGTTTTTGTTATATTTTGGGTTCCAAGTTGTCTCTCTTCCTCAAAATTCTGCACTAGAAATTGCCAACATTTATGTGTGCGTGAGTGTGTGTGTATGTGTGTGTGTGTGTGTGTGTATGTAGTGAAACTGTATAATACATACTTCCATATATCAGTTCTTTCTCTGGAGGAGGAGAGTGTCTTCCTTCATAGGTCCTTTGTAGTTGATTTGAATATTCATATTGCTCAATGATGTTTTAATTTACATTTCTGTAATCAATAATGATTTTGAGAATTTTTTCATATGGCTATATATGGCTTTGATTTCTTCTTCTAAAAACTGTTGCTCATATATTTTGATCATTTATCAATTGGAAAATGACTCATTCTTACGAATTTGACTCAGTTCTCTAGATACTTGAGGTATGAGACAATAGTTTAAAAAACTATCTACAAAGATTTCCCCCCATTTTCTGCTTTCCTTCTAATCTTGATTACATTGGTTTTATTGTACACATTTTAATTTAATGTAATCAAAATTATTACTTTTACATCTCATGAAGCTCTCTATCTCTTGTTTATTCATAAATTCTCCTATCCATACCTCTGAAAGGTAATATGTTCTGTGTTCTTTTAATTTACTTCTGATATCTCATTTTATGTCTAGGTCATGTATCCATTCTGACCTTATCGTAGTAAATGGTATAAGATGTTGGTAATTCCTGCCAGACTGCTTTCCAGTTTTTTTTTTTAATAAAACTAACTCCAAGTTTTATTTATTGACTCATTTTTTTTTGCTTTCAGTTTTATTAATTTCACCTTTAATTTTCAGGATTTCCAATTTGGTGTTTAGTTGGGGATTTTTAATTTGTTGTCTTTGTATTTTTTTAAATTGAAAACCCAATTCATTGATCTGCTCTTTCTCCATAATATTGATATAAGCATTTAGAGATACATTTTTTTTTCTCTGATTCAGCTTTATGTCTATTCTGTTTCTTTGGTCATGGTTTCCAGGTAGTCCAATAATTCTTAAATTATTTCTCTTTCATTTATTTCCCTGATCAATTGTTTTTCTGATAGGATATTTCATATTTTCTTCTACTTTTTCATTCTTTTGACTTTGTTTTATTATTGAAGTCTCACAGAGTTATGAGCTTCCACTTGCCCAATTCTAATTTTAAAAAAATAATTAAAATACATTTGGGAAAACAAAAGATTTACAGTATCAATGGGAATAATAAAATTTAGGATGTTTTTAAAACTCAGCTTCAAGATGCAGCCTTTGCTGCATCTCACAAGGAATTTATTGTTTCTATAACTTGTTCTTTAACCCTTTCATTCTTCAAGATTATGTTATTTAATCACTAATTCATTTTTAATCTGTGGTTCCATGGTCCTTTATTATATGAAATTTTTATTTTATTATGATCTAAAAAAGGAAGCATGTAATATTTCTGTTTTTCTTCATTTAACTATAAGGTTTTATGCCCAATTACATGGTCAAGTTTTGTACAGATGCCATGTATTGCTAAGGAAAATGTATATTACTTTCTATTTTCATTCAGATCTTTCAAGATGTCTATCATACCTAGCTCATCTGTGATTCTAGTAATCTCCTTGATTTATTTATTTATTTTTTGTTAGATTTCTCTCATTCTGAGAGGGGAAGGTTGAATTTTCCCACTATTATAGTTTTACTATCTATTTCTAACTATAATTCCTTTACTTTTTCCTGTAAAAATTTAGATGCTATAGCATTTGGTGCATATATGTTTAGTATTGATATTACTTTATTATCTATGGTACCTTTCAACATAATGTAGTATCCCTGCTTATCCATTTTAATTAGGTCTTTTTTGCTTTGTCTGAGATCATGATTGCCACCCCTGCCTAATGTGTATGTGTGTGTGTGTGTGTGTGTGTGTGTGTGTGTGTGTGTATGTATATATGTATCAGCTGAAGCATAATGAATTTTTTACTCCAACCCTTTATTTTTACTCAAGGTATCTCTAATTTCTTATGTGTTTCTTGTAAACAACATATTGTTGGGTTCTGGGTTTTTATTCATTCTGCTATTTCTGTTTTATGGATAAGTTTATCCCATTCACATTCAAAGTTTTATTCACCAGTTGTATATTTCCCTCCATCCTATTTTTCCTCACTGTTTATTTCTGTCTTCCTCTCCACTTCTGTCTGTCTGTCAGTCTGTCTATCTCTATCTCTCTCTCTGTCTCTCTCATTTATTTCTTACCTCTGCCTCCCTAGTCCAGCATGCCTTTCTAAGAGTCCTTCCCTTATCCTATTTCTTCATCTACCCATTCATCTAAGGGTCCTTCCCTTATCTTATCCTCTTTCCCTACTACTTCTCTGTAAGTTAAGATGATTTTTATACTTTATTAGATACATGTTATTCCCTCTTTAACCCAATTCCAATGAGAATAAGGTTTCCCCTCTACCTGACTTCTACTCCATTTTCCCATCCAAAGTAAAAGTTCTTCTATTCATGCTTTTTTTTTTTGTATGAGATAATTCACTCCATTTTATGTCCCCCTAACCAGTTGTTTTTTTTTAGGATCATACCATCATAATCAACTCAGCTTCAAGTCTGCTATCTATAGTAATACTCTTTCAAACTACTCTAATAATGATAACATTCTTAAGAGTTACAAATATTATTTTTCCAAATGAGAAGTAAAAAGTTTAATTTTATTAAATCTCTTACAATTAGTTTTTCATATTTATCTTCTTATGTTTCTCCTGATTCTTCTAAGTCAAATTTTTGGCTCAGTTCTAGTCTTTTCCTCAAGAATGTCTGAAAACTTCTTTAGTTCATTAAATATTTTTTTTCCCTTTTGCAGTTTTACATCCTCCTTTGCTGGTGGCTTTTTCTTGATTGTAAACACACTTCCTTTGCTTTTTGGAATATCATATCTCATGCCAACCAGTCTTTTAATGTAGAATCAACTAAATCTTATGTTATTCTGACTGTAGCTCCACATTTTTTAAATTGTTTCTTTCTAGTTGCTTGTAATATTTTCTCCTTGATTTGGGAGCTTTGCAACTTAGTTATGATGTTCCTGTGAGTTTTTATTTTGGGATCTCTTTCAGGCAGTGATCAGTGGATTTTTTCAATTTCTATTTTACTTTAGTTCCATAACTTGAGTATTTTTTCTTAATAATTTCTTGAAGTTTAATGTCTAGACTTTTTATCATAACTTTCAAGTAGTCCAAGAATTCTTATATGATCTCTTCTAGATCTGTTTTCTAGGTCAATTGTTTTTCTAATGAGATATTTCATATTCTCTTCTATTTTTCACAATTTTGATTTTGTTCAATTATTTATTGATGTTTTGTGAAGCCATTATCTTCCCCTTGCCCAATTCTAAATTTTAAGGAGTTATTTTCTTCAATAAGTTTTTGGATTTCCTTTTCCAATTGGTTGACATTCTTTTCATAAGTTTCCTGATCTTCTTGAATTACTATTATTTCTTTTCTCAATTTTTCTAAATCTCTCTTATTTGATTTTTGAAGTCTTTTTTAAGCTCTTCTAAGAACTCTTGTTGGGCTTGAGACCATTTTAATTTTTTCTTTGAAGTTTTATAAGTAACTGTTTTGACTTCACTGTCTTCTGAGTTTGAACACTCAGTCATCACAATATCTATCTATGGTTGGAATTTTTCTCTGTTGTTTACTCATATTTTAAACAGCCTATTTTTTACCTGTTAACTTTATGTCAGGGCTGGGCTCCCAGTGTATGTGGGATCTCAGGCTTCAGGTTTCTATGTGGTGTTGTTTTCTGAGCTTAATGTGGGATGTCTTTGATTTCTTGCTTCTTCCAATGTTCTATGATCCAAAGCCAGGTGTACTCACTGCTCTTCCAGCTTATGCCTTGGTCTATGGAGTACCTCAGGTACTCCTTTTCACTCCTGAACTCAACCAGGGCCCATAGTACCACTGCCACCACAAATGCTTTTGCTTCCTGTGTCTCTCAGGTGGCTATATGGCTTCAGCTCACCCCTCTGCCCAGCAACTCAAACCAAAGACTCTGCTCTCCTGCAGATGCTGCCTGCCCCTTTGCAACTCTACTCACAGGAATCTTCATGCTCCTCCTTGTTGGTGGCCACAGCCTGAGATGACATCTTGTCAATGCACCTGTGTCCCATGTCCAGTGCCAGTGGAAGGCTCCTCCTTGCAGTCTTCCCCTTATCAGTTGCCTGACCCCCACACTGTACCTGGGGTGAAAATTCCTAAAGATGAGGCTGCCTCCAGAGACAGCTGTCCCTAGGGAATGCTGTTTGTTGACACTTTTTGCTCAGATCATACCACCCTCCCCAGGAGGTCACATCTTCCCTCACTTTATCCAAAGTTGTCTTGGGCTGGAAGACTCCTTTACCCTGACTTTTAATTATTTCTGCCACTTTAAGATTCACTTTGAGGTATTATTTTAAGTTATTGGGAGGAGGGAATTTGGGACAGCCAGGTAATTTCCTGTTCTATTCCACCATCTTCCCTGAATTCTATTTCCTAATTCTGATTTTTAAGTAATTATTTTCTTCAATGAGATTTTGTGTCTTTTTTTTATTTGGCCATTTCTGCTTCTCAAGGAGTTCTTTTCTTCAGAGAATTTTTCTTTTTTCTTGTTTTACCATTAGGCCAATTCTGCTTTTTTTTTTTAGGTACATTTCCTTCAGTATTTTTGTGCCTTTTTTTTAACCACACTCTTAATTCTCTTTTCATAATTTTCTTGAATCACTCATTTTTTTCCCTACTTTTTCCTCTACTCCTCTTTTCTCTTTCTTTAGGAATTCTTGTTGAGCTAATATTCATTTTGCATTTTTCTTTGAGGCTTTGCCTGTGACTCTTTTCACATTATTATATTCTGAGTTTGTGTCCTGATCTTCCTTGCCACCATAGTAACTTTTCATGGTCAAGGGTTTTTGTTTGTTTGTTTGCTCGCTCATTTTCCAGCCTATTTCTTGACTTTGAAATTAATGCTAAAGTCTAGCTCTGATACCCTGGGGGTGGGAAAGCACTGTCTCAAACTTACAGCATTTAAGTGCTGCTACTTTCAGAGCTGGTTCTGAGGGTCTGCAAGTTTTAGGTGCTTCCAAGGTTGTGTGATCCAAAGAGAGGTGTGGTCACTGCTCTCCTGGTCTGTGTTTTGGTCTTAATCTAGAAAGAGTCCCTGCTCCCAAAGGTCACAAACTGGAGCTCTCCTCATGTCCTTGGAACTACAACCAGGGCTTCTGCTTCCTCATGACAAACAAGTACTCCTTTCCATTCTAGAACTGTGACTCTAAACTGTATATGGGCCATAAATTTGCCAGTCAGTGCTACCTGCCAGCAAAGAGTCCCATTATCTCTTTTTGACCAGTTGTCTGACCCTCTTACCATCTCTTCACTGAGAACTCTCAAAGTTACTGCTACCACTTCGCAGCCACCTCCTAAGTGCACTACTTTTGCTGCTACCATATGCACTCTTGGCCAACACCCACTCTGTTGCCACAGACCTCTCCTGCTGCCCTTTTAAGTTTTCTTAGTCTGGAAAAAATGTTTTACCCTAACTTTTGTTAGCTCTGTTGCTCCAAAATTTAATTTGAGTCATTATTTTCAAGCTTTTTGGAGGGAATGTTTGGAGAGTTCATTCATTTGGGTTGCTGCCTCTATTCTACCATCTTGACTCTGCCTCTCTAGTCCTCCAATTTGTTGCTCACATGACTTCAAAGTCTTCCCGCCTTCCCTTCCCTCCTGTTACATTCACCTAATTGTCAACTCTTCTGGCCAATATAGTTTCCAGGACCAGGATGTAAAAGGGCTCATTGCTTAGGTAAAATTGTGTAGTAGATGAAGTTTGTTTTCATGGTCTCAGGTCTTCTTCCCAGAGCTTTTTTCTATCCTAGTGGATCTTGATAGATTCCTCCATCTCTCTCTCCTAACCATCTTTAGGTTCTCAGTGCCATTTTATTTTGACTCATTTCCTTTAGAAAAACTCGCTTTCTAGGAAGGGTCACTTATCAGGCCTTTATAAGTAAATTTGAGTTTGATTCCATATTTAACTTTTCAAGGAATATTTCCATTATTTTTTTTTTTTGCTAGGCAATGGGGTTGATGAAAGGGAAAAAAATTCCCTTTCACACAGCTAGTGAGTGTTATGTGTCTGAGGCCGGATTTGAACTCATGAGCTCCTGAATCCAGGGCCAGTGCTAGTATTTCCATTTAAAGTCTTTGAAATAAAAGGCTCAATTTCCTATTAAGAGAATTCCACCAAGGAGAGAGTATGCAAAAGAAGGTACTTGGAGGACTTTTACTATAATATGGATAACTGACTATTTTACCTTATTTACCCATTATTTAATGGGCAAAACAAGCTAACCATCTTTTATTTTTCTCCCACAAATAAGTCCTTTACTCAGTCTGCAGCTAAATTTCTCATTTCCCTCTACCTACTTCTTTAGTTTTTTAATTTATGCCTTCTCCCACCCAGCCCACAACAGCAAAACTAGGTGTTTTGTTTTTGTTTCTTTCCAGGCTCATCTTCTCCATGATGTTGACTTGATTAAAAGGAGTCACATTTATCCAAACAAACACATAAGAAGAGAATCTAAACAACCAATGCTTTTTTCAAAGCAATAGCAGTTAGAGTACACCTAGAAAATCTAGAAATTTAAATTATCTCCTACTGACATGGCAATTTTGACCCTCTAATAAGTCAAAAATAGAGTCCAGGAACCTTTGGAATATTGAAAAGCAAGGGAGTGGAAAAGCTTTTTGGTTTATTTAGAAGATAATGGAATTAGAGAATTTCAGATTTGGAAGGGACTGCTGCCCATCTAGTCCAACCTGTACCTGAAAAGGAATTCCATTTTCCATATCTCAACAAGTTGTCACTCAGCATTTGCTTGAAGACTTCCAGTCAAACAGAATGCACTATCTTGCAAAGGGAGGCCATTCCATTCTGCGTTAAGTCTAATTGTTAAGAATTTTTTTCCCTTTCATCAAGCCTAAATTTTCCTCTTTTAAACTTCTATCTATTGCTACTAGCACTTTTCTTTGAAACTGAGTGGAACTCTCATTAAAATGACAACCTTTGATATACTTGAAAATACTTACTATGCCCCAGCTAAATATCTTTTTTTTTACATCCTGATTAAACATTCTTAATCCCTTCAATTTATCTTCACATAGAAATCTAAAGATCTTTCTGAAACAACTCATCAAACATTTATTAAAGCTCTGCTCTGTGCCAGGCACTGTCCTGGGCATTGTGGATAGAAAGACAAAATATGATGTAGTCTTTACCCTCTAGAAGTTTTCATTATAGTGGAGGAAAAAAACATATATACACCAAAAAACCAACAGATAATAAATGCTAAGTAATTGAGGGGGAGGGGAATATGAATATATAGGGTATCAGGAAAGATATGTATGATGTGGCACTTGAGCTAAAACTTGAAATTAGCTAAGGATTTCCAGAGCCTGAGGTGAGAAAAGAGGGCAGTCAGGCATTGGGGACAGCTTGTAAAAATGCACAAAGACAAGAAAAGGAATGTCATGCCTAGGCAACAGCAAATAGGCCAATTTAGCTGAAATGCAGCATGTGAGGGGGAGCAATATGTAATGCCACTAAAAATATAGGCTTTAAAATGCCAAAACAGGATGCCATGATGGTAGGCAAGAGTCTTACATGAGTAAAGGTCAGAAGCGATGAGGATATCAGCCAGGGTGGTTATGGCAGTGTGGTATAAGTAGAGATAAGGGAATGGATAGGAGACACGTTAGAGAGGTAGAACCTTTCCTACTTTTCCTGTCTTCCCAATCTTTACTCCTCTCTTGTGGCCTCCTTTTGATTCCTTGCAGGCAATGTTTCTAAGACTTCCTTCAAACTCAACCCAAATCCTACATTCTGCAGAAGGAATTTCTCAGTCCCTTGAGCTGCAAGTGTCTTTCTCATTCAGATTCCCTTTTATCTACTCTGTCTTACTTGTCCCTAGTTATTTACATATTGTTTTCCCCTTTAGAATGCATGCTTCTTGAGGGCAGAAACTGTTTTGTTTTTCCCTTTCTTTGTGTTTTCATTGCTTAGCTTGTTGTAAAATGAAATGAAATTATTCAACATTGAGAGCATCCTATGGGGCAACTAGGTGGTGCAGTGGCTAGAGCTCTGGTCTTGGAGTCAGGAGCAACTGAGTTCAAATCTGGCCTCAGACACTTGACACTTACTAGCTGTGTGACACTGGGCAAATCACTTAACCTCAATTGCCCCACCAAAAAAAAAAAATAGAAAAAGAGAGAGAGTTCATCCTAGTATATACATATATATATATGTATGTATGTATTTACAACTATCCAAAAGAACCACCCTATGATTACTTGGAGCAGTAGCAACTAGGATGATCTCTGTCTTTCTTTCTCTCTAGGCCTGGAGTCAGGAGGACTTGGTTCAAATTCAGCCTCAGACACTTACTAGCTATACGACCCTGTATATACACATACACACATATGAAACATAAAGAAAAACATTCTAAAGTTTATTTTCTATTATGCAAAATTTTTCCCTAGAAGAAAAACTGCAACATAGAATAAACAATTCAAAAAGTATAATAATGCCACTCTTTAATAGTGCTTTATGTTAAGTACCATTCAACCATGGCAACATAATAGCCCTGAGAAAAGTATTATTCAAACCTTGTGGAAAAACATCATTTTATGGGGTGAATAGGTAAATACATTGGAGTCAGTGGAAAAAAAAGATGACATTTTTCTCATCTGGGGACCAGATCTTCTAATGGCAATCACCTGTGCATTGCTATCTAAAAGTCAAATTTAACATACCAATGAAACTAAAGAACTTAGGAAATGTATCATAGCTACTTTAGAAGACAAAAACAGACTGTTGGCTAATTTTGTGTATACAATGCAGGTTTATATACATGTAACATACTGTAGATATGTTAATACATATAATATAAATGTGGTTTTAATAACAGTCACACATATTCACATTGGTGATGTTGGGCACATTTAATTTGTGCAAAATATTAATTTTGTCCTTATATTAAAAAAAGAAATAGGGAAACTTTTAAAGAAAAACAGTTGTAAAAAATTTATTATTTCTCTCAAGGCTCTTCCATAACCTGAACCATAACTAGAGACTAGACATGAGCAATACAATTTGTTTTCAGCATGCTAAAATTTAGAAGGCAGCAGATGTGACCGATAATCCTTTATTTTGAAGGAGCAAGTGAACTTAGAACCTATTTAGAGAAAATACTCAAATGGTTCTATGATCTTAGAGATCTTCCTCCCCACACATTTTCCCCCTCTCTGGCCATGAAGCAGCTAGCAAACTCTTCAAGCCTCGTCTGCTGTCCATTTCCTTCCATCAGGGGGTTACCTGATTTATTGGAGGCCTTCCTCACTTTAATTCTGTCAACTTAAGGGAGCCTGCCATTTCTTCTTCTTGAAACATGACCACCTGCCCTATCTTGCTATCATCCAATTCTTTGACCTTTTTTAGTTTTGCTTATTCTTTGAAGTTCCTGTTTGCTTATATGTTGGAGTAATTGCTCTTTGTGATATTAGAGATCATTGTATTCTATGTCTTTCTGCCATACAATTATCCAGGTAGAATATTGGTTTTGAAAAGATGGGCTTTGCTTTCATGGGAAGTTTTGAGTCATTAAAGAATCTTTGCAATTTCATAAAAGCAATACAGCCTACTATCTTCTTGTTCATTTCTGGCCCTAGCCCATTTTCTATCTATATTGTCTGTCTCAGGTAGACAAGTTCCATAGATTGTCCATCAAAATGCATATTCCAATATGATCATAGACATTCTTCATATACTTGGTCTTTCTTTGGTTTATGTTTGTGGTCAAAAATTTTTGAATGATTACAGATCTCTTAGAAGAGATTCTGCAATATTCTGGGATTTGGTGTATTCATCACAATGTCATCCATAAACAGAAGTGTCTAGAAGATATCACTATCAATGGACTATCCCTGCTCAATCTATTCTTGAGCCTTATCTCTTCCATCATGGTGTCAGTCATCTTTGGCAAATATACCTCTCCCTATTTCATGCTTCACCTGTTGTTTATGATCAGAGGGAATTTGAACATATTGTTGTTACTATATCTTTCTGGGAGTCACAAATTATTTTAATGTGTGGATGAAGGAGTCCTAACTTTTAAAGAACAAATAAGGTAGAATTTTATTCTACCAAATAGAATGTTTTTCCTTGTATAATAAATAAGCGCAGTAGATCTTCCAGTTAATGGTGAAATGATAACAATATGATCCTTTATTGAATAGTACTTTTAAAATCTTCTTGTTCCATACTGAGAGCCTCAACAAGGATTATTATGGTTGTATAGAGATGATTTCCATAAAGATTTTGTACAGATCAGAGGAGAGGCACATAGGTCAGTTGTTATTTGTGTAGTTAGTGAGAATATTTAATCAAAATAGGAAGCTGCCACAGGGCACTTCTCCCTCTTCTTCTCCCTATTCCTTCAAGCCACAGCTCATAAGGTAAGTTCCTCCCTCTGCAGATCAGCCCTGATTCTTTTTTTTTTCCATTCATAGCCTTGAAAATTCTTGATTATTTCACATTTGTCCTGTAAACAGCTTATTCATACATAGCTGCTTGTGTGTTGTCAGCCCCATCAGATTGTGAACTACTGCAGGTCACTGACTATCTTTTCCTTTTTCTTTGTATCCCCAGCATTTAGCATGGTGATTGGCACATAGAAGGTGCATTATAAATGTTTATTTACTGACTGTCTATGAAAGCTAATAACTTGGATGCTCTGCCAAGCCCCAAGAGCACTAGTCTTCTGCCAATTGGCCTCTTTTTTTCCCTAAGGGATCTGAATTTTCTTCCATTCCATTCAAGTCAACGGGTCTTTAAAAGTTCATTTGAGGGCAACAGTTTTTGGCATTTATCCTAGCAGCCAGAGTAGCTACTTATGTCTCTCTTCATATCAGTATCAGAATGTCTGAAATTCAGCAAAATTGTTCACATATTGTGTAGAGACACTTGGAAATTAGTGCTATTATTTATTTAATTTTTTCCTCACATACAATTGGCCTATTTATTTTCCCAACATTCTTTTTTATTTTTAAAAATTTTATTTTTAAATCAACAAGCATTTATTTTTTATCCTTCCAACCACCATTTAAAATTAAACACACACACACACATACAAAATCCTTGTATCAAATATATATATATATATATATGCATGTGTGTATTGTGTAATTAAAACAAATTACTATGTTGTCCAAGTCCAAAAATGTATCTCATTCTATTTCTTAAAGCCATCTTCTCTAAGTCAAGAGTTAGATAGTATAGATTACCATGAGTATATTTGTGGCATTTAAAAAAGGTTCAAGAGACATAATTTCTGGGTAATTTAATCATTTTATGAATAATGCCAGCATGTTTATTAATAAAAAGATGGCCATTTGACTGTTTCTCTCTTAGACCAAAGACAATCATGATGGCAGGCTCATGGCATATATGCCTTTTTGGAAGAGGAGTGTTCCTGAGAGTGTCAATCAACTCTGATTGGTTAACAATTAATGAGAGGCAGAGTCTGCTCCAATAAGGGGCTGAGAGTGACATGTCTCTCTTGGACAGAGGCTATCCCTATAGCCAGAACACCCCCAGCCTTAGACAATCTCTAGACAAAAGAATCTAACCCACCCAAGTTTAATTAAATGGAATGCACCTTAGAATACAGATTCCAGATAAGGTTGGGTGGAGTCAGATAGAAGAAAAGATTAGCTCAACCAACCTTCAGAGACTGAGGCTTTGAAATGAGGATAACAGAAAAAGGGGAGAAAATTGGTTATTAATAATCATGTCTCTCACTCTGGTTGGCCATTGATATCTTAAGACATTTAACCTTGTTGGTCCTTACAATATTATTGTATTGCACAATTATTCTCTTGGTTGTGCAAACCTAATTCTACATAATCTCATACAGGTCTTCCCAGGTTTCACAAACCCTTCATTTTTTTTTTTACAGACCAATAATATTCCATTATTATATCATATACCATAATTACTTTTAGAGAGTAGTTCCAAATTGCTTTCCAGAATTTCTGTAATAATTCAGTTTTATCAGCAGTGCAATAGTGTACCTCTTTTCCCATAGTGCCCACATTTGTCATTTTTCTTTTTTGTTATGTTTCTTGATAGGTGTAAGATGGAACATCAAAGTTGTTTATTTTGTATGTATTTAATTATTATTTATTTAGGACTCTTATTTTTATGTGACTGTTGATAGTCTGGATATCTTCCTTTGAGAACTACCTATTTATATTATTTGACCATTTGTCCATTAGGAATGGCTTTTATTCTTTCAAGTTTGAATAAATTCCCTATATATCTTTGGAATAACACTTTTATCAGAGACATTTATTTCATTTTTTTTCCAATTAACTGTCTACTTCTAGTTTTAGCAGCATTTGTTTTGTTTGTAGAAAAAAGCTTTTCAAATTTTGTGTAATCAAAATTGTCCATTTTATCATTTGTGATCCTATCATGTTTGAATATGAATTTTTATCCTTAAATCTGAAATGAAAATTCTTTCTTGATCATCAAAGTTATTTATAATATGACTTTTTAATTGTATAACTAGGTTATGCATCCATTTTTTAAGTCATCTAGATATAAGATGTTCTAAACTTATGCCAGAATATTTTCCAGCGTTCCAAGCTATTTTTGTCTAATACTGAGTCATTACATGAGAAATTGTGTATTTCTATCAAACAACAGACTATTATGTTTATTCACTTTAGTATGTTTTGCACCTAATTTGTTTCACTGATTAACCTCTACTTTTCAACCAGTGTTGTATCATTTTTAATGATTACTGCTTGGTAATACAACTTGAAATCTGGTATTAATAGAGCTCCTTCCTTGATTCTTGACTTCTTCCTCCATATGAATTTCATTATTACTTTTTCTAGTCTGTAAATAATCCTTTGGTAGTTTGATATGAAACTGAAAAAGTAAATGAATTTAGATGGTACTATCATTTTTATTATATTGGTTTTGCCCCTCCAGGAACAGTTAAGAGTTCTCAAATTATTTCTCTGCCTTTCTATAAAGTGTTTTGTAATTATATTCATGTAATTACTATGTGTGTCTTGATAGATAAACTCCTAAGTCTTTTAAACATTCTCTACTTACTTACAATGGAATTTCTCTATTTCTTCCTGTTGAGTTTTGTTGCTAATATAGAGAAATTCTGATGTTTCACATGGGTTTGTTTTATATCCTGTGACTTTGGTGAAGTTATTGTTTATTTTAGTGTTTTATTTTACTCTCTGGGGTTCTCTGAATAAACCATCATATTATCTGCCAAAGCAATAATTTTGTTTATATTTTAACTGTGCTAATTCCCTCAATTTTGTTTTCTTATCATTGCTGTAGCCAGCACTTCTGTAACTATATCAAATAATAACAGTTATAATTTTTTTTTTTACTCCTGATCTTATTGTAAAAGCCTTGATCTAGTTTTCTCCAATACATAAAATGCTGACTCTTGATCTTAGGTAAATATTGCTTATTTCATTCAGAAAAGGTCCATTTACTTTTATGTTGTATGTTGATTTAAAAAAAAAAGATTGGATGGTGTGTTTTGTCATACATTTTCTGCATCTATTCATCTTTTTGTCCAAAGTGTGCTGTCCTTTAATGCTTTACTCATAGATATTCTGGAATCATTCTCTTCTTCTGGATCATAGTAGGGTTTTACTTGTTGTTTGGTGGTTTCGTTTGTTTATTTTAATTCATTATTCCAACCTTACTCCTGAATTGGGACCTTGTGTTAGGGCCATTCTTTGTAAACTTTGGAGGGGAATATTGGGGCCTTTGGGGGTCTTGTTTTGTACCCTCTGGAGTCCTAATGTTGCTTTCCCCTGATATAAGATCTTAGATGCTGGCTTAATTCAGGGTCCTGCAAATTTTCAGTGAAATTTCTCCCCCTTTCAAAAACTAAAATGTCTTTGTGTTGGAAGCTTCAGAGTAGAAAGGAAAATTCTTAGAAATTAGAGCTAAAACTTAACCTATTCTCCTGCACTCTGTTTCCCATTCCCTCATCTCTCCTCCATTAAACAATGTACAAAATCTGATACAGATGGGGTTTCATAGTGTAGTTTGGTTCTTGAAATAGGATATGGTAAAATTGGACATGATATTTTTGAAAACACCTAAATATATATGAGAAGTGTGAAAAAGGTAAGAAAACAATTCTACTTTAAGCTAGATTTTAGACTGTTACTACAATCTCTTCAAATATTTATTTTATAAAATCATAGTAAGTTTTTAGTCCTACTCACTAAAGTCATATTTGGATACTTCATGATTGTATAGGAACTTTTATGCTCAAGTAGATCTTATGCAGCCAGAAAGTCTGTGAGAACAAGAGCTAGGCAACTGAATCAACATAAATTTCAGTTGATGATTTTTTTGTTTGGCTTTCTCCACAGTTGCTCATGAAGCCGTTTTAATAAGGCATAAAAGGGAATGCAATCTGTATCGGTAAAGATAGAGCATGCATGGAATTGTAGGTCTTGAAAGAATTTCTCATTCCGTTTCATGCAACTGACAACATTAAATATATGCAAAGTCATCCACAAAAGGAAGCACAAATTTTTGCAGATGTTGAAATGTTTGTATGAAACATTAACAATGGAGTAGGATGGTATATTGAACCATGGCCTACATCAGGCACTTTGAAGCAGAAACTTGGATATACTAAGTCCCATATCCCTTAAGAAAAACTTATTTACCTTATCACTTTCATTGAATTGCTGGAGAACAGAAAAGCAAATATTGAAGTGAGAGGAATTAATTTGTTCATCTATTTACCATAATAAATAATAATAATAAGTATTTATATAGTGGTTAAGGTTTGAAAAAAAATATAGATTTTCTTATTTTTACCTCACAACAGCCTTGTGAAGTCAGTGTCCATTGGCTTATGACAGAATTTGAACCTAGATCAACTTGAAATCTAGCTATATATCTACATCACACTGCTTCTAGAGAGCCCTGTTAAGTCACATGGTAGTAATCCGATTAGCCAGCTATCTTTGATGGGGATAGGGATAGGAAAAAGGATCTGTTATTCCATTAGTATACTGAACTCTCAGATAAGGAAACTCCTATCTAGGTAGATAAGTACCTTTCCTGGAAATTCCTAGAAATTCTAAGTAATTAGAGAGTTGCCTAGAGCATTGAGAAGTTATGTGACTTGCCCAGGGTTACATAGACAGAAGTAGGCCTTGAATTTATGTTTTCTTGCCTTCCAGGCTGACTTGCTATTCACCAGGCCACTGGTACCAGGTCTAAGCCCAAAATGCCACCCCCATCTCAGTTTCCTTGATAGAACAAGCTAAGATGCTAAAATCCTTCAACAGAGAGTGTTATTTTAAAACCAGTTACTTTCTGCCATAGGAATAGAACATTCACAAAATCCTAAAGGAAAAAACTAAAAGAACTTCTGTGATTTGAACACACTTTATTTAACCAGGCAAATATTTTAGGTATTCAATTAAATATTACTATGCTAGCTACACTTAATTGTTTCTTACTGAAGATATAGTCAACATTCACCGTAATAACAGTTTCATCATGCTAAAAACTATACACACACCCGCACTTTGAAAAATGTTTTCCTAGGACACTTTATCTACAGTACCAATGATCATGAAGGACATATTATTACATCAGCAAACTGTACAAATGACACATAAAAATCAAGGGAGCCACCAACATACAATTTACATTAAAGAGATTCTTTGGGGAAGGGGATGCATAATCTTTACATTTGGCAGAGTTAATAAGATTTCCTTAAAAAAGTAATAAAATTATATACATTTTAATAATGTCCCAAAGAGAAGGTCTTAAATAGCACAAATAACATTACAAAACTAAACATCCATATTGCCTACCAGGTTATGTCTATGTGATGTGACTGAAATTGTATACATTACTCTGAACATTTACCATAAAGCAATTGTATTCTCAATTCTGTACAGAGAGCTTGAACATTCCATGGAAGTTTTTATTATCTATAGACACTGATGCATGTCTTCTACTCTTATAGAGGAGAAAATAATATTTCAACATTTAAATCTTCCTAAACAGTCAAAATATCTATCGTTGAAGCAGCTTTGGAGACTATTTTGGAACAACATGAAAGTTGTATTAATTTAGTCTAAAAAAAAATTCAAATCCTAATTACTAATATTCTGTGTTCTATAAGTACCTGCTATTTTTCAGGCTCAACTGAGACCACCCTATTAATATAGCATAATTTATGATGATTTAAATAATAAAGCTTATGCTTACATCCTGATCAATGATCAGATTCATTTTGCAAATGACTATGATCTTTGAACAGTTGTAACTTGGCAGTGCTTGGGTAGGGCCATTGGACCTTCTTTCTCTTTTGACTACTACTCATATGAATAGGTTTAGTGTCCTAGACATTAGATGAGGCCATTATTTCCACTTGGAAAAAAAAAGGAAGGAAAGAGGGGGAAAAAAGAAACAAAGGAAAAACTCAAGAGCTTTCAATAAGTGTTTGTATAGAAGAAAATTTTATGTTAGTCTTTTTTCCCTAATTACTATTCTGAGCAGAACCTTAAACATTAAGCTATCCCCCAAAAGTGCTTCTAACATAAATATGGAAGCTTAAGAATTTTTTTTCAACATTGTATAGCTACTGGATAGCTATTTCTAAAACCAGTGTATCTAATATACTAACTTATTAACTCAGACCTTTAGAAATAATTAGGTTAACTATAAATAGTACCATCGATAAAGATTGAACTTTTAAAATGCATGAAAATGTTAAATATCAGTTCTTATCAAGGATGAAGACTCTTTTACCTATTTTTCAATAAAATTGTTTGGTAGAAGCATTTTTTTTCTTCATTTCTCCTCAAAATGCATCATTTGGCACCTTAAAAATGACTTACTTCTAAAATCAAATTTGCCACTCAGAACAGCACTGGCTAATCACAAAGAATAATTATGAGGAGATGTGCAACATTATCCTCTCTGAGGAAAATGTCCATTGTCTGGGACAAACAAAAGAGCAACTCAAAAAATCAGGCTGTTCTAGCTGGGAAGAAGGATGCCACCTTCACCTTCCTGTCCTGTTCTACCTCTTTACAATGCCCTTGGACAGCTCCCATCACAGATCTTTATGATGCTGAAGATGCATTTATACTTTGGTTGCAAGCATGTATGTCAGAGGGAATAAATGTTCAAAGATTCACATAAGCAATCTTAACATTCAATTTTTGGAACCTTTTTAAAAATAATCAGTGTTTCACTTAAAGTACATAAATATTTTTCGTTATGTACTATTCACTTATTCATGCAACTTTCAATGTATCTTTTACCAACTTAAAAAAAATCTACTATACAATATATTTGTCAGTTTCTTTGCTCCATGTACTTAGTTACTTTTCAGAATAAGTGAAAGTTGTAAACCTGGTAATTGTTTTCATATATAAAACCATAAAACAATTAGCAAATTATAATCATACTGCAGGGAAAAAAAGTCGAAACATTGTGTCCCTGATCTGAACTGAAAAGTATCCTGGTTATAGGTCTGTAGGTAGCAACATTGGTTTTGGAAGGGAAGGTAAATAAAAGACATAAATTAGACTCTGGGTTAAGTTAAAAATTTATATGCACCATTAGGACTGTGACATGCCTAGTGCTAGTCAGAAATGCATGCTTAAGTTCATTTACAATGCATTTTTCATGTTGGGGTAAAAGCTTTTCTCAGATATTCCAACAGATTCTTTGCTCAAAGTATGCTCTGGGAAGACAAATAAGAACCAACATACTCGGAGCATAAAGAAATAAAAATCAGCTGCACCAATAAGGGGGAAAAATTTATGATCCAGGTAACTGATTCCTCCTGTTTCTACTTTTGCGACTATTGATGAGAGCCTTTAATTTGCCATAGTCCCCTCTCATCTTTTGTGATTCATCTACCTGTGGAGAGGCACTCTGCTGCCGGGTGTCTTTGCAATACTGATTAATCATCTGCATTTCTGAGTGGCTGAATGCTCCCACAAAGTCTTTCGGGTGGAATTGCAATGCCCGGACAGAGCTGGCCCAGGTCCAGGGAGACCACTTGTCAGTTACGAAGGCTACCATCTCTGAATCCAAGACCTTAAAGTTTATCTTGGCTATGGTTTGCTTAAAGCTGTTTTCTGTTGCGATGCAGTGGTAGAGTCCTTGGTCAGAATCTTGGACAGCACGAATTAAAAGTCCTTGTTCAGTGGCAATGATTCTTTCATTGAGTTTGACCTAGAAAGCAACATATTAAAGAAAGTTCTCAAAGACTGAGATACAGTGCATTCAGCAGCTAATTTTTCATTCCTTGGTTGAATAAATATAATCTAGGGAAATTTCATATACCATAGAAGCAAAAATTATCATTGTCTTATCTTTTTCTAGTTCATTAGCCTAATGCACAAGGGTGTGAGTCCTTTAAGAGGACAGTTAACATATAGGTCAGCTATTTTGAAACTGCTATTTGTAACATGAGACGGGTGGATGAAAGGGAACAACTCCAACACAACTACTGCAGAAATGATTAAAAAACCTTTTTAATAAATCAGTATCTTTTTTAGGGTAGAAATCATAAACAGCATTGATTTTCTTTGGCTCTAGAATCAGATGTACTATACCTGAATTCAGTTCAGTTCAAGGGGTTCTAACCTCTTCTATTATCCATTTTTAAAAGACAGACTCATTAATAAAATGATATATTATTAGTCTGTGTTCTATTTTCTTTCAGTGAAGTAGAATAGAAAATATTCAAAAGGCTGAGGACAACAACAATAAAACTGTATTTCACTCACAAATATGACAATAAGCCAGTGAATAAGAAAGATCTGCAAATATGGGAGAATTTTGAAATTATAATTCTAGTTATACCTAAAACTAAAAGCACTAAACGTAAGTTGAAATTTATTTTTCTGGACATCATTGTGTGTGTGTGTGTGGGGGGGTTACTTTCATAATGAAAGGAAAAATTCTAATATCATTAATGAATTATATATAATAAGTATTATCTATTTGGCATCTATCTATAGATCTAACCATCTAAATATCTGATCCCTGGGAATGAATGTAGACGTGCGAGTATGTTCCTCTATGCATACTTTGGACCAGACCTGTAATTTTGGTGGTATAGAGCAGAAGTCTCCAAATATTTTTGATTGTCTATCCCCTATCCTTACTAAAAAAGTTTTAACATGTACCCCCAATGTGCATGATTTACCTATTTATATGTTATATGAATGTACTAATACTTATGTACATTATAAAAATACAAAATAAAAGAGAATGATTTACCAATGAAATAATATTTGATCCTAAAGGTTACCTGGGACACTGAGTTTTTAAGTTACTTGCAAAAAGTCATATGGCTATTATGTGTCAGAGGCAGAGCTTGAAGCTAGATCTTCTTGACTCCTAGGCTAACTCTTACACTTGAAAATGCAAAGGTGATTTTAGTTTTACTTTGCACAATGATTCTTAATATTCATTTAAGGAATAACTCATGTGGCTGGATTACTATGGGACTGCTCCCAAGTTTCCACTATACCCCAGGAAACAAATTATTGGGCAAACCTCATCATCACACAAGACCCCATAAGCTTGGTGATACCCTCATCATTACCTGATTAACCTCTGATTGGAGGGCAGAGTCATGAACTCCAAAACCTCCATTTGAGGAGGCAATTTGGTTCATATGTTTCATTCATTTCTAACCTGGCTACATCACTCTGTGGCCTCTCTACTGTGTCTGGCCTCAGGTACCTTCCCTCAATTCTACCCTTCCACATCCCAATTTTCAGCTTCCTTTCATGTGTTGTCTTCCCCCATTAGATTGTAAGATCACTGAAGGTGGGGATTTTTTGAAAATTATTTTTATTTATATCTCCAATTATACAGTGCCAGACACATAGTAGGTGTTTTATAAATATTTATTTACTACTGAATGAAAGAATCCAATCAATAAAATGTAATCTCCTTGAGGGCAGAGACCCTTCTTATTTTTACTTTCTTTTTTTGTCTCTCTCTGCCTAGAGCTCATGTAGTGTATACATAGTAGGCTAGTAAATGCTTATAAATAAATGTTATTGAATGAATAAAAACCATTGGCTTCAGATAGAGTACTGATTGTAGTCAGTAATATCTTAGAATTTCTCTCTCTAGAAGCATCTCCAATGAGAGTAAGAGGATACTTTTTTGATGGAATGTACAAAAAGGCAATAAAAAGAGAAAGGTAAGATTGATAAGAGCAAGGATTAGAAGCAGATGGAAATAAGAGTGGGATGTTTGTTGAAGGTAAATTTTATTTGAGAAGTCAGTAAGGAGCTACTCCCAATTTAAATGACCTTATGATATAAGAAGAAATAAAAGAAAGGAAGTTTTTAGAGTATGGTTTTGAAATGAACTAAGAGAGCACATTGATTGATACAACTATGAGAGAGACATACTTTTCAAAATATTTCAGATAAGCACTTTTTTTTTGGTTAATGGGTATAGGGAGGGAGAGAGAATGAGTAGCCTTTCCTCCACTTAACTCCCCCCTCCACACACACCCCAAAGTGTTTTACAACCTTGTGTCTCTGGGATCCTGCTCTGGGTCATAGTATAGTTAAGGTAAAATACATGGGTAAGGGAAAATTGTAAAGAATTTGAAGTGGGTGAATATGAAATTAATGAGAGACTGGAGTTCAAGAAACATTTAAATCCTCTTTTAGTCAGTCTGAATAGGAATTAAGAAGCACAATAATAAAAGACTCATTCTTTCAGGTAAAATACAGTTTAACATTGATTTAGAAGTTTACATGTTTAAAACATCACACATTAGAAATTAATTATTCCTCCACAGAAGCTGTGAGGAACTAATTGGAGTTTCTGAATGAGACTTGGTAGCTCAGCATGAGGACAGTTGAATGTTTTCAGTCTTACAACATTGAGATGAAATACAAATAGCATTTTCTTCAAAGCAGAAAGCAAATTATTTTAACTATAACCCTTTAAACTGAATCCCTTTTACATTTAAAGTAGTAGGGGCCACCAGGTGTAGAACATTGCTTATATGATCAGATGATATATGGATAGCTATTTGGTTTCTTTATGTATTTTCCTTTGTTACAACGGATGGCTCTTGGTGGGAATCATTGGAATCTGACTGCCGTATTAAAAGGGGCAGGAAAGAAGGCAGCAATTAAACATGTAAAAAAATAAATTCATTGTGGAAAGGAAAACAATAGAGCCTCACTAAATGAAATAGGCAGAAATATTAAGGTATTACATGCTCCTGTAGTATTACTAAAGCAGAAAAATCAAGAACATTAGGGCACAGATTAAATTTATGAAATATCCTCATTGGAATTTTAATTCAAATGTCTGCAGTAAGCAATCCTGAACATTTTTAAAGCATTCATCACAAATCATAGAAAATTCTATATTGAGTATTCATTTACTATTGTATATATAATCTGTTACTAAAAAAGAAAGAATTTATTTATTTTACTGAGTCTCTGACTTTGTGTAATCATGTTTATCTGAAGTAACCTTTCTCCCTTACTCAGAAATTCTTCAAATATTATGGCCAAGGAGTTACTGAATACTCTAAGATCTATGGAGCAGGGACACATTAGTGTACCCAAAGTCTGGGCTCAATGGGTCACAAATTGTATGGAAGTTGCAACCACATGTGAATGTAGGAGTCCCTGGAATCTCCCATACTGTGCCACAATTCCTCAAGGCAAAGAGCAATTCTGTGCAATGAACAAAAACAAATCCATAAAAATTTGGGAACCACTAAGATAATTTGTGATAGGGAGGTAAGGACTATCTATCATATTGCAAGCTAAACACAAACTTCAAGAAAATTCACAAAGTAGATAAAACAAAATTGGAGAAGGTGCAGAAAGATTCTTGGACACCATAGCAAAATGTGTGCTAGTATTTTGTACTTGCCATGTAGACAATAAAAAAAAAAACAGGAAGAACAGCCTTCTCTTGTTACACCACTTAATGGGAGACACTTTCCTCAATTGCACTGATTCCTAGTTAACTTAAGAAATGGCAAAAACAAAAACAAAAAAAAACATGACAAATCCAATAGCTATTCTTCCCCCAAGCTCTGCGAGACTTTCTCAGACATTTTTACAAGTAATAAGTATATTTCAAACTACAGAAAGGTTTAATTATGATTATTTTTTCCATTTTTAGGACAACCTGATATCAATATTTTGGAATTCATTATTTACATTACCATGTCCACTGCCAATTTTTTTTTTTTTACCATTTTCCCCTCACATCACTGATTTCTGAAATAGCTCTTTCTGTACTTCAGCATAAAATCAACTTTCTTTTGTAAGAAATAAGAAGTTTTTTTTCTTTTTATGGAAGTGAATAAAGGCAATGTTTCCATCATCCAATCCCTCCTGAAGCTGAAACTTGGGGGCTATGGACAGGGTGGCAATGGAGACTGAGAATATGACAGTTGTAAAATATTGTTATTTTGCCACAAAATGTCATAGTTTTCACTAATTTCTTGCTGATAAGTTTAAACTTTAAAAAATGGTCAAGTACCCATTACCTTTCCCAGCATATCAAAGTGCTCTGCTATAAGAATTTAGCCTCTGGACTTGCACATGTACTGTTTCTTTTCCATATGCGGCCTCACATCAATGCCACATTCTGAAGGCCAATGCTCTTGTTCCAATAACTTCATGACAGAGGGGAGTAGTCAGAGAGATTATCTAATTAATCTATCAGTTTTTAGGGCATCTTATTTTAAAGAACTTGGCACCTGTCATGCTGAAGGTATAAAAGAATGTTCGTATGCTGTGCTTAGCTGGTTTGATTTGAAGGCATGCTGACCCACTGGGTGATTTAAGGTGCTTTCACTAGCATTGATTGATTGCTACTGAACTGCATCACTCACCTCTTTCCTTCTGTCTTTGTCTTTCTGTAAGAGCCATTTGATAGATGCCTGTGGAGACTTGGGAGTGCACTCAAGGAAAGTGGTGTTATTTTTTACTCCATACTGAATAATCTCAGCTGCATTTCTATATGCTGTGAAGCAAAAGAATAGCAGTATTTAGAACATCTTTTTTTCCTGTGTCCTACATTTCAAAAGGCAAGTTTATTCTTAAAATTAAGATCCATTACAGACCCCCTTCTTTCATAAAAGTAGCTGACCAAGGAATTTCACACATGCAAAGCTATTAACATTGGTATCTTTTTTTTTGTCCTTGGTTACAATGGGAAAATTACCCATAAGTCCTAAAAATGTCATTTTGTGGAAGATTTTTTGTGGAATGATATTTTGTGGAAGGTTCCATATTCAGTACTCTGGCAAATATTTCATTAATTAACTTCTTTTCCAAGTGTCATATTGCATGCAATAGTCTTGAGGTACCATTTATTTTTAACCTGCAATTTTTATGTGTGAACATTCAAATGAATGCTCTGGATTCCTGTGATAACGAGACAATCTATCTATTTGGTTTCTATCACATTAGTGACCTGACCAGATCACAAATGCATCAGATATTTTAAAAAATCAAAATGCTACATTAAAAAAGTTGTTTTAAAATTCTAGTAGAGAAAAAAATGGCATTCAGGCTAAAAGAGAAAGAAACTGACTTAATCAGCTATTATGCCAGTCCAAATTTATTTAATAAAAAACAAGTCAAATTATAATGGTAGAAAGGAATACAAAGACAAGCTTTATTGAATAAAGGGTCATATTCCCTGAAGAGAAAAAAACATAGTGGAAATATATCTACAATCCTGCAGTAACATATATTAATTGAAAATAATAATGTTATGATAATAATACACATATATTTCCTAAAAAATACTTGAAATGACACTTTAGAAGACTCTTGCTTGAAAATGACTTATTTGCATTTTATGACATGATGTCATAAAACCACATGACTAATAGTTTATAGTCAAAGGTAAGTTATCTTCTCTTTACATGAATGTTTTTCAGTTAACATACCTTTTAGATTGAATCCTCTGCACTGTGTCATTGGATTCCCATGTCTTACATCTTGTCTGCGACTCCGCCTGAGGGTTTGGAGGTATTTAAAAGAATGAATAATACTAACATTGCCCATGGTATTTAATTTTATTTCAAGTGGTACCACTATCATTTGGTTACATAGCACTGTGTGAAGTAGGGGAAGAACAGTGTAGTTAAAGTCAGATTTTGTGACTCATTTGGCCAAATATCAGCCATATGAAGGGAGGAGATACTTTAAACTTCCTGAACTTCATTTTTCTCATTTGAGAAATGGAGCTAACAATACCTACTCTAACTTACCTCAGCAGTGTGGTCATGGCAATCATATGAGACAATGTGCTTGGGAGCACTTGGTAAGGCATCATGTAAATGTATGCTGTAATTATTGCTAACAATTTAAAAAATGGCAATAATACACCGAGTCATAAGCTTAATGGAACCTTAAGGGATCCCATATAAACTATTTGTTTACTAAAAGGACCAAATCTAATCTATCCCATTAAACTGAAAATGTATCTTATATCCACTATAATAATAAATTAAAGCAATAATAATAATTTAACAAAATGAAAATAGCTAAAATGTATAAAGTACTTATGTGCCAGGCAATATAATTCAATTGTACAAACATTTGTTAAGAATGTATTACGCAAGGGGCAGCTAGGTGGCACAGTGGATAGAGCACCGGCCCTGAAGTCAGGAGGACCTGAGTTGAAATCTGGCTTCAGACCAAACACCTGACCACTTACTAGCTATGTGACCCTGGGCAAGTCATTTAACCCCAATTGCCTAAAAAACAAAAAAGAGAGAGAGAGAGAGAATGTATATGTAAGGAATTGTGGTAAGGAGAAGATCTAAGACTTAAAAATAGAGATACCTATCCCCTCTATGATTTACTTAATTTTTTAAAATGGGCCTTAGTCTTCCTTATGTATTGTCTAAAATGTTATAGTTCAGCTTCAACAAACTTCTCTATTTTGCTTTTAGATTTTGTGACAATCCCTTATCTTCTTTAGTACCACCAAGTATAAACTCTATGTATGGGCACTGAACCTACTAAACTTAAACCCTACCACATTATAGACATAACAGAGTGGGGCACTTAGGGAAAAATAACCAATTGTGTCACTGATATATCATAAGATAGAGCACACATTCCTTGAGGACAGGGATCATTTCATTTTTGTCTTTGTATCTCTAGAGTCTAGTATGGTGCTTGGCACATAGTAAGCTCTTTATAAATGCTTGCTTATTGATAGCTTATTTTATTATCAGTTTCCCAAACTGATTCATTCAAAATTGTCAAGTACCATAAATTCAAAAGATGTGTGTGTACACATACACACACACACACACACACACACACACACACACTAGCATTTCCCTTTTTCTGAATCATTTTAATAATAAAGAATAATCTTCCTCCATTCTAAATCTTGTTGTTAAAAGGATAAATTAATATAACACTGTCATATAATTTCTAAATTTAGGTTGTAAAGCAATCACCTTCCTGAATGAAATTACATAAACTAGATGTTGAAAATTGTATTTAAATACAAAGATAAGTATTAAATAATAGTACTGGAAATTAGCTTATAGGTATTTTCAAAGTAATTTAATTTACATATTACTCCCAATATTTTACTACTTGCATGACATGAGTTTTTCTCATTCTGATTACCAGAGTGCTAAACTCAAAAAATAGCCTGCCTGCTTAAGGGCTTTCCTGTTACAGTTGAAGGAACCATCATTTTCCACTGAAGCTCACAACTTTAATGTTACTTTACACTCCTCTCTCACACTTACTATCCATATATATTCTCTTCTCAAATCTAATCATTTCAACTTTCATAAAATCTTGTAAATCCTCCTCTCTTCACTCATACAAACCAACACCTTGGTGTCACTACCTCATGCTTTTCTCTTGAAATATCTTTCTAATTGGTTTCTCTCTCAAGTTTTACCCTATTCCATCCTTCACTCAGCTGACAAAATGATTTTCCTGAAACTGAGATCTGACCATGTCCTCTCACTATTCAAGAAAATCTAGTGCTCCCTATTGGCACTGGGGATTAATATAATTTCTCAAATAATTAGATTAGCCAGCAGCAGATTGGGTATTTTATATGTGTAGACTTTTTCTTAAAGAGGCAAGGGAGGAAAAAGCTGTTTAGCCACTGAGTAGACTTTAGTAGAAATATAATGCTATATGAAGGAGTTTGCATTTCCCCCATAATATCCCTGTAAGGTAGGTACTTTCTTTGTGAATTCAAATATGAGTCTTCCTGACTCTAGGCCTGGCAGTCTATCCACTGTGCTACCTGGATGCCACCACATAGGTATTATGATGCCCATTTTACAGATGATGAAATTGAAGAACAGGAGGTTAAAGTGATTTTCCTATTTTAAAAGCAGTAAATATTTATATGGAGATTTGAAATAAGTCTTTCCTGACTTGACCAGCTGTTCAGTCATATCAGACTCTTCATGACCCCATTTTGGGGTTTTCTTGGTAAAGATACTGGAGTGATTTCCCATTTCTTTCTCCAGCTCATTTTACAGATGATGAAGCTGAGGCAAACAAGATTAAGTGACTTGCCCAGGGTCACACACCTCGTAAGTGTCTGAGGCCAGATTTGAACTCACAAAGAGTAGTTTTCCTGACTACAGGTTTGGCACTATATCCACTGAACCACTAACCTGCCCCCTGGCACAGTCAATATGACTATAATCATACAGCTAGTAAATATCAGAGCCAAATTTAAACTCCAGTCTTCTGAATTCAGGCCTAATCTTTTCCCTCTTTACAACATTGCTTTTAATGGAAAAGCAATATAGCTGGTACTGATCAAAACTCCTTGAGGGCAGGACCTGTTTCACTTGTGTTTTTGCATTACCAGTGTCCTAGTAGCACAATGCTAAATTTATAGTAAGCCATCAATTTACTCATAAGTTAAGTAATTGCTTATCAATTGATGACAATCCTTGGAATTAATAGTTTAAAAATAATACACTAGATAGAAAAGTTCATAACTTTATTCACTAGCAGTCCATCCTTGTGATAAAGAAGTTAATGATGAAATTCTATGTGGGAACTTTATTCCAACCACTTCCTACTTGCTATGCTTTTCTTTTTGAGAAAGAAAGAAAGAGAAAGAGAGAGAAAGAAAGAAGAAAGAGAGAAAAAAGAGAGAGAAAGAAAGAGAGGAAGAAAGAGAAAGAGAAAGGGAAAGAAAGAAATAAAGAAAGAGAAAGAAAGAAAGAGAAAAAGAAAGAAAAAGAAAGGAAGAAAGGAAGAAAGAAAGAAAGAAAGAAAGAAAGGAAGGAAGAAAGGAAGAAAGGAAAGGAAGAAAGGAAGAAAGGAAAGGAAGAAAGGAAGAAAGAAAGAAAACAAACCAATTCATTTCTTTTCCACCAGGACTTTGTTTGGATCTTCTTTTCTAGGTGCAGTTGCTAGAACACTGGCCCTGGTGTCAGGAAGACACAAGTTCAAATCTGGCTTCATACATTTACTAGTTGTGAGGCAAGTCACATAACCTCTATTTGCCTCAGTTTCCTCACATATAGAATTGTGATAACTATAGCATCTACCTCTCAGGTTTATTGTAAGGAAAAATCAGATAAGATTTGTAAAGTGCTTAGTACAGTGCCTACACACAGTAAGCACAATATAAATGATAGGTATCACCATCATATTATCATTATAATAATATTAATGATATTGATATAATTTAATTGTGTGTAATCAGCCCTCCCTAAATAAATTATCTATGGACCCACTGAGTTAGAAGTTGTCATCATATGGGAAATTAAAAATATTGTTAATATTTCCTTCAGATTTTTAAGTCTTCAAGACAGTATTTGCCTTATTTAAATGCTTAGAGAACACTCAAAGGTGTAGCAAAGATGGAATATGTGTGAATTTAATGATTATCGCATCAAAGTTTCTGGCAAATGATGTTAAAATGAAGACACTGTTTAACAAGTCAATTATGCTTTGTTTCTAATGAGCATTCATTACCTTTTTTGCTTCATCCTAATTAGACCAACTTGATTCTAAAGTGGAGGTCATATCAGGAAAGTGCAGCTCTCTTATCAGAAGAGAAGAGGTAATTTAATTGGCTTTCTAATATATTGAGATGGATTTGATTAGGATAAAGTTTATGTTGGAGAAAAACATGGAATCTATGGATAAGTCTGTGTCTTAGGAAAGAAAGGTAGTGATAAGAGAAAAGCCACCTGGGCAAACAAAAGCACATTCACATTCCAAAATAAATTTTTAAAGACACAAAAGGAAAATCTCAAACACAAAAGGACAGTCTGCATGTAACATAAAACTTTACTTTGAAAATAAACTCTGAGTTTAGAAAATAAACCATTTACTGTTCACAGCAAAAGTCTTAAAGCAAGAGAGGATTGGGAGGGAGAGAAAAGAGGGAAGATCATACAAGCACTCATCACTCATCTATAAGACAGGGGCAATAATTAAATGTGTAAATGTGAAGAGATTAGCCTTTGGTTCCCACAACGGCGATAATTTCATGCCTAGAAAATGTTTTTGTTGTGTCTTAAGCTGCTTCAGTATTGATTCCAGGTAAAAGATTAAAGATTTGTGTTGGAGATATTTGAGATTCTTCAGCCTTTCCAGCTGGTAAGCTGCACAAATATTAGTGTAGTGACAGTTTAAATACTAATATCACCTTATTTATATTTGAAGAAGCCGGTGGTTGGTATTTGACTATTTAGGTTTGGTTGAAAACACTGACATGTACTCACAATAATTTGATTTGAAAGTGGATGCATCACATTTACCATGTTTTCTTTGTTCCTAATGCCTCAATTTGGGCCACCAAAGATGAACATTCTCATGATGAAATGGTTGGAGTATCTCGCATCAGATCAGGTACTCCTAATACAGAGTTTACCTCAAATGAACCTATAGGGGACATAGACCTCCCACATGGTTATCCAATCTGTTTTATCTTTGGATACCAATGAAGAAGATGATAAACTTCTTATATGTAGGAAATTAGTCTTTCTCCAACAAGAGAAGACATTTTAAGTCTGAGTTCTCTCACGGGCATGAGGTCATCTGGGCAACCCTAAGCTGCTCAAGAAAAAAGATTTAATTCAGCAGAAATTCATTGCACATAACTAGTTTGGGGTTTCTTGGGCTTTCACTTGTCCTCTTGAATCTTCCCTGTGTTCCTGAAACCTTGTTGATCTGCATTTGTTTGCCTAGTCCTGCTCTGCTCCTGTAACATGTGCATGATTGTTTGCAGTCATGATGACATCAGTATTTCTGACCCTGGAATCCACCTAGCTCTGTTCCAAGTGGGTGGGAGCCAGAGAGCAAAGAGCTAAGGAAGCATTAGAGACCTGAGCAGCATATTTGTGGATAATTGCAAGGGAGAACCTGAAAATATATTTGGAAGAGGGAATGATCAATAGGAAAAGTTCTTAGAGGTAGCAGTAAGATAAGGAGTTAAAGATCCAGGTAGAAGTATTAACTTTGCCAAAGAGTTTGGAACTCATCTTTTGGGACAGAATGAAGATATTAAAGAATTTTAAGAAGTGGAAATGGAATGTTGAGAGAGATCAGAGGGTGCTGATACTGATGAAATAGGAAGCTAGATACTCTGTTATGAGTGTGTGGGAAAGGTTATGGTTGGGTAAAGATTGTTGAAACAGGAAAAACTGAGATGAAGATTAAATGTGTTAAATATAGGGGATGTTTGGCAGTAGGGAAAAGGCAGCTAAGGTTATGCTGTATGTGTTTAGTTTTTTAAATTAGGATTTCATGATTTTCTCTCTAATACTCAGTCCTCAGCAGTCTGAGAGAAGTGGATAAATCAAGACAGTGAGTATTACAGCTGAGGATTAAAAGGACAGCTGGAGATTCTAGGGTAGGGAAGCTACTGAATTCCTGCTACAAAAGGATGTTAGGCTCTAAGTAGCTCTGAGGAGAAATACTACAACTATAACAATATTTTGAGAATATACTTGAATTAAATTGAATTAAGCAAATATTTATAAAATGCCTCTTTGTGTTGAGACCACTGTTAGGCTTCGAATGAGATACCAAGTTTTAAATCAAGGCCATGATGAAATCTGTCATGCAGAGTGGGGGTGGAGACAGCAGTATTTAAGGCACAGAAATATATGATGACAATACAAGGAAAAAAAGAAAAAGAGAAAGAAAGAAAGGCTTGAAAGAAAAGGTCATTATCAATTTGGAGGAATTTAGTAAGACTACATAGAGGCTATGGCAAAAGAATGACTAGAAATTCAACAGTATCAAAGAATCTTAGAAATTGAAAGCTATCTTCTAGGCCAATTCAGGCAATACAAAGAAGTTCTTCTATAATATAGTTGAATGATTTTCTATCCTCCGCTTAAAGACCCCTCAATGAGGATAACCAAAGTAACTCAAATTTTACTTTTAGATAGCTCGAACTATTAGTATCTTCCCAATTATGCCAATCTTAAATACACCCTAATGTGACTTCCCCCATAGTTTCTAGCTCTGCTTTCTGGGGCCAAGCAGAACAGGTATAATTAATCTCTTTGCTACAATACAGTCTTTGAAATACCAAGAGTGGCTTAGCCATAAGATGTGGTAATTTGTTTAATATTAAAACAAAGTTCACATCTTGGTGAACTGAATTCATCAAGAGCAACTAACCATTTTTCTACTTTTCTTGGGTTTTTGAACCATATTTTTTTCCTCTTCTTCCCAAACCAAAGATTAAAGGCAAACAGGAGAAAATAGCAGAAGTTGAGGAGAGGTGTTAGGAAAATATTCCAGATGTAGGGAACAGTGTGAGATAAGTCAATGAGAAAGAAAAATAGGGAATGCAGAGGAGGAAGAGAATAGTTAACTTCTTGGAACACAGGATGAATGGAGAGGAGTATTATCAGAAAATAGGAAAAAAATTGGATGATGCTTTTTAATTGTTTAAGTCCTCAAATGCCAGTCCACAGAGGAATTTGAACTTTACAATTGGGCCCATCTAGCAAAAAAAAATTAAAAACTCTCTTGACATTGTTACATAGCTGTACACAAATAAATACAGTTATATTTTTTAAAAAAGAATCCCCCCCAAAAACCTCCACAAAAAACAACAGTCTTGCCTTTATCATCTGTAACAGAATTGCATATATACATGAGATTATTAAGTCTATCAAACTGTGGATTCATGTTTTGTAGATCACTGCTGCTATCTTTAGAAAATTTGTCAAGGACACACAATAGCACTGTGCTCCATGTCTCAGATCTCACATACCTGGCAGCCACATTTCCTGCGGGCACATTACAAAACACGAGCATTGCTCATTCCACTTAGAACTTGAATGTGGAGTAACTCTCCAAGTTCCATCTGAGCTCTGCCATCATTCTATCTTTCCTGCCCCATCCTGTGCTAGAATTTTCATTTTTTTAATCTTTTCCTTTCTCACTCAAACCTTCCCAATATTCCTACACGAGTACTTTTCTGCACCTAAACTCAGGTTCTTGATGGCCCCTAATATACCCTTGTATTTTCTTGTCACCGTGCTTTAGCTTATGCTATTTTTGGAATGCTATCACATATATTCATCCTTTAGAATAAAACTTATTTATTTATTTACTTATTTGCAAGACAATTGGGATTAAGTGACCTGCCCAGAGTCACAAAACTAGTGAGTGTTATGTGTCTGAGGCCAGATTTGAACTCAGGGCCTCCTAACTCCAGGGCCAGTGCTCTATCCCCTGTGTCACCTACCTGCTCCTTAGAGTCAAATATAAAAGCTAACTTCTCCAGAAAGTCTTCACTGATCCACCCAATCATGGGATCACAGAATTTAGAGTTGGAAGGGAGTTAGAAGTTACAGAGTTTAATCTCATTTTTTATAGATAAGAAAACTGAGACTGAGATACAACCCTAAACTATTTCCTTGCAACAGGTATTGGCTTTCCTTAAAAAGCAATAAAAATATCTTTTTTTCCCCTTCATTGGCCTCATTTTAGAAGCTTCCTGGTAATTTATGGGAATAAAAAAGTCCCACTCTGATTTGGTGGATTTCTGAAGATCACCTGAGTCATCATACTTTGCCCTACTGACCATATGTATTTCCATATGGAGACAACTAGAGTCTGTGTCAAGAGAAGCTAAGTGCCACTATATCCTTGTTGCATATGTTTCCTGTGTTAGGGCAAAGCAAACCTCCTTTTGTTAACTATTCAATGACTTGCAAGTTAGTGCCTTGTTTGGTCTTAAAAACGGGCCTAAATTAACTAGGTGCTGGCATCAATTCCACTTTTAACACCAAGAGAGATGAAGTAGTAGGCTCAAGGCCATAACATTAGTAAGTAGTATAGCCAAGATTTCAACCCAAGTCTTCTGATTCCAAATCCAACGGTCTTTCCATTACACCATTCAAGGAATGGCCCTCTCCTAACCTTACACAATGCTTTTGTTTGCATATTTTTATAACAAATGCACTTGTTTACTATACTGATTTATAGTAAGATATCCATGTATTATATTTTCCTCATTGATGGTAAACTCCATGAGAGAATAGATTACATCAAAGCTGAACTTTCTATCTCTCCCAATATCTAGAATAAGATGTGTGAACTGTGTATTGAGTTGAAACAAGCAGAACTCACCTCTTCCCTGTTGGATAGAATCTGGAGCAAGAACTACCATCCCAGGCACAATAAGGATCTCTTGCCAGGCAGCAGTCAGCACAAGCTGTCCCATAGATGTGACATCGATGGAGAGACACTTGAGAAACCCCTTCATTGGAACTTACATATAACTGTTGCTATAAAAGGAAAGATGATGATTCATTTTAGATGTAGAACATAAAGGAAGACTTTGAGCAGGAATATTCTATGCTCTATGCCCATAAGCCTTTGGATTCATTTTGGAACTAAAAACTGTCATGCATCCTACCAAAAGGTATATAGCCAAAATAAACAGAATTTTCCTAGACTAATATTCTCTAACATTACCACTTTGCTGTTAAAAATGCTCAAAGTCTCGTGTAGAACATAATACTGTTTTCTAGACACTAGGTTTTATTTTTCTCCACTTCAGGTTAGAACTAATATATTAAAAATTTATTGTGTAATTTCTTTGAATTCTGTTCTTTACCATAGCACAAGCTGACTTTCTTCCTCCTGTTTTAAATTTAGTAGTATGTTATCTGACCTCGAATAAATGGGTGGGATAGGATTAGGAATATTTTTTAGTTTAGAAAAAGAAAGTAGTTTTAAGTATATGGAAGAAAGAGAAAGAATTATTATCACCTATTTTTATAAGTAAACTGTTCACAGAAAACATTTAAAAATTTTAAAGATGAACAAAAATTTATTTTAGACATATTATAGGTTAACCATTTCTTTCCTCCCTTCCTCCCCACCCCAGACTTATCTATCCACTGAGTCACCCAACTGCCTCCTAGGCAAATAGAGGCTAAATGATTTGCCCGAGGTCACACAGGTAATAAGTGTCTGAGGCTGGATTAATAAAATTAATATACATCAAACATTCCACTGCTCAGGCTGTTCTAGTCTGCAAAGAACTCATCCCAGGTGAATATGGTCTCTGGGACAGCAAAAATATATCATGGTTCTTAACTTTCTTATGAAATGGTAGAATATATTAGTTTGGTTAAAGTATTTTAATGAAAAGTAAATGAATTTTTGTTTGCTTCCTACCCTAATTTATCATTTTTTTCCTTCATTTGCTTGCTATGCATCTGGTTGGACCCTGGACTTGTAGCATAAGGAATCTTGTAGGATGTCTTTAACACTTTGTAGACCCTGGTTAAGATCCACTGGGGTGTGTGTTGGAAGAGTGAGAAACAACTACCACTACCAAATAGGTTGGAAAATGAACTATAGCAAATTATATAATTATCTATCATGATAGTTTCAATTAAATCTTAATGTTCAATTACATCTTCAAACCTTGATAGTTTCAATTAAACATTCCACTTGCCTTCCTATTACATACTTTGTTGAAGTTGGACACTAGAAAAAGTTTGTAATATTTTAGAATATGAAATAATAATTGATCACAATGTTATAGTACCTTGAGAGAGGTGTTGTTATTAGTATCTCTGCATTCCCTATAAACAACACCATTGTTTCCTTGCAAATATATTCAAAATGAATGTGTCCCACAGCCATACATCAATTTTATATTATTTTTCTCTGAACCTTTCTCCTTCTATCACACTGGGCTGAACAAGGAGTTTCCCATTGACTTCAAAAGAACAATCTGACTTTGAATTAGTTCCCTGGGGCCCAGAAGATGACTAATAGCTTCTCGTCACTTGGGGAAAATGTTTCTCATGCGCCACACAAACATTTTTACAGATGAGACCTTTACTTCTGTATATGCCTTATATTTTTCTTCATAAAAGTAAGTCAAGTGTAAAGAGTACAAGTAACACTGTGGAATTTTCCTTCATCTGTTTGGCCTGAAACACTTAAAGAGCCCCACTAAAATTATGTAATCACAGTTGTGTTAAATAGATGAAGCCTTAATACTGCATTTCAAGAATAATACAGCTCATGTCACTGAGGGGAAAAGGAAAAAAAAATCAAAACAAAAACAAAGAATAATGTAAAACATGTACAAATGGCTTCTGATAAAGCAGCTTCCCTCACTGTTAATCTCTAAGGTTTTTAAGCCTAATAACACCCCTTTCCCTGCCCCAAACCCAACTTGTGCCTTTAAGAGGGTGAAGGGAATATACCCTTCAAAACTCAAGAGGTCAGGTAATTGCTGGTTTCTCTTGCTTCCTAATATTTTCACGTGGACCAGTCCTTTCAGCTCTTTAGCCTTAGGTTTGAGTAGGAAAGTGGAAGGGGAAACAGTTTTTAAAGTTATAATAAAAGATGTTTTATGATTAGGAACTCTCTCCTTGAGTAGATCCTGGTATGCCAAGCCAGAAAGAACACTGGACCGCCCCCGCTCCAGTCAGAAGACTGAGATTTGAGTCCTGGTTGTGGAATTTCCTATAACTTTAGGCAAATCACAACCCATATGAGCCTCAGTTTATTTAGGTAATGCTTGAACTACCTATTTCACAGGAGTGTCAAGAAATAATTTGGCCTAGCATTTTATAATCAAGGAAGCAGTAGGTTAAAGTAAGCAATTATTGACAAAACTAGTATAACATATCAGACATATGAATGGTATGGTGGTGGTACTGTACACCAGCATATGGTAGGGAGAGAGAAGGGACCTATTCCCCAAGTAAATAACATAGTTGTGTTCCTTGTTGCACATAATGAATGTGTCTATATTTAGAAATTCAAGGCTGATATAACTATGCTAACTTTATTGTTAATTTGGTAAAGTTCTCATGCCAAAAATTGCAGAGAAGCTATGTTGTTGTTGTTTAGTCATTTTTCAGTCATGCCCGACTTTTTGCGACCCCTCCAGAGTCTTCTTGGCAAAGACACTGAAGTGGTTTGCCATTTACTTCTCTAGCTCATTTTACAGATGAGGAAACTGAGCTAGCCATGATTGAGTGACTTGTCCAGGCTCACACAGCTATTAGTATCTGATGCTGGATTTGAACTCAGGAAGACGAGTTCTACCTACTATGTCACCTAGTTGCTCAAAGAGAAGGTATAGACCTATTGTTAAAGGTGATTTTGTACCTGGGAGCTCCATAAGTCGAATCCTTATGCCAACACTGAAAAGATTTTGACCTGAAACATTCATATTTAGTCTAACATAAGATTTGGTTTGAATCTTGAAGACAAATAAGAACTTTTCCTTTTCTGAATGACGTGGAATGTGGCTGTATTTCTTAGACTGGCATCTGAATTATGTATGTAGCCAACTTCCTAACAATTAGAACTATCCCAAAGTAGATTTACCTTGGGACATAGCAGATTTACTATCATTGGAAATCTTTATACAAAGGCTTCATAGTCAATTGTTAGGAATATCTTCTAGGGAATTACTCTTCAGGTGTGGTTTAGATTAGATATGTCAAGAGCCTCCTTGAGATTCTTTGCTTCTGTGAACTGTTAAAAGTCTAATCTAGCATTGCTTTTCTAAGTACTATAGAATTTTAATCATCAAATTAATAATTAACTTATTTAAATTAATTTATATTAATTATCATGAATTAATAATGAAAACTGTGATATAAACAGAAAATAAACATGGGTTGGTTTTTACCTTTTTGGATGAAATTTTCATTGTTGTAATAGGAGCATTGTTCTGAAAGAAAAACAAAGAGTTAAATAGAGCACTAAGGTAATGATTTCATTCCCAATGATTATTTTATGTATAATGTACATGTATATACATATGTATGTATATGTGAAAAATTTAAGAAGCATTTCCTTTGAGGAGGAGAGAACAGTACTAAGAATAATTCCATGAATTCTGCTATGTATAATAAGAAATAGCATATATCAAATCTTAACCTTTGTGCAAGAAGTGGTATATGAACTATACAGGAAGATCCAGAAAATGTATGATCAGAAAGGTGGGTGGGCTGCTCATGTTGCAAGAATGAGACATATAACCTTTTTAACTATCCATTGCCTGCTATGGCTAAATAACAATTTAAAAGTATCTCATTTTATTCCAATCTCAAACTCAACCACCAGACTAACCTGCCTATGACCTTCCCTAAATCAAAGAATAAAAGAGACACAAAAAAATGAAATAATAGTCAAAAACTAATCTTGGGATGGTGGGGCCACTGAAGAAGTTGGAGGTTTGATTTAAACTTTCAAAAAGAATTCTGGAATGTCATTCCACTGTATTTTCCCCTAAATCAAACACTAGGCATAACAAACTATTGTTTAGTCCATCAAGTTCGGTCTGAAGAACAGATTGGCCTAAAGCAAACTGCTTAATTCTCTCCTTCTGCTAAAAACAATGAACTACTATAAAAAATGACTCACTTTAATGAGGTGAAAACGGGAGTCAAGTGGAAGAAACTGAGTAATGTTCTCAGATTGTAATCCTCTGTGAATGCCAGATTCATAATTGGTGAACTTGTTGAGTATCACTTAGAACTCAAAAATCAGTCTTGTACCCTACTGAAGAAAGGCCCAAAAGCTTGTGCCCAACTCCCTGACAGGGTAGGGGGTAATTCTGCTGAGTTATGGTGTGTCTCCAACCCTCTGAGTGCCTGGGTGTTGTATATGTCTAAAAGACATTTTTTTTTCCAGAGAGATGATGTAATGGTCTCAAAAAGCCATTCCAACACTTTTTACAGCAGCTCTTAGAGATGTGCAGAAAGGTGTGGCTTGAGACAGATGTCTAAGCTGTTGATGACAGTTCAGTAATTCTCATATTTGAGCCAACCTTACCTAAGTAGGCCAGGCTCAGTTCCAGCTCACAGTCTGGGGAGAGGGATAAAAGAAGGGTTTGTAGTCTTTTGCCCCCATGGAAACAAAGGAGAAAACTTGACCTTTTTTAAAAACCTTACATTTATTTCCCAGTGGTACACTGATGTGACACTAAGCTAAGGAATATGTCAGGTCCTGTTTCCACTTAAATATATTATTTCCTTACAAGCCTGTAACATAATGTCATTTACACCCAATTACTTTTAGTTCACAGAAAATGTGATACAAACACTGGACCAAAGATAGTAACTGTATTATGTAAGTGAGCCTTCTGATTTAGGCATATCAATCAGTGGCACACACACAATTGTATAATTCGGCACATAACACTGCAGATTTGCTCCTATTCGCTAATGTCCCTTTCATGCATTTCTATATTTTCTTTCTAAGAGAGTTTATTCTTTCATAATGATAACACAGACATAAATCATGTAACAGTTCATAAGTAGTTACCACATGATCACAATAAACATATGTCATATTTTTTTGAAAACCCACCTACAATGTACATGTTTTGGTTTGTGTCAAACCCAGTTAATTAACAATACTGTCTGATTATCAAAAGGATACTTCAATATGAGAAAAAAATGAAGTGCTATATTATAACAGAACCTTCTTAGGAAAAGTTCTGCATACAGACTCATATTACTTTCACCAGACAAGTCATCACTTCAGAGTTGAATGTAAAGTGTCATTAAATTTATTTATACTACAGCTGGTTAAACTAGTGTGATAATCATTGCCTTGCCAATAAAAAAGACTGAAGAGGGTAATGGAAATAAACATATTTATTAATCACTATTTTGGAGACTGGGTTCTAATTTAATAGATTAATCATAAATGTTACATGATATAGTTGAACCAAAGAGAAATATTAAAAAGAATACTTCCAGGAAATACCATTTGTAGACAAACATAGTCAGATTTTCAATTTTTTTATACAGTTGGATTTTGTCAATTTCTCATTTACCTCAAAATTTAAGTTCATTGGATATTCTAAAAATGCTCTCCTTGAGACCTTTTTTCCCCATCAATTCACCCTTTAGGAAAACAACGTTGACTATAGTAAAGACCACCGGATCTGGTGGCAGAAGACTGATGTAAGAGTGCCAGCTTCACTACAAATCACTTAAATTCTCTGATTTCTTAATTTCCTCATCTGCATAATTGAGACAATAATCCTGCTCTTCTTTCTCACAGGGCTGTCCTGAGTGTGAAATGAAGTAAGGAATGCGAAAATATTTTGCAACCTGCAATATAAGTAAAGGCTTGACAATAGTAATAACAATAACTTTAGTTATTCATAATATAGAACTTAAGGCAGCTCTTCAACTGGCTAACTGGCCACCACAACTTTGGTTTAAGCAGGAGATTGTTACTTTTGCTCAGTCATTGGTTAGTTTTATGAACCAGGGTGTGGCTTTTTATCCTTGTTGTGGCATTCTTTCCTGATGGGTAAAACTGAAGGACAAACTCCTTGATGGCACTGGCCACAACTTGATCATCTTTTTATCTAGCCCCGCACTTAACAAAGTGCTCTGTCAAATGGTTTTGAGCATAAATGGGTAAATATCCTATTCCACAGAGAAGAAGTTCTCTGCCAATAACTATCAGTGATGGGGACATCAGTTGCAAAGTTGAATGCTGATTTCAAACCAAATGAGGTAAGACAAACAATTTGATCTGGAGTGCATAAATACCACAGAAAGCCACTGTTCATCTTGCTAACCAAGATTCAATGAAGACTCGGACTTAAGGTACTACAAGGCATAGGCATATGTGAACTACATTGATATAAGGCTGCTTGGCCAAGTGGATTGGGCACCAAATGAAAAGTAAGGAAGACATGTTCAAAAATTACTTGCTCTTTCAAATCACCTCACCTCTCTGTGACTCAATATTGTTAAGCATAAAATGAGAAGATTGGATTCAATGACTTTTAAAGCCCCTTCTAGTGCTACCAATGATGCCATGATACTAGTTTATAGAAAGAGAAGGACCTAATTGATTGTTACTTATGGAGTTTGACAAGCTGACTTCCTAGGACCATCCCCAACTTTAAGACTCTATGATCCATGATTTTGATAGGTTTTTATATCCTCCCTCCACTTTTTGGCATAGGAGAGAATTTTTACATGAAACAAGGAAAAGAATCTGATAGAAGGAAGAGTATAGAGAGCTTTAGGCTTTGTGAGTAGAAAGTGGGTACCCACACAGATGAAATGATGGATCCATCAAAGTGAGTATGAAAGTACAACAGGATGAAGTTGAAATCCCTTAAGAAGGTACTATGTGCAGTTCTGAGAGTCAACATTTGTCTTCTTTAGCAGTGACACTTGAATTGAGAGCAATAAAACCAAATGAAAATAAAACTGTTTTTCTTATGTTTTCTGGCTAAAAATCAGAGCAGTTATCTAATAATCAAAGATACTAAAATGTTTGTGTTTCAGTGGGATATGCTGCCAATGATAAAAGTCTTTTGCTGGATAGGCCTGAAAAAAATGACTTTGTTTGATTAAAAAAAATTGACAAAAATTTCTCAAGGCATGGGATAGCAAAAGAAAATGCAACCAGTAATGTTTAGATAATTTGAAATATGGAGAAGAGGGGAAAAGATTCCACAAGAAACCCCTAATCTATTTTTATTTTATCTAATGTTTTCTTCTTTCAAAATCATTACAACATCCATTTATTTTATCTTTTATCAAGTAGTTTTTGAAAGGCTGTGAGGTCAAAGGATTCAATCCAATATGCTAGGGGGAAAAAAACAGCCAAACCTTAAAGACTTCCAGTTCTTCCAAAATGAGTTCTCCACTAGCCGTGCTATTAGTAGGCAGAACAACAACTTTCTGTACTGTGCCACGATCTGGATCAGAAATAGAACATATGAAGTGTTAGATTATTGCTGTGTATTTTCCCCCAGAAAAAGAAGAACATGTGGATAAAGGAAGAGATATTTCCTGAATTGTCAAAGTTTTTTTTTTCAGCAAATACAATAACTTAGGCATTTTCCTACACACACATACAATCACTTCCATTTGTATCTGGACTAGTTTATGGACAGTTCTTATCTAAAGTTGTTTTTTTTTAATAACATGAAAACTTTTAAGTTTTGAACAATTTTTAAAGTATGTACATATTGGGCAGTGAGCAGTTACCTCCAGTTGCCTTTAAAAAGCTAACAGTTTTACACAGGAAAACCTAATCCTGATACAGCAAGTAATATTACCTGGAAATATAACAACTTATGAGAGAAAGGAGAGACAATATAATATTCTTATCTTGCATCAATGGTATTTGCACTGCCTCTCCCTGCCCCTCATCTACCTGCATTTTAAAATCATACCATAGTTGTTTTTATTTTGAACTTTGAGGATTGAGTTGTGATTGCTTCAGAATTACAAAAGGTAGATTTTAATAAAAGTTGTATTAGAAATTTTGAAGTCTAGAAATTGGCTGGAATAACTGTATTCATAGTAACAATATATCTATATGTGTATGTGATAAGAATAAATAATAACTAAACTGTAGAAAGTTATGTGCCCCACTGGTAGTCATTCCACATCAAAAGATCTAGAAGAAGGGACCCCAGCATGTGAGCAGATCCTTAGTAAAGGATTTATTAAAGGATGAGATTCACATAGAAAGAAGAAGATGGATGGCTTGCACTGGTGAAAAGGGTACCAATATCAGTGAGATTACAGATGATTGATATATCAAAGTATCAAATTACCTATAGGTATATTGAAGTTAGAAGAAGAAAATAGTTATTGTCACTACTTATGCCTGTAGGGAATGGCAACTGGAGATCCCCAAGGGAAAATCACTGAATTTCTCTGTTTCAATTACCCTATCTTTAAAATAAGGAAATTGGAATTAATGATGTTGTGGATTCTGCCCATCTCTAAATTCTATGATTCTAAGTGAATAGAAAACATATAGCCAAGAAATGGAAGACATAGTTTGTCTCACATATGGATCCACCCCCTCCCAACAAGCACCCGACGTACATACAAATTGTAGCAGAAAAGCAGAGGTTTTCAGCACGTGACAACAAAAATTGCATTAATTTTTAGGTTAATTCAAAAAGTCACATGAATGAAAATGTGAGTAGAGGAGTATGAGTGGATAAAAATCAAGGCATAGTCCCTCATTTGTGATAAGTTGTTAATTACAGAGATTCTGTGATCATATTGTGAACTGAATTTTAATCAATCAATTTTGTATGTAGTCAGGTACTAGATATTTTTATGTTCTAAAAATCCCCATTTTGTCATAGAATGCTGGCCCATACCTATTACAGAACATATTGGAAAAAGTCTGGAATGAAAATCCACATAATGGAAATATATGGGAGAATGTAACTTGGAACTACTTAGTGAAATGCCACAAATCTCAAATTAGTTTTTGGCTTCCACTCTGATGGGCTATAAAGGCTCTGACATAAAAGATTCTCTTTCATGTTAAGAGTTTCCATCTTGCATATTTAATTGACAGGCTCAAAATACTCCTTAACAAGAAAACAAATTTAGATTTTTAAAATACTGAAGCCCAAGAAACTACTAAGTGCAATAAAAAATATTCCCTAAGCTTGTTTACATTAAAAACCACAAAACAGAAAAAAAAAACATAGAAACAGACCATAACTGTTGAAAAGATTCAAAATGGGAGAAATCTAAGCCACATTCTATAATTTTAAATCCACACCTTCAGTCACACTCAAAAGCAAATAAGAACATGAAGCCTGAAAATTTGGGGTATAAACAAGGCTGTTCTGACTCAGTTTTGGACATTCAAAGTACACTGCATCCATCACTTCATAAAGAAAAAGTCCCTTTAACTGATTTGTCCATGATCTCACAGCTAGTAGGTATTCAAACCCAGAACTTGATTTACTTTTCTTCACATGATCTGTCTAGACCTGGGGTAATTTGTTTTCTAATGGGGTTTTGGCAAATTTTTAAGAGTACAAAGAAAGCCATTTTCATCTTGGAGGAGAGAATGTTCAAAGTAAGGAGCTGAGTAATATGATGAATCCTTGCCTGCCCCTTACCCCCATTAATCAATCATCTACTCAGTTCACATAAGCTTACTGAGCTGTAGACTTTTTTTTTCAAAGGAAAACAGAGCCCACTGAAGAAGTCTAAGTTGAAAATCATCAAAGTTTGGAGAGCTGCAGCATGTGTGGTGAAAAGGAGTGAGGTGATGGGGTGAGGGTCATGAGTGTTTAGAAAATAGGAAGAGAGAAAGGAAGGCCATAATCTTTATTTTGGTTCATGTCAACACACACACACACACACACACACACGAATAATGAAGACAGTACTGGGTTTATGGTTCACTGCTGCAGATTATAATGACAGACACGGATCACTGAATAATCTGTATAGCCTTGGTAATTTCTAGCAATCGTAGGGAATATTTGTGACCATGAAATCAAAGCCTTGATTACAAAAATGCCCAGAGATGTAACTATGCCCCTGACAAAAAGAAAGCATTCTTAAATGAGGAAGTTGATCCTTTATTATCATATTTTCCAAGTACTATCCTTTTTATGGTATCAGGGGACCACAGAAATCAACAGCTTCATTCAGAAGGCCCTAAACATTTGAATCGTATTAATTCCCCTAATATAGTTCTCCATAAAAAAATAAATTTTGGAATATTTATGTGAATCAACTCTTCTAGATGAATAGGACTAAAAAAAGAAGCTTATAGTTGAAAGGGACTTCAGAAGTCCTCTCATCAAAACCATTCCAAGAATCCATCAATAAGCATTGAGGAAAGCACTGTATTAGACATTGGGGATAAAAAGGAAAGGAAGGAAGGAAGGAAGGGAGGAAGAGAGAAAGGAAAGGAGGAAGGAAGGGAGAAACAAAAAAAGGAAGAAAGAACCAAAAAATAACTGCTCAAAAGGAGCTTACATTCTATAAGAAGCATGAATCTCTCTATCCCAACCCTAAAAAATGGCCCTTTATATGCTGAATTCTAAACCTTCAAAGAGACAGAACTCTCTTCAAAAAAAAATCAGCATATATTTTGGAATATGAAAAGTTAGAAACAATTTATTTATATTGAATTGTTAGAAACCATTTATTTATATTGAATCAAAATTTCAGGACCTCCTGACTCCACAGACTGTGCTCTGTCCACTGCCCCACTTACTTTTGAATAAGTCTACTTTTTATATACTTAAATAAAATACATCAGTTCCTTTTTTAAAAAAATGCTTAATACTCTAAGAAACTTTTTAAAATACTAGCAAAAACAAGCAAATATATGATGAGAGACTGTAGATTTAGATTCTTTTGAAATAAGAGGGCAATAGATAGAATTCATGACATTGTTGTCATAGTGAAAAGGTTATATAGTTTTACATCAGGATCTGGTTATGGCCTGGGTACTAAGGTACAGTTTAAATTATCAAAATGGAGACAAGCTTAACTTATTAAGCCTACTGTATTAGTTCAGTTGACAAGTTGTTAAATCTGCTGAACAAGGATGGTTTGCATTGGGTGGAGCCAATCAGTACCACTCTCCTATCTGCTGGTTAGACTCCTTAAGTAAGACTGCCTGTTTTTTTGCATTTGCCTCTCCATGAGTACACTTCTGTGAGCTACTAGCAGTAGCTCTCTGGATGATTTCTTCCTCTCACTTCCCAATACTCATTTCTCAGCATAATCCACTACCACCAATCTCTGATCAAGTCTGTGTTTTGGCAGAATCACTCAGATAGGCCGCCAAAGTATGGTGTTCATTCCACCTATACGGGCCCTTGAAGGTGAATCGCAGATTGTCATGACTCCAATACGACCACTACTAACAGTTTCTCCATTAACTGGCAACTATAGGGAGCTCCCATAGGTTTCTTCTAATTCTGGGTATTGGGGCAGGAGGCATAATCTTTTTTTTATCTCTACCTCAATCTGCAACCCCTATCCCAGGGATGGCATCCCATTTTTGGATAGTTCTAATTCTTGGAAAGTTCTCCCTTATAGCAAACTTATTTTTTTTTTGTAGATTCCACTCATTGCCCCCAGTTCTGTTCTCTGCAACCAAAAATGCCAATTTTAATACATTTTCCACACAGAAAACCCTCAGATATTTGAAGGCATCAATTACAATTTCCTTCTGGATTACCTGTTAATTTCCCCAGTTCCTCCAAATAATCTTTCGTTGGCATGGACTCAAGGCCCTTCACCAACCTGGTTGTTCTTTTCTAGACAATCTTCCCATTTTCAATGTCCTTCCTCTATTGTGACTTCTATGATCATAGATCTAGATCCCTAAGGGACTTCAGAGATTATCTAGTCCAATAGGCTCTAGAAGTGAAGAAATTACCTCCTCCCAGGGAGTTTAAATTTATGGCACTTGAACCTGAAAATAATACTCCAGAAGAGGAATGACTAGGTCAGAGTACACAGGAACTATTTGTTACCTCCTTATCCCAGCAAGCAATATCACTTAAAGCAGTCCATGTGAGATTTTTTGATTGGCGTATCTCACTATTAATGCATATTGAGCTTACAAGCCTTTAAAACATCCTAATCTCCCTATCCACTCACCTAAAGGAGGGTTGGGGGAACAGTACTCTCCAACCATGCCTCCAATCCTGTATTTTTAATTTTTTTATTAAATTTTGTATTATTATATTTAGCCCCAAACTATAGCTACCATATTTTTTGGTGGTTCTGATGCAAGTCATCCAGTGTATTCACTAGCCCTTCCAGATTTCTGGGTAAGAGTCATCTGTTTTGACAAATCCTAAGATTTACTCTATTATTTCTTGGACTCATGATCCAATATACTTTTATTGTTATTAGGTCAACAATTAGTAAGTATCTCAGATCAGGGAGCCCCCAACTCCACCTCTGTTCCTGTCTTTTTCCTCAGATCCTTACTGTATTAACTCTCACATAGTAGCTTTTTGGGTCCACTTTATCACTTTTTGAAAGACAAATAGCTTCTTTGTCACTTTCTTCTTCTTGCACAAACCCAGTGAGGGATCTACTTCCCAATTTCATGATATTCTGGGCTGGTTTTTGCTGTTGTTGTTGTTTTGTTTTCAATTAAAAATACTAAAGAGAGAGAGAGGCATTAAACGTTTTGCTCATCTTGCAGACAAGCTAGAATTTGAATACAAAGGAAAATTTAATAAGCCTAAGACTCAGCAAATCCAAACACATTGCTATGATACCACAGGCTCACCTCAGCAATTCCAGCTTCAAATCCTTCTCTTCCAGTCTATGCTAGTTTACATTCCAATATGAACATTTCTTTCCATTTTCTAGAATCTGAAGTCTTCCCAGCTCAATAAAATTAAAGAGCTGACTTTCCACTAACAGAAACCACTACCACAATTCACAGTAATAGACATCCTTATGGGCAGTCATATAAGGTCTAGCTGTGCTAAACAACAGACCTCAGATTCTTATCCCTAGGATATACACCACCAAAGTCAGGATTAGGAAATCTGGCAGGACATCAAGATCAAGGCCATTGTGTGACTATCTATCCTGAACTCATTCTGTGAACAGACAAAAGCTTCCTATCTTAGTACTTTCAAGCTGAAATCTCCTCTAGCTTTCCTTTAGAAGTGAAAGTTAAAATAGGAGGAAGCATACAGGGACATGGAAATACTTGGTAGCATTCATGTTACTTAATACCACCTGTTGTTCAATTGCTTCAGTTGTGTTTGATTCTTGCGACCCCTTCTAGGGGTTTTCTTGACAAAGATACTAGAATAGTTTGCCATTTCCTTCTCCAGCTCATTTCATAGATGAGGAAACTGAGGCAACCAGGGTTAAATGACTTACCCAGGGTCACACAGCTAGTAAATGGCTGAGGCTGGATTTTGAATTCAAGTCTTCCTGACTTCAGCCCCAAAACTCTATCCACCATATCACCTATTGCTTCTAAGGCTTAAGACCGTACAAATCATTAATTAGTAATTGAATCACCAGAGCTCTCAGAGTAAATCATTGCCCTTCTTGTCCCTTCAAAAAGGTGCACTACATTGTGATACACATTTCCTTGGCACTCTGCTTGGCACCCCATTTTCCTCTAATGTTAACAACCACTAAATATACAGGATCTATTAAAAAATCCATATCCAAAGGATAGACAAGTATATGAAATGAAAGATAATTTCAGATATAGGACATGAATTAGTACAATGGAGAATTAGGTTTAAAGTCAGGAGAGACTTATTTCAAATCTCCACATAAATATATACTAGTTCTTTTAAGATAGGAATGTCCCTTTACTTTTCTGATCATCAATTTCATTATCTGTAGAATGGACATCATAATACCTATGTGGGAGCAACCAGGTGACCCCAGTAGATAGAGTGAGAAAGACTCATCTTCCTGAGTTCAAATCCAGCCTCAGACATTTACCAACTGTGTGACCCTGGGCAAGTCACTTAATCTTGTTTGGCTCAGTTTCGTCATCTGTAAAATGAACTGGAGAAGGAAAATGGCAAACTACTCCAGTATCTCTGCCAAGAAACCCCAAATGGGGTCACTGAGATTTGGAGACAACTGAAAAATGACTGAATGACAACAATAATACCTATGTGACAAACATCTCAAGGTTGCTGTGAAGACTAAATAAAGTAAAGCTATGGAAAGGAGATCAGTTTGTCACAGTGCCTTAGAGAAAGCTGCTTTCAGTCTGGAATATCTGCTTCAAATTCTTCCTCTGACACATTTCGGGTTTGTGAATCCTGGCAAGTTGCTTGATGACTCGATGCTTCAGAAATCTCTCTAAAATTTAAACTCTAATTCCACCCCATAACCCTGCAGAGCAGGTGCCATTCTGCATTGGTAGAAGGACTTTTCTTACCATGAGTTCCCTCTAATACAGACACAGATTAAGAACAAAAATATTTAATTCACATGAACTTTTATAATAACAAATTAGAAAATTCCAATGAAAACATGTACTTTCAGAACATAAATAGTTATTGTAATTTTTCAGTAAGACATTCCTTCTGTTCTTCAATCATAAAGGTGCTAAATCTGAGTTAAAACTCATCTAGTCAAAGTCATGGGTTCAATCCTACACAGGGCAGTTACCTTAATACAGAGAAGACAGAGTAGCTTTGTTCCCAATGGAGCTTGCAATGCTACCTTCTACTCTAACCTGACTTCTTGTGAATGCATTTCATTGTTCACACAAGGAAATGAATGAGTAGGTATGAGTAGACCTCAGCAAAAATCCATCACCACTGCTGGGGGAAAAAAAAATTCAAATTTCATTTCCTACTTATAACTGATCAGTAATGTCACTTGTATATACAGAGGATAGAACTTTTAATAGTAAAATTGCAAATAATTCCATAGTAATATGAGGCAACATATGACAGTGTTTTTATAACATTACAAATATATACAAATGTGAGGTGGTGATAGTATTTTGCTTAAAATAAAATGGAGATCTACACATGTAAAGTCATGGGCTGAAGAAATAATCTAGATAATTAAAGCAATAAAAAAGTAAATCTTTGCATCAATTACCTGGGATTTTTAAACAGTGCTCTTTTTAGGACAATTTTATGGGAATAATTACCTTCATTTTAAAATGGGTAATTAACTCAAAAGTCTTCACTTTACTTTGTTTAGATATAGATTCACTGAAGCTCCAAATGATATTTAACATAAAACAAGAAAGTAAATTAAATTAGGAAAATTCTGCCTTTAAAAAACCTGAAATTAAAAAGTATAATAAGAAAAAAGGCTCTCCATAGTAATGGGGGCTGCTCAACATTCTTGGAGGCATTTATTTTAACTTTAGATTTTACTTCCCCCTTCATTAAAGTCTACTGCTAGTGCCATCCTTCTGCCAAGCTTAACTTGTGCTTTTTTTAATGCCACTTTTCTTTAAAAAGAAATATTCACAGTTAAATTCCTCTTCATTCTTATGGGTGTAAGTAATTCTTGCCATGAAATCCTTTGTAAAACTCCATGGGAAACCTTAGGTGCCTTTGGATCCAGCTTTCGAAGACAATGAAGTTCATATTAAAAAATATATTACGGGACTACTACATGTTAAGCACTATGTTGGGTACTCATTAAATATTTATTAAGTGCCTACTATGTAGCAGGCACCATACTAAGTGCAGACAAATTAAAAAACAATCCTTTTCATTAAGAGCTAGTATACTACTACAATATGGGGGATACAGTGTGCAAAAAAGAAGTAAAACACAAAACTGAGGAAGAAAACATAACACCTGGGGAGATCAAGGAGAGCTTCCTGGAGGAATTGGCATCTGAGTGGAGTATTGATGGAAGACAAGGATTCTGAGAGATGAAGATGGAAAGGGATCTCATTCCAGAAAGTCTTGTGAGAATGGAGGGAAGTAGGGTTATGAGTTTGGGGAGTGCCTAATTCTCATGGTTGGCTGGAACGTACTGCTTGGGAAGAGAAAGAATACAAAAGGCTGTGATTTACCAAGGGATCACTCATTGGATCCAAGAGTAAGAACTGGAAGGATCCTCGGAAGCTATCTAGCCCAACTCTCTTCTTTTACAGATGATTAAACTGAGGCCCAAAGAGGTAAACTGACTTTCCTAAGGTCAAACAGGTATTATTGCAAATGGCAGCACTAAGATTTGTACCCAGATGCTGTGACTCCAATGTGTGTGTGTGTGTGTGTGTGTTTCAGAGAAGGGGTTGGAAAATTAAAAATATTCTGAATTCAGTGAACACCAAATAAAATGGGCATTCCTATAAACACAGTAAAATGGAAAAAAAGGATTGTATATGAAAGTACTGATTTCTGTTATGTACAACTTACACCTCGTGATCTAGTGCTCTTTCGAAAGCACCAATAGTGAGCTAGAATAATAATAGTAAATAGTAGTAGGTATCATTTATATAGGGCTTTAAGATTTGTGAAATTCTCTATATAGGTCATCTAATTGGATCCTCACAATGACCCTGGGATATAGACATTATTATTAGCTCAGTTACAGATAAAAAAGGTAGACAGGCAGCTAGGTGGCACAGCGGCTAGAATGCTAGTCTGGAGTTAACAAGACTCATCTTTGTGAGTTCAAATTCTGTCTCAGACACTTACTAGCTATGTGACCCTGTGCAAGGAACTCAAACCTGATTGCTTCAGTTTCCTCATCTGTAAAATGAGCTGGAGAAGGAAACAACAATCCACTCCAGTATCTTTGCCAAGAAAACCTCAATTGTGGTCACAAACAATCATCCACAACTGAAAATGACTAAACAACAACAAATTGCGTTTGCCAAGTTTCAGTGACTTGTCCAGGATCCCTTAGCCAGTAAGTATCTGAGACAGCATTTGAACTCGGGTCTTCTAGACCTCAAGACCAACACTCTAGCTACTGTACTACTTACCTGCCTCAAGGCACTTCAGAGACCATCTCAGCTTTTTTTGTTTGTTTTTTAGTTTAATTTTGTTTTTTGTTTTTTTGTAAATGAGGGAACCTAAGTCCAGGGAGGTTACATAACTTGCCAAAGTTCACATAGAATAATAAAGAACAGAGCTAGGGTCTTAATCCAGGTCATCTGAATGTAGTCAGCACTCTTTCCGCTGTACCATCCTGGATTAACAAACAGTAGCCTTTCCTGAGATTAAATGCTCTTGCTTTGGCTATCAAGTTATCTGTGGTAGCATCTTCTCTCTGATGAGAACCCCACAGTTCTGCTGTTTATTAAGGTTATGCTATTCCTAGGCCCACTCTTCCCAGAATGCTTCAGTCTCCTACCCAGGCAACTATCATGTAACACAAGGACAAAGATGCTAATACCTTAGTCACAAGTGTGGCATCTACTTTAAAACTTCATGCTTTCCTAGGGCTTAACAAAGGCAAGGCTCTAACATAGATCCCACACAAGAAACACTGATCCAACAAAGGCTGCATGAGAAACCAGGATGGAAACCACATGAATGCGCCCCCACATTATGAATTAACAATGATGCTAAATCATCCTAAATCTCTAACACCCATTCACAGGAGTCATTCAGTTTTTATCAAAAACCACATGTCATCCTGATTGATGAAGAGTGAGAAAAATATAAATATGGCTGAATGTGTCTGAACCTGACCCAGACATTTAAATATTTTTATAACTGCAACAGCATTAAAGAAAATAGGCACTGTCTCTCGACTTTGCAATGCAGTAGACTTGGGACAAATGCTTTGCATCGCAAGCAGTAGGTGGCAATGTTAAAATAGAAATGTTAATCTCAGGAAAACCCTCACCTGCTGTTTTATTACCTTCTGTAGAGCTTAAAAGGCTCTCTCACACACATGTACACACACAGACACCGACAAATTAAAACACACTGGTTTATAAAATAAAGTTGGTTCCCTCCTCTGGTATACTAAATTGTGATCTATTGGTAATCTGAAAAGGGGAAAAGGGGAAAAACCAACAACAATGATGTGATTTATTCTTCAGAAGAAACTATTGACTAGACATGAACCATAACCAGAGATAAGAGAAATGTTAAAATTTTACAGTGAAAATGATACTAATATACAAGTATAAAGTATGTGTTTACATGTATATGCACATATGTGTGTATATATCTTACAATTTTTCTAAAAATCTGTTGTAATTTAGTTTAAAAAAAAAAACAACTACTAAGTGCTTATTACGGACAAGGTACTGTGTGTCCTATTTAGAATTTAAAGACAAAACAATAAACAGTCCTTGCTTTTAGGAAACATGTTTTATTCGAATATTATTCACTAGAAACAGATTTATTCTAGAAACAGGAAGATGTTAACAAGAGACATGTCGTGTAGTAGGGTCAATAGAGAGCTGGGTTTTTGTTCACCAAGATCTAATTCTAAGTCGAGCCTCAGAAATTTCCTAGTCATGGGTTTTCTAGCAGGTCACTTAACCTTCCTCAGCCTCAGTTTCCTCATTTGCAAAATGAGGATAATAACTGAAGCACTTAACTCAGGGTTGTTGGAAGAATGAAATGAAATAATATGTGCTTTGCACACATTAAAGTACAATTTAGTTGTCAGTCTTTCATAGAAGCAGCTATCTAGCATATCTGTCTGTCTATCTAGCTGGCTGGCTTTAATTATGACACCACAGAAGACAGAATGAGTCTGGCCACCAAATGTGACAGACAAAAGCCACAGTAGAAAGGGCTGATGATAACTGTCACTCTGTCAATTCTGAGTCTTCACCATCAAGGGATTTTAGGACAATAAATCACCCAGTAATTTTCAAATTGACAACAGTTAATACAATATGGTATTTGCATTCTTCTCAACGGATTGACACCAAGTTCTCTCTTTAGCATCTTTTTTGATAGCTAACATCTTAGTTAAATTCCTCTAAGACTTATGAAAAACACAGACCAAGATAAAAGAGAAGTTTTCTCTGTGGTGACAGCAACTTGATCATTATTATTTACAACAGATGAAAAGCTTTGTGCCTTTGGTAAAGCCAGTCATTTTTAGGCAGGACTGAGAAGCAACTGGAAGGCTGGCACCACCAAGAAATGTTCAAACCTTTTAAGAAAAAGCACTACATGTTAACTTAAAGAATAAGGAACATAACAAGCTATATTTGAATTCAGCCTCCCAGTAGTAAATTGCAGAAAAGGCCTCTTTACCCTCCATTAGGTACAAATAAATAGATCTCAAATTGACCCTCAAGCTTTGCTTGAAAGCTTCGATGCGGGATTCTTAATCTATGGTCCATGGACTCCCAAGGGGGACTTTGGATAACTTCAAAGTTTCTACAAACTAAAATGACATTTTTTCCTTTTTATTAAACTCTAATTGAAATTCACCATTTCCTTCAATTATGACTATAGGCAGCAAATGTTATTCTGAAAAGGGACATACAGGTTTCAGCAATCTGCCAAAAGGTTCATACCCTCCCCTCCAAAAAAAAGAAAGATTATGAACCCCTGCTCTGCAAAATAGGAGGGTTTCTTGGAAAGGTTAGATGCTTATCCAGGACAAAGTTTCTGGAAGATTCACAGAATCTCCAAGGTGGTTGGGTTGACAGTCGTGATTTTTATCTATTCTGAAGTATGAATCATCTCTACCACCCCCCTGATTAGTTTAGCTTCTATTGGAATGCCTCCAGTATTAGGCAACTCATCCATCACTGGAAACAAGCACAATTGGTCCAATTTCCTTAATGTGCATCAAGATGAGACATACGTCTAAATACATCTTCTACATAAAATTACAGTGTGATAATGTGCATACGATCACTTGGTCAAAGAAAACACGCTTTCCTTATTGCCACCTTTTTGAAAAGATGCTGTTTACATAGGAATTTACATTGTAGTTCACATTTTCTATTAGGTTATCACTTTGTTTTGCCTTCAAGAGGAATGTGTGGTTTCTTTAAGTATGTTAAATTAAAATCATATGCTAAAATGCCATTTTTTGAAAATGACACATCTCAAAAAGACACCAACATCCTCATTTTCTTCTAAGAAGTCTATGTGCATATTCCAGCAAACTATGTGGTAAGAAAAAGCATCAAAATGGCAGAAAGCATTCTTGTATCTGTTGTATCTTTAGTTCTGCATTACAATCTGTCTACGCATATTCTCAGAAACTTCAGCTCTGGTATTTTTCCTCCCAGCATTTTTTGTATTATTTTTGTTCCTAAGGGCTTATATGGAAAGGGAGATTAAAACCACAGCATTGTGCAGGATTCCATAGATGTACAGAAAGGAGAGGGCAAGACAATTAGCTAAATTGTTTGAAAATGACTGAGAAGGCATGGTCCTGAAATACTTCCTTCCCATCTTACAGGAAAACACGATTTTGTAAAAATGCTGTCCACACTGAAGGTACCTGAGAACACTTACTTTCAGTCTGTGTGCAATATATTTCTTCAGAGAATTTTGTTTTTAGGGAGGTGAAATATGGTTTTAAATATTTAACTATTTATCTTAAAGACCTGACGTACTATAAGAAGTTATTAATAACTTTACAAGTTCAGTTAGTTACAGAGACAATGATGTAGCGAATGATTTAAAAACTTAAACGATGGAAGATGAAGCAAGAACTGTTAAAAAAAAATAACATTGAATTGATATTCTCCACCCAAAAAGACCAAAATAAAACTACCCATATCCCAAACTAATTTGATGCTTATAATTTATCATTTGTCAGGATGCATATTTCATAAAAATAATACTTTATACTGATTCATATATAGCCTCTGGGTGTAAGTACTACTTGAATAGTGTAATGAAAATTAAAAAGAAAACAGAATATTCTGTGATTAGAGTTTACCCATGGAAACAAGAACAGACATAATTTTTAATATTTTATTATGCTTAAGAAGTTCCTTTATTTCCTATGGTAACTACAATACTTCTAGGAGAAAAGAGAAAAGATTTTCCTTTTACACACTCTTTGGTGAAGCCTTGCTTATTTAAATATTAATAGAATGTAAGCTACTTTCAAGTATGGATTTTTTTCATTCTTTGTATTTTTATCTTTAGTTTCTATCCCAGTGTTTGGCACATGGTAGGTACTTAAGTAAATTTTTATGGATTGAATTTCTGCTTTCTTAATCTCAAGCCAGGATGACATCTTCCAAGTACACCTTTTCATCATTTTCTTAGCTAGTCTTCTGGTTAAGATCATATTTACTCAATAACTCACTTAAAATAATGGATATTGGAGCTCAAAGGGACCTCAGAGATGATTTAATCCCAAATTCCATGATTTTACTAGGAAAGACACTGAGACCTAAGAATGTTAACTGACAACTAGAGGGCAGCTAGGTGGTGCACTGAATAAAGCACTGGGCCCTTGAGTCAAGAAGACTTGAGTTCAAATATAGCCTCAGACACTTACTAGTCATGTGACTCTGGCCAAATCACTTAACCCTGTTTTTCTCAGTTTCCTCATGTGTAAAATTATTTGGAGAAGGAAATGGCAAACCACTCCAGCAGCTTCCCCCAAAAAAACCCAAATGGGGTCACAAAGAGTCATACATAACTGAAATGACTGAACAACAATGACAACAACAAAGGTGTAAAAATTTAGGTAATAATAGCAAGAGGATAACTCAACTAGCTTCACTACCTCAGGGAAACATCCTGGAACAAGGATACATAAAACTCCATCTCACTTCTCCATGCCTTTATGTTGCCTATTCCAAGGAAGCATTCCCTTTTTACCTCTTGACAGCTCTACCTTCCTTAAAGGCTCAACTCAAATGCTACATTCTATATGAAGCCTTTGTTAACCCCTACACCTCCCCCTACCCTAGCTGCTAAAACCTTTTCCCCTACAATCTCTTCTAGCTATTCTGTATCAAATTTACATATAGCAAATGTTATAATAGATGCTCAATAAATGTTAATTTAAAAAATAAATATATATTCACTAAGAATCCTCATTCTAACCTTCAGTGTTGATTTCCAGCAGTTCTGCAATTTTCATAAAGTTTTGTCAAGGAGGAAGAAAAAGACGTGTAAGTTATTTGCCCCAATGTCATAAATTATGGCTAAAACCAACAACTTATGTTTCCATCAATAAAAATCTTCACATCTTTTTGTACAACTTTAGATAGGTAGCTTAATTATTCAATAGGTCAATAAATGAGAGAGAGATTATGGATTTTTTACTTTGTTTCAGTGTCATACAATATATTATATTAACAAATGTGTGGTAACTTTCATAGTATGATAACCAGCACAAAGTACTATATCTGAAATACATGTTCAACTAAGACAATTTCTGCACGCCAAGTAAAAATGACACAAAAGTGACTTGCTAAACTATATCTTTGTTTGAAGATGCATGCCTTACCAGTTCCAAGAAACAAGACGTGGTATCTCCCATCTGCAGCGTTTACTCGATCCACGGCTATCTTTGTGTATTTGTAGTTTGTGCCGATTCTTATGATTAAAGGTCTTTTGTGGATTGGATAGATGGGATTGTACATTAAGGGGTGATTCCGAATAAAGGTTACGACATCATCTGGGAATTCCTTAGTTGTTCTCATGTTAGGGGTAAAGGCTCCTCCTGGACACTGTTTAAAAACATTTATAACAGCATAGAGTAAATCATAGTGAATCAAATATCATAATTCCTTTTTTTCAGCAATTGTGAAAGCAGTATTCCTTAGAATGACCTATGTATGTGAGCTTAACTCACTTCAAAATCCACTAGCTTGGCTAGCAACACTGATCACTGCAAGCCAACGATGAATTTTAGTCTAGAAATAATTTGCATGCCTATTCTTGGCTTAGTGGATAACCTCAGGAAGTTTCAGAAGCTACTGTGGCCACCATTTTTTTTTCTTTTATCTGCTATTTTACTCCTTTTCAACAATTTATTTTTCATTCCTTGGCGTTCTGTGCTACATAAACTTAAAAGAATAAAAAGTCTAAAAGAAACAAGTAAAAGTACATATCAAGTGTTAGCCTTAGTGATAAAAACTAGCTTAGGCTACAACCATAATATTAATTATTTTGGCTCACCCAAGAAGATTTAACAGCATTTGTGTTTCTAGACAAGCATTTCACATTCTTGGTGTAGAATAACAACATAAATAAACTCTAGTAATTTGAACAGACTAAATAGCATAATGTTATTGAATATAGCACCACTATTTTAGAGAATGACTAAATTACCTTAAATTGCTCCTTTTTTAAGATTAACATTAATCAAAAAATCTTATTAGCACTTACTTGATACATATAAATATTATTCTCATTGTACAGATAGGCATGAGATTAAATGACTGGATGAAAGATAGCTAGTTAAGCAGTCAATATAATGTAGGACTCTAGTTTGTCAGCTCATCTATTAAATCTTCATCTGAAGCTAACTTTTCAAGGGAAAAAAGTTATACTTGCATAAATATGTCTATAAATGTGTCTCAGTTAAGACCAAATGAGGACAAAGAATTTTAGAAGAAATAATTTGAGGCTATTTTAGCTGATGGATGATTTCCATACTTCTGGAAAGTATAGAATTATGATGTTTTCTGCCCTCATTCCTCACCCAAAGCGGAAAGATGGTAACATATGCTTTTTGAATGAAAACATAGAAAGAACAATGCATGAGTGATTTAAATAGATTTGGGGCTATGTAAAAGAATGCCAATTATGGCTTTGCAAGGTTGAAAAACCCAACTTAAATATTTGTAAATATTCCATTTTGCAAATTCTAGATAATGAAAAACTTTAAAAATTCTAGACATTTCATTAAATTCCCATTCAATCATTACTCTGATTTGTGCTGTTTTCATTGTCATCAGAGAATAATAATTTGTAAATATTTGAGCTACTTTTGCCATATTACAAATTTTATTCAGCATTTTATAGGATCCTAGATTTAGAGATAAAAAGAACTTTGAAAGTCCATCTAACCCCAAACCCTTCATTTTACCAACAAGGGGCTGAGGCCCAGAGAAGTCACATGATTTGCCCAATGTAATACAGTTGTCCTGTTCTTTCCACTATATCACACTGCTTCAAGTTCAATCTAGATTTTATTTTTTCAAGCTCTTCAAGAATAAAGGCTAGTTGGTGTCTTCAGTCACTAAATAAAAGAACTACATACTGTCCCTGTTCCATGTCTTTATATCTCCCATTGTCTCTCCTCTGCCTTGCCTTCTTTCTCTCTCCCACTCCTTCTGTGTCCCTCTCTCTCTCTCTTTCCTACCCCCTCCTCCTACGTCTCTTTCTCTATCTCATTTCCAATTTAGGAATAAGGATTAATTTTGAAAATTTAAAGTAAAGGCAATAGTCTTTAGAAAATCCTAGATTCCTTCAAGTTTCAGCTAAAGTCCCACCTACCTTCTATAAAAATCATTTTACATTTCTCCCTAAACTTATGCCTTCCCTCAGAGATTATCTCCAATTATCTTATAGACTGTATGCCTTGTTTGTACATAGTTGTTTGCATTTGTCTCCCCTATTAGAACACTAACTTTGCGTTTTTTTTTCCATATCCCCAGAGCATAACAATATGCATGTCCCATAGTAGGCACTTACAAATACTTGTTCAATTTGATATGACTTGAAAAAAATTTTTAAAAATACAAACAAAAAATGAATATACAGTCAAATACAGTATGAAATATTAAATGGTGTAACCTCAAATGGAAAAACTATAGAACTCCATAAATTTGAAAAGTAACTACTAAATGACTCAAGAAGATTTTTTTTTCCAATTCATTTTGAGCTACTGGATTCTGAAAACCCTGAGATTAAGAACCTTGAGTGGTCTCTCTGGTATCAGCTTCTCACACTGCATTATCTTCAATTATTTTCTAAATCCAATGAAATGATTATACTTTTTTCTTAAATAATAATAATCCCTCATATTTCTTTAACATATCATACCATTATTTGACATGGGTAGGGTAAATATCTCCATTTATAGATGAGGAAATAGGTTTAGAAAAGTCCATGGACTACCCTAATGTGCAGAATTAATAAGATACAGCATCCAGATTCAAACGTAAGACTTAAGACTCTTAGTGCAGTAATCTTTCCACTGCATCATGCTACTTCTTTGTTTCTATTTTTTTTAATCCCCTAGTGGGAGTTCCATTACAGGGAATTTGCATCTAGTGATGCAGAAGGGCAACTGAGGCTAAGAGCAGATATGTCAGTCACATAGCTGGCAATACTCCTGAATTTCCCAGAAACCAAATTAAAATGTAATTGGGAAATATTTAACAACATAAATAAAAATACAATAAAACAGAGATGTTTACATGAGGTTTTCTAAATCAATATGCAGGTTGCAGGGATCCTTATGTGTGGTTTAGGGGCCTCCAGTTTCCACTGGAGTTTGCCACCACTGGCTTAAAGAGTTGTACAGGGCACAGAGTTTCAGTAATATGCCCAGGGACTCAAAAGCAGTAGGTGTAAGATTGGAACCCTGACTTTCTTAACTTTGACCTGATACATTCTGATATCCCTCCCTCCCTCAATTTTTGTATTACATATTAACATGTAAGCTTTTCTTCTTACAAGAAGAAAACAGAATGAAGGCATATGTTCTGAATTTGAACTAAATGTGCTCTTCATTTATTGCCAATAGACATGAAAACAATATATTGACAAAATACTGCTTATTAAGATAGATGGGGCGGGGGGAGGTAAGTGGTACAGTAGATAATGCTCTGGCCCTAGAGTCAGGAGGAACTGAATTCAAATTTGACCTCTGACACTTACTAGCTATGTGATTCTAGGCAAGTCATTTAACCCAGTTTGTCTCAGTTTCCTCCTCTGTAAAATGAGCTGGAGAAGGAAATGGAACTCCAGTATCTTTGCCAAGAAAACCCCACATGGGATCATGGAGAGTTGGGCATGACTGAAATGACACAACAATAACAACAAGATAGACAGGAAGTCCTTAGCTAAACTAAAGGAAGAAAAATAATATATTATTTTACTCTGTTCCACTTGCTTCAGGCTGACTTTTCTTTTGTCAATAACAAGTCAAGATCTGATTAAAACTTGGCCACTTATTGTATATTTGCAAAAAAATGATAACTTTGGAATGATATGTATAATACTGTAACACAATGCAAATTGTGTTATACCTTGGTGAAATGTATATTTTGAAATTTTTTCAAATTAAATTAGTAGATTAGATTCTTGGACATCCAGGTTAGTTTCTTTGGATATCACCCACTTCATCTTTTTCATCAAAAATATTTCTTGAGAGTTTCCCATCCCCCTTGATTGATTTTCCCTATAGAATTTTAGTACATGGGGTCATACTTATATTTTCTCTGAGACCTTTGAAAACCTATTTCCAAATATCTAAGATACCCATTAGATCCTTTCTGGCTTTCCTATCTTTCTCTGCTACAAATTCTAAAAGAATCATGGCTTTCTCCACTTTTATCCTTTTTCCACTCTACCATATGTTGGTAAAAATCAAATACAAAATAATTGTTACTCACATTTTTTCAAATTAAAGAGGAATTATCATTTAGGATAGATAAGACTTTATTATCTGCAGAGAAGATATTATTTTGTAACAATACTACTATATGTCCAGGTTATTAAACTTCCCCATTATTACCATTTCATGTCTTCATTTCTGGCTGGCAGTCTGTCCCTTGAACTCATCATCTATTTCCTCTGTCTATAATATTCTCCAATGACAATATTCCTTCTGTTTCTGACCTCCCTAAATGTTCTTTAGTATAAGTCTATCCTCTGGGTTCTGGATCTCCTTAAATGAATATATCTACTTAGTATATAAAGCTACTTCTATGTTTCCCTTTTTCACCTCTTTAATTCATCTTGAAAAAAATATACGCTACCATCATCAAAGAGTCATAGAAATGGGTCCCATCCAACTATTTCTCAGTAATACTTATGAGGTTAAACTTGTTTCCTTGTGTTAGCATTTTTAAATCACATTATTTATTAATCATACTTTTTGTATTTGTGTATTGATACCAGAGGCCATGGTTTTTAACTTTGTCTTCTTTCTTAGATTTTGCTTTTTGTATATATTTCTGGGCATCTCTATGGTTGTTCTTTTTCCTACACTGTAGCTATATGGTCAGTGCTAATGACCTTAGTGGATTTGTATAAGCAGTTTTCTCTCTCCTTTCCATTTAGATCAAAGTTACTTGAATTACATTCCATGACTCTAGAAAAATGTTTTTATCAATGCTTATTAAGCGTATTTTCTATTCATAGCCTATTCCAATATTCCAAGCCCTATTCCAGAAATCCAAATCCTATTCTCAGAACCTCACCCAGCTGTTTAAACCCTAAAATTTCCTCTTTTTTGTAAAACCCATCCTTGACTTCAATTGGCAGCAGTGATGAAAAAACCACCCATGTCTTTACTTTCTTGGCAAGGATAGGTTGAATGGAAATATCAAAGAGAATGAAGACAGAAAATAAGACACAAATTTACTGTTCTGATTTTTCAGAGAGTTTTTTCAATAAATGGAGTTGGATCCCATATTGCAAGAGATTGAAAAGTCAGTGGAGAGTGAGACTAAATGTGGAAAGTGTAGTCTACTCATTTTCAAAATTATATTAACTTGAAGCAAGTTACTCAAGTTGAAGAGAAAGTTAAACTTTTTGAACAGTAAAAACAGGTAAAATGAATATATTTGGCAACCAAGAAAACAAATTATTGTCCGGAACTGAAATGAAGGGAAGACATGATTAGTGCAAGCACCAGAAGGTGGAACAGAGGTATAGAGTTGAAAGATTTCACATCAAATAACCTTAATTTATTTAGAAGTAAAGAAAGAAGGGGTAAACTGAGAGCATCAGTTTTAGAACAGCCATTGTATGTAATTTTATAGAAACAAAGAGAAATGGACTGCCATGTAGTTGTGAGGAACCAGTTGAGGTTATATAGAATAAATTTAGAACAGTCCCAGTCAGCATTATACAATGGCTTTTCTTAATGGCATTCAACAGCTCGGAGGTAGATTAGGTAGAAACATCTTCCAAGAGAGAGGGTAAAAATTATCTATGAGGAACAGTGAGGTGGCACAAGACCTCTGGTCTTGGAGTCAGGAGGACCTGAGTTCAAATACGATCTCAGACACTTGACACTTACTAGCTGTGTGACCCTGGACAAGTCATTTAACCCCAATTGCCCCCCCCCAAAAAAATGTATGTGTGTGTGTATGTGTATATATATATATATATATACACATACACACACACATACATGAATTCTAAATTAATGTAATCATAGGTTATTCTATAGAAAAAGACATAACCTCATGCATTCGTCCACATATCCATTTATCTAAGCTTTTCCAAGTGTCTACTTTAAATAAAAATACATATTCCTAAATGAGAGGATTGAAAAAAAAAAACAATTTATTTGTAGCTATGGAGCTATAGATTTCCTTTCCCTTCCTTCCTTTCTTCCTTCCTTTTTGTTTTCTCCCATGTAAGAGTTATCAGGAAGAAAAGAGCTTATAACATCCAGCAGTATTTCCCCATGGCTGGGAATTCCAAATTAGCTGTTTTTATTTTCTTGTGAACTGGGGAAAATACCTCAATGATGGCTATGGAAACATCTGCTTGTTTAAAGTATGACAACACCATCCTAGCTGCCATAAGAATGCTTCCTAGTAACTATACATCCCTAGATTAACAAATGAATCATTTTTCCAAGTAATGATTAACCCACCCATTGACTCACTATATAAACTTTGAAGATAAGCTGAGCAAGGCAGACAATAATCAACAATGGTGATGACAACAAACACAAATTGATTATTCTTCTTTTAGTGACTGACCCCACCTAAACTTCTGGGCTTACTTGGTGCCACACTCCCAAGAATAAGTCTTTTAACTCAACAAAGAACTGCATGGAAGCACCAAGCTGCAAACTGTGTGAATATTACTACTCCTCTTCTTACAAGCTCTCAGAAAACAAATGGCCTTTGTTCACCAATTAGATTGAAATTGTTTTATTCACAAAGACATGAGTTTTGCGGCTACAAACAGCTAAAGATTTTTGTTAAGGGAGCCCTTTGAATGCTTGTTTTGATAGATTCTTATCAATTATGGAATGTAAACTTTTTAAGTGAGAACAAAAAACTGCAAACCTAGAACCAATGCCTCTGAAACAAGCTCTAATGGCAAACTGATCTCCTCTCTAGAGATGAAGTACAAGTGTTAGGGGGGAGTGAGATAGAGGAAGAAAAGGGGACAGGGAGAGGAGGAAAACAGGGGACAGACAGAGAGAGACACAGAAACAGAGATACAGACAGAGAGAGACAGAGACAAGAGACAAGACACAGAGAGAATACACAGATGTATAATTTAGGATGGAATATTACTGATCCCTAAGCTTGGCACTACATTTTTTGCCTCAGAATCTTTGTAGTTTGCGTGTCCCATACCTACAATATACTCATTTCCTTCTTAGTTTTTCCTCTTTGAATTCTCGGCTTCTATTGAGGCTAAATTCAGTTGAGATATCCATAGGAGGATGACATATGACATCAACTAATGATGATGATGATGACAGTAATAATAATGCATTGAAGTAGAATATATTTGTTATATACAATACATAACTATGTATAATTATGCTCATTTTACATATATTTTGTATGGTGTATATTTTAATTTTACAGAGGACTTTAAATGTGCAAACTCATTTGATACCAAAAACCACTTTATAAGGCAGGTGCTGTTATTACACCCATTTTACAGGTGAGCAAACTGAGGCTGACAGAGGTTAATGTGACTTGCCCAGTAAAATATCTGAGGCAGGATTTGAACTCTGGTCTCTCCTAACCCTAAGTCTTGCTCTCTATCTCCTGCACCACTTAGCTGCCTTTATTTTTATGAAAAGTCAAACAATAAAATAATTTATTAACTGTTCAGGACACCAGTAGAAGAATGCCCTAAGGCCATATATAACTGCCAATAGACATGAGCAGACAAAGTTACCCTAGAAGTTCAGAACAGTGAAAGGGCATAGTGATTATGGAATCATAGAATTTGAGAGGCTGAAGGAACCCCATGCATGGATCACAGAACTAGAGCTTAGTGGACTTCAGAAATCATCTCTTCCAACCCCCTCATTTTACAGATGACTTCAGTTCTGAGTGACCAATCGACAATTACTTATTAAGTGTCTACTATGTGCCATGGTAGACACTTCAGACATCTAGTAGCTGCGTGGTCCTGGGCAAGCTCCATATGCTCTCTGTGCCTCTCAGTTTCCTCATCTGGAAATGAGGGAGTTGGATTTGATGACCTCTAAGGTTGCTTCCAGCTCTAAATATATGAAACTATGGACAGCTTTATGGAAGAGGTGAGATTTGGACTTAGTATTAAAGGAAAATAATTTCAACAGGTGATACACATACATATATACATGCGCATATATGTGTACATATATGTGTGTATGTATATACAGAATAAATTCAGAAAGATGGAAGAGAGAGAAGACAAGTATATATGTATATATGCGCATATATATATGTGGAAAGAAAAGTGTATATATTTATGTATGTATATATGAGAGGAAAGATGTATGTGTGTATACAGAATAAATACAGAGAGATAGGGAAGGAAGACAAGTATGTAAATGAAGATGTGTAAGAGAGGGAAGACAAGTGTGCATATATATGTATGCCCCAGAGGGAAAACAAGTATGTAAGTATATACATATATGTATGTATGTATGTGTATACAGAATAAATATAGAAAGAATAAAAGCTAAGTAGTAAAGAACAGGCAGCTTAGGAAGAAACAACAGCATTAGAAATGGCAGCTGATGATGCAGTGGACAGAGCACCAGGCCTGGAGTCAGGAAGATCTGAGTTCAAATGTGACCTCAAACACTTACTAGATGTATGATCTTGAGCAAGTCACTTAACCCCTATTTGCCTCAGTTTCTCATCTGTAAAATGGGGACACATAGAGAAGGAAATGGCAAACCACTCCAGTATTTTTGAAAAGAAAATTTCACGGATGATGCCAATGGGGTCCCGTAAAGTCAGACATGAATGAACAACAACGATGTAGAGCACGGTCTGCATCCTGAAGGGACAGGTGGATTCTATGAGACAGAAATAAGGCGAATCCATTGTATGGACAAAGGAGATGGAGTTTCACATGTAGGGATAGGAGAAGGTCAGTTCTGATTACAGAGTATGGGTGGGGGAACAATGTACAACAAGGCTAGAAAGAAATTTTGGGAACAGGTTGTAAAGTCTTAAACCTCAACAGAGCAGTTTATCTTGATTGTAAAGGCAATAGGAATTCACAAGAATTTACTGAGTAGAAAACTGATGGTTAGATTTGGACTTAAGGAAAATCTCCATGGCAGCAGCATGTAGTTTGAAAAGGAGATATTTGCAAAAGGGAGACCAATTTGAAGGTTGCTGGAATAATCTAGGCAAGCTGTTAGGAAAGCCTACATTAAATGCTAGTTGTGAGAATAGAGGGAAAGGTCAGGTACAAGAGATGTGGAGAAATGGCAAGATATGATGAATCATTAAATATGTGAGATTAGTTGGAGGGAAGAATAGAGGATAACAATGAGGTTACAAACTTGGGAGACTGGAAGAATGGGAGTTCCTCCAATAGATAAGTTTGGAAGAAGGGCAAGTTTGCAGGGGGGAGTGGAGATAATAAGTTATTTTTTTGGATATCTTGAGTTTGAGATGTTCCCTGAGTAACCAGTATGAAACATCTGATAAGAAATTGGTAATATGGGTCTGAAACTCAGGGGAGAAAGTTGGGCTAGATATATTGATGTGAAAGTCATCATAAAAATAATAATTTAATCTTTGGAAGCTAACATCACAAATGAATGACTATAAAGAGAGAAGAGGACCTAGAATAAAATCTTGGGGAATGATCACAGTTAGGGTCAACCAGATAGTATAATGGATAGAATAGCACTGAATTTAGAGTCAGGAAGATCATATTCTATCAGAGAAACAAGTTTCTTTACTCTGGGAAAGTCACTTAATTTCTCTCTGCCTTGCTTACCCCATCTGTAAAACAGGAATATAAGAACTCCTAGTTCAGGGCTATTGTAAGTATAAAGTGAGATAACATGAGTAAAGGGCTTAAAGTGCTACATAGATGCTGGGTATTATTATTTCTATAGATTTTAAGCTCCCCAACTTCATATTTACCAATATTCAGTAAGATTTAGGATATGCCTAACCTTTTAAAACTATTTCTTTATCATAAAATAACTACATTGGTAGGAATTAACTCCTAATCTAGTGACTCGGCAGATTGTACATTTGTAATTTCCTTTACAGAATGAGGTACTGGACCTGCTGGATGCAGAATGATCAGAGCAGATGCCCCTGCTCCACATTTATAAATAGATGTTAAAATGGGACGGGCTTTATTAGCTTGTGAGATAGTTTATATACACGCAGCGGGCACTGCAGGCTCTCTAAACAAGCTTAACTGGAATAATGTAATATGTTAGCTTGGCCACAGAGAGAGTCTGCAATCTTTGGCTGCCCTTCGCAGCATACCAACGGTGTCTTGTTTCTTCCACAAACTTGAATTACTTACGGAAAAACATCACGACACAATTGGCACACTCCTTCCTACTGAAGTTGGTTGGACTTGTTGGTTAGGACTATTTGCTAATATAGTCTATCCACCATCAATTTAGCAGACATAGCTTGAATTCAAAGTCACAGTGCAGGTATACAATTTCTGTCAGTGTCTTTTCTCTAAGCATGCAGTTACAGATTTATGGGTTTGCCCTGGCAGTTGGACTACTGTGCGGAGAAACAAAGTTTGACAGTCACAGTTGATCCTTCAGTAGCAGTACTTCAGAGGCAACATTCTTAACCCTTGAGAACAGGGAATACTGTAGGTCACTTGGCTACAGACACCCTGGCTGCATGAGCTGAGAGGATGAGCTCTGGAAGAACATTTCGGCCATTCTTTGCCAGGGCCAGAATACTGACTTCGTGTTGTAAGGTTCTGTGGATGGGGAGAAGGACAAAATATTCAAGTGGCTGTTACTAGTTAAATCCAGAAGATCCAGAAGCTCCATTGTATGTATGTGTGTGTGTGTGTGTGTGTGTGCACATGCATGTATGTATGTCTTTAAGGATCACTATTTGGCAGTTCTTGATTGAAAGGAATTGTTTAAGGACTCAGTGCCAGACATGAGAAACCACATTATAAAAATACACTTTGATCGCTGACTGCTGGCCTTTCACTGCCTGCTCAGAAGTACTTCTCAAAATCTTGGCTCATGATACCCTGCCTTGGGAGCAGGTTTTAAATCTTCTCAGAAGAATACCAAGCTTGTAAAGTACTCTGTGAGAAGTCTAAGGTATGGAATTTTCAAACTAGAAAACATTCTTTTATTCTTGTTCTGCAATCAGAGAACTTTTATAATATTTTATAGCACAGTGCTTAATATTAAACTATACTTATGTAATAATGATATTTTGTTTAATAAATCAATGAAAGAATACATAATTCCAGTCAACCTTCAATTAGCTTTCCTAACAGAAGAAAAGAGTAGCAAAGACAACCCTAGATAGCAGACAAATGGAAAATCATTTATATGTGTCTTTAGAATAGACTTTTTAAATGAATATTTGAATTAATGTCTCATTTGTAAAATTCATACACAGTATATCAGGTAGAACAATGAAGTTAGACTAAGAACATCATTCCTTTACACCACACACATGTATATACACACACATGTGCACAGATACACATATTTCTCCTTCCAACCTTACTACTAAGGTACATAAGACCAGTCCCTTCCATGACTGACATATTTGTCAACACTGTCTCATATGGTATTGAAAGTGGCAATGACATATTTCAGGAACCTCTTCTTATCTTAACAGGGAACTTAGAATTTTATCATCATAGAATTGGAAGGGACCTTGTAAGTCAAGTATTCCAGGATCTCACCACATCTTGGAAGTCCTTTTTATAGCATCAGTGGGATAAATCTACACAACTTTGCCTTGACTGAGTTCAGTGATGAGGATATATGAGCTAATGAGGGAGTTTATTCCATTTATTTGGAGCACTAACTGTTCACTTTATGCTGAATCTTACTCTGATACCTTGTTACTTCTACTCACTGGTCTTGGTTTTTCCCTCTGGGCACACAAATAAGTTGAATCATGTAATTCTTTAGAATTTGAGGACCCCTTTTACTTTTCCTATAACAGAGCTTCATGTTAGTTAACTGGCTAACTAATTAACCCTAACTACACTTAATTAGACTTAACTAGTAAGGCATGTCAAGATGGTACAAAAAGAACACTGATTTAGGAGACAGAAGGCTTGATTTTAACACACTTGTTAAATATCTAAGGAATATCTAAAATATTCCTTATTAAATATTAAAGGAATATCTAAGATATTCCTTTAATAATATGTACCCTATGGTCCAGAACCTTAGGCTCTGGGTTTAAACAGATCATGTTCAAACTAGGGGGATTCTAAAAACCCATTTGACTTATTTTTCCTACAGTCAGGGTACCCTTTGGAAACATCACACTATGAATCTTGTCTCGGTCTCTATATATGTGGGTAAAAAGGGTCCTCAGCTACTGTGCAAACACTCAAGCTTACAATATATCTCAGATATAGGTCAGCCTTTATTTTAGCCCACATTTTTTAAAAACATGCAGAAGACTTACTGGAGCCCCAAAATAATCATGATAACTATCTTTCCCTTTTTGGCAAATTCCCTTGACACCTACACATCCCAGCACCCCAGCCCAGGGAGCTATATAGTCCTTTACATTTATAGTAGTGTCCCAATCAATATATGGTGCTCCTCTGAAATATAATTTTGGATGTGAAGACTGTGAGATATTCAACTCTAGGACTCTTGGGGCATGAATGATCTCTATAACTCAGGGCAAAGGAAAAGGACAAGCTACAGCTTTACCCTTCCCCACCATGTCTCACTCCCTTGATGGTCAGTACTGCAGCTCTAAGGCCACATGTACAGCCTTCTCTTCTCTGTAGAACACTAAGTCCTGGAACTTTACTTGTTATCACTGGCTATTACCATCTTTCAGGTCAAAAAGCTCTGCTTCTGCCTCTGTGAGGCTGCCATCTTATGAGTTAAAAGATTCCGTCACTCCCATTTCTAGAGCAGAGATGTCCTCTGGATCACTATATTGATGTACAAGCTTCAATATCCAGGGATCTGAACTATTTTTGTACATGTATGTGCTTAGCTCTTCCCTGATCTGGTTCTCTCTGTTCTCAGCAAGCTCTTTTATGGGCCCCACTCCAACAGAGCAGAGCAGAGCAGAGCAGATAAGATCTGTAGAAACTTTGACTTAATTAATCATCCCCAAATACCATGACTCAATCACTCATACTCAATGAGGTGTCAAAAGCTCAACAAGTAAGCAGACTAAGAGGACTTCCTAAATTTCATTATGTATCACTATAAATCATCACAATGTGATGTTAATGGATGTATTCATACCTTACAAAGGGAGATGTTTTTAAAGGAAGAAAAGCTTTCTTTCTCTCTCATTTAATTTCATCAGTCCTGACCAGGTCCCTGCTGGTATATGAAATTATCTATTCTGACTCCATTAAACCTTTTGTTAAGGTGATAGTGATAGATAAGAATATAATATTTCATGATAATAATAATAAATGAATTGATAAAGCACTTTAAGGATTGTAAAATGTTTTATACATTATCCCATTTGATACTCACTACACGCCTTTGAGGGAGGTGTTAGAGCTATTATAATCTCCATTTTACAGATGGTGAAACTGATACTGAGAGAAGCTAAATGATTTTCCCCAGTGTCTCAGAACTATTAAATGGCTGAGGTAGGACACACACCCTGATCAACCAGAATAGAAATCCAGGGCTCTGAATGGTATACCACCTCCCTACTTCTACTGGATACTCAAAATAATTATGCTTTTGCCTTGAATTTCAATAAATATTCCAATTAAATGACTTACCTAGAGCATAGGGCAAGACTTTGCTAAGTATAATTCAGTGGCCATTTAACTTTGACATACAGAAAATCATTATCTGTTTGGAAATGCCTGATAGGAACAAGTAAATGGAATCAAAGCATCATTAAATCTTAGGAAAGAAGCTCAATGTTCATTTAGCCAAACTGCTACCTGTCATTATTATAGATAGAATGTAGTCCCATGGGCTGAGATGATAAAAGGGGGACAGGTGGTATTATATGTATGAATGATCTCTCTGTAATCCTGTCTATGAGGTTACTTAGGGATGCCAAATAGTGCTCTCAAATGGTGATTATTAGAAATGCATGGTAGAGTTAGTGAAATCAGTCTACACTAGTTGAGACAGAGAGGAGCAGTCATAATGCCTGTCAATGTTGAAATAGGAATATTTCTGCCCATTGTATTTACTGTGAATGAGCATATTCATGGACATCTATATGATACCTGGGCCCAAGCTCATAATTATCTTTCATGGTATGCACGAGAATTCTAACAGTAAAGGTCAGGAAAGCTCTGTTTCAGATCAGGTTCAGAATAATCTAGATTCTATCTACAGACAGATTCTGTCTACAGAACCTACTCAGCTACCCATCAATAGAGAAGTGACCAACACCAAGACATAACACTACCCAATTCTGTCTACAATATTCTCAAGAAATGGTCATGTAGACTCTGCTTAAAGGAGAAGAAGGGCTCATTTTTTCCCCAAGGAAATCTATTCACCTTTTGGACAACTTTAATTGTTAGAAATATTTTCTTAAGATTAAACTGAACTATGTTAAGAGCATACAGTCTTATTCCAAATCCAACATTCTAGGCTATAAGTTTTAGACTTCTTTCTGTACAAAGTATTCCAAATTATTAAAAAAAAAAAATTTAAAGCTGTTTGAGGTACTGCATTCCCTTCTAGCATCTTGCAGAGTGATTTAGGTGGGTTATTTTGCCTTATTTAGTGCAAAGGGCAATAAAATAGAAGTTAGCAGACCTTGATTCCAGTCTCTACCCCTTAACTAGCTTTGTGCCTTGGAGTCCTTGAAGAAATTGGTTAGCCTCTCTGCTTTAGTTTTCTAATCTATAAAATGAAGGGGAGAGGGATGGATTAGAAAATCTCTCAGGTCTGAGGAAGCTCTAAAATATTAACATTCTTTAATTCCTTGAAAAGTGAGAGAAATGTAAATTGAATTATAACTATCTGCCAATACCAGTAAAATAAATTCTAAAGTTTAAATGCAAATGCTTCACTCTGAATCATTTTCATTTTCCAAAAGATTTGTCTTACTTAGGTGTTTTACATTTCTTTGTGATTTCTTTTACCCTATTCCATCAAGTGTAATGGATTAAAGGGGAAAAAATAATTCTTTTAGGCTGTCCTATTGTGTAGTATTTTCTCTTAATTCAGGGCTTTCTATGCCATTTAAACCAAGATAGGAACATTAATCAGTACTGCTAAGAGTAGCAGACTATGGGCCAAATGATGACCAAATGTAATAAATGCTACCTAAAAATAGTAGGAATGTTATCATTGAAGGACTGGAAAAATTCCAAATTTAGTCAGGCACTGTTGCCTATGTATCTTCAGCTGGAGAATTTATGGTTCTTTAATAATAGTGATATTTGGTCACATAAATTGATCTTGTTTCCCATTTCCCCCCACCCAAGTAATTTCATTTAGGAACAGATTTTTCATGCTTATGACTGCTAGAGTTCTACTTGGAATATTATTTTAATCATTCTGACTTATATGCATTTATTTCATTTTAGATTATAATTATAGCCAATTCCAATTTTGAATTTTCCTATTAAAAAGTTACCAATTTTAAGGACATATGGCATCTAATTTTGAAACTATAAGGGCATCTATAAAAGAAGAAAACTTCATAAGTTCTAGAAGTCATCTGCAAATGAGTTATTTCTTCCTTATGCCTGAACTGTTACTCTAGATAAATCAAAGGGAAAACAATTGAAGTGCCTAAAACCAGGATTTGCCACATTCATCTCACAGAGTTGTTATGAAGATCCATTTAGGTATATGCTTTTAAAAAAATTAAGGGGCTAGACAAATAATGATAATAACAAAAAAGTTCAAACTTTTAAAAAGTAATTAGTTTATATGAGCTACAATGAATTTGCAAAGGAACAAATATTTACTTCATTTCATTTAGCTAGTAGTAAGGACAAGGTATTCCTTGACAAATTATGCAAAGACAACAAATATCCAAAGGTAGGTACTTACAGTGCCAGGACGGGGGTAAGGAATTCTCCCCTGGTATGGAATTAGCTGATGGTTTGGCCCTTCTTTGTGGGCAAATGGTCCATTAAACACAGTCTGAATATCAGATAAGTGATATACACACACTGCTGAACCTTTAAATACTGAGCTGAAAAAAACAAACAAGCAAAAAATTACCTCATATATTGAACATATATAGGATATTAGCTAATTGATATGGGCATGGATTTCCTCAGGGAACTGAGAAAGAATTACAAAAGAATAGCCTTGAATTATTTTTTCAAATATAAACTAGGATGGTGATTGGGTAACTCAGCCAAAACACCCCACACCACATTATACCTTAAGGAGGTAAGAAAATGGGTCAAAAAAAAAAAACAACCAAAAGACTTTAGACTAAGTACAAAAAATTGCTTAATCAAGTGAAGTGACACTATGCAGGCATTTGGATTTAGATAAGATGAGAAAACTTTATCATATTCTAGGGGTCATTTATAAAATATCAAACCAATTATGTCTGAGAGATTAGAGAGAGTTGGGAAGCATTCTAGCCAAACCTCTGAAGAGAAATGTCTTGGGGTGTGGGAAGGGAGAAGACAGAGACAATCTGGGTATCCTCCCCAACATCCCTTTGGCCTGAGTAGGTCTCTGTAGGTTTTGAAGAGTACAGAAGATGATAAATGTCTTAAAGGCACTCTAGCAGCATTCCTGGAACAGTTGTGTATATGGTCTGCCTCACTGGCAAGGACAGATTGGACATATATTTAAAGCTTTCCAGTAGAAATACTATTCTATACCTATGGGTGACATCTTGAAGATATCAACAAATGGACGTTCAAGAACTGTGACATAACCCTCTGCAGGATATGCTCTCTAAACTGAGTCCATTTGTCCTGGGTCTCAGTATAAATTGGTGGGTGACTTTATTTCAGACTTTGAGGGCAATATTTAGACAAATTATTCTCATGGTACCTTGTTAAAGACCCCTTTATCAAAGCTAAAAAGAAATAAAGTACTTTGTAAATTTTAAAGTATTTCCCCCTCCTTATGTGCAACATATATAAATCAACAGATATATTTGTGATTTGTTATATTATATACGTACATATAGTTTATATTATGTTTATTATTGTTGTTATCATTGCTCTATTGGAAACTAATAAGATAAAAGGAAAAGGTATGATTTGGATATGATTAATGTGCCTGAATCATCCAACACAAAAAGGTAAAGACAGTGTGATTCAGATATATATTCTTAACCTGATAGGTAAGAATAAAAGGTTTTCATCTGACATGAATTAATTAATTAATCTGTGATTATAGGAGGATCAGTAATAGGAAAGTATGTTTTCTTACAACCTGGGAATAGAACCACTAACGGGTATTCCTAGGCTCTCCCTTTTTCTCACTAACAATTGAAACTGATGTCTGAATTCAAGAAACTCATGTTGAACTCTACATCAATTTCAATGTAACTTTTACCAAAGTCAAGGAAACCATGGGATCAATAAGTTCAAAGTTTATATCTGAAAATCATGCACTCATGACATTGTCCCATGGTGTTCCATCCCCAGCTATTCAGTGTCCTCTCATGTACTGTCTTCCTCCATTAGAATGTAAGCACATGAAGGGCAAGGACCATCTTTTTCTTGTTTGTATCCTCAGTACTTAGAACAGTGTCAGGAACAGTGGGAACTTAATAAATGAATATCTCCACTTACAACCATGTTGTTAGGAGAATGATGTCAGATTTTTCCTGTCATGCACATTAGTTATAATTGTATAAAATCATTTTCTTCCCAATTCTTTTATATAGTTTTCCAGTTAGTCATAGACAAAAAAAGGGACATGGTTCAAAAAGGCATATTAAATCAGACAATACACCTTTGTAAGTTTTATTTCAGTCCTTGACAAAAAACCATGCTCTTTAGTCACACATGCAGATCAACTAAAACTAACAATTGGTTTTCATCACAAACATTTCTCTCTTGTTACATGCCTAATTTAGGGCATATAGGGGTAAAAATAATTGGCTTTCATATGAAAAAAAAATTTATATAAATAGTGTGATCCTTAGCCTTAATCATCTAACATATCCACATCCTGGATTTTTTTTTATAAAAATAAATGCTTTGACTTTTAGAAAAACAGAAACCTGGACACATAAAATCTTTCCCTTAAATCTAAAACTGCCTTGAGGATTTGGAACTCCTTTTTGTTTAGTTTGTTGTGTCCTTGACACAAATCCAGTTTCCATTGTAAGAACAATAGTCTAAAAAAGTTTTTTTAAAGAACACATTAAATTCAAAGTAAAATTTTAAAACCTTCCAATTTCCCAAGTCATTGGTTTTTTATTCCTTTTTTTTAAATGAGATTCATTTATAGATTCATTGGCCTGCAGCTTAGATAGGGACCACTAAAACCACATTTTTTTCCTCAGTTGCTACTTTAAAAATGATAGTACCATCTTAGGTAGCATTAATAGATGTACTGGTTCTGAACAAAAGCAATAATATATTATCCATTTGCTCAGATAATTCTGTTCACCACATTTTAAGAGAGATATTAAACTTGAGTGCATCCAGAGGAATTCGGTGAGAAAAAGTATGGAGCTGAAAACTTACATGAGGAATGGTTGAAGACAATGGATGGAGAACTTGGGAAAGATAAAGGTAAGAAGAGAGATCTCAATATCTTCAGATACTGAAAGAATTGTCATGTGAGAAAATGTTTAAACCTGTTTGTAGCTTCAAATGTCAGAATTAAGACCAATGGATGTTAGAGCCAGATTTTCATGCAAATGTAAGAAAGAAAATTCCAAGAATTAGAGGTGTTCAACAACAAAAAAGAGCTCCCTCATAAAGTCACTGCAGCTTTTCAAGCAGAGACGGGGTGCCCACCTATGAAGGATATTGTAGAAAGCACTTCTCTGACTCTAAGTATATGCTAATGCATTGCAAAGGTCAATCCCAACTCAAAGATTCTAGAATCCTATACATTTGTGATAATAAAAAAAAAAACCTTCGTATGGTTTAATATAATTATACGGTTCCTAGTATAGAAACCAAGTCAGAAGCACCCAAAAATGTCTCCTGAAGTTGAGTCTAAGTTATCTTGTTTATTTATCAGTACTAACAGAAAGCTTAAAGATTCAATTTTGGATCATTTTTTTTAGCAGATTTGTCATCATTTTTCCTTGACAAACTAGCCAAGTTATTGTTCAATAAACAAAATTAGATTTTAATTCAACTGGTAGATTTTGTTATTTAATTTTTGCTCAAGTAATCACATTTTTCCTATTTCTATCAAGACAACATTCTACCAGTATATGGCAAGTTTTTTTTTAATATGTCAAGTTTATTCTAGCTGAAATATATTTGCCAACCAATCTGTTGAAAGTAAATTAATATAAATACATATATGCCAACTGTTAAGGAAAATTAGATTATACATAGAAGAGTCCATTCAATACTATTAACTCTATATGATTTAAGGCTACTTAAGAATAGAAATTTTTTTTTAAACAGATCATTACCTTGATGTTGTAAAAATACCATACACAAGTGTGGTCCGAGGATTATCTGTTTCTAGCAGAAACACATCCTCTACAAAGGAAAAAAAATGCAGTTATTTGAAAACTTCAAATCCAATATTGCCACTATACTATAACTACCTGTAGCATTTATTAAATGTGTAAGTTAAACATTCAACAACTGAAACAACACTGAAATTATGCAAAAAGTATGCCTGAGGCATGTTTTGTCATAAAGAATTATATTCAGGACAGTGTATATTCTGAAATCTCTAGCAAAAAATTACAGGTTTTGGTGGGTATAGGAACATAACCCTCTATTTCACCAAAGGTTCAATGTATCAGCATTTGCACTTATGACTTTTGTGCCATTTTCTGGGAACATTATTCCCACAAAAGTTGAGGACTTACCGTATTTAAAAAAAAAACAAAACAGTGTGCCTCCTGTCATGACCCATCTCCAACACAAAAAGAACTATATGTTTTTGAAGAACTTGTTGTGATCCTTATTGTTTTTAATCCCTTGACTAGCTCAAATTTTATAGTGCTCATTGGAAACTTCCACTGGCAAGTCAAGCTTTGTCTAGACTGAATAATATCACTCATACAGGGAACTCCCAGTGAGGAAAATCCCTGTAGACCATTCAAGTTTAATAGGTCTAAAATGGAATTCATCATTTCTTCACTGAACTTTGTAGAAGGTTCTCCATTTTGCCAATTATTCTCCAAGTCACCCATGCCTGGTAAATTTGAAGTAATCTTCAAAGGTAGCCAATCAATCACTAATTCCTATCAATTCCCTTTTGTAATACCTCTCACATCCATCCCCTCCCTAATCTTCTCACAGCCACTCCCTTAGTTTGGACTCTCATTGTCTGAGGACTCCCAACAATCTCCCAGCCTTTGTCGTTTCTCTTTCTAATTCATCTCACAAAACAGAGACAGATTGGTCTTTTTGGTACAAACATAGATTCCATTCAAACTTGGAATCTCAGAATTAAAAAGGATCTCAGAGATCAGCTAGTCCACCAGATATCTGAATAGGAACTGACTATTCACAGGTCATCTATCTTGAAGCAGAAATATTTCATGTGTTGGATATGTATATGTATGTGTGTGAAGAAAGATAGAAAGCTACAGATATATCTAAACATATACACAAATGCATAAATGTGGAAAGGACAGAGAGAGATAGAGAGAGAAAGAGGGGGAAGGGAGAGAAGGAGGAAGAAAGTAAAAAAATAAGAGAAGGAGGGAGGAAAGAAAGAAAGAAATTAAGACAGACAGAAAGATAAAGAGAGAGAGAGAAAGGAGAGAAAGAAAACTATCAGCTCTGTTCATGTTCTGATTTAATGCACAAGACCTATATGTTACAATCATAAATATATGACTATATTGAAAAGTATCTCCTTTCTCAAAAAAAAAAAATTATAAGCAACAGTTACATTTCTTAGCCAGAAGGATAGTTTATGGTCTTTTAATAAATCACACATATATAAAATGGCAATCTAAATTGGCAAATTAGAGCAATTCCCTTTACTTATTAATATCAACTTTCACACTGAATATAAAATTTTCTAATGATTGTTTTAAGTTAGAATTCTTACAAATTGTCTCTTAAAACCAAATCTCTGACCCAAACAACATACCTAGTTCATCAAAATAAGTTTCAGTGCCATCTTCATCCATCACTGAGCATACTAATCTAGCCTTTAAGAAAGTGGTCCACTTGTTAACAAGGCTACGCTGTCCACCAGTGTCATTCTGAAAAGAAAAGCATTGACAAATCACATCAAATTTAAATGTAACATTAAAGAATAGACACATCATAACTTTGGACACCACTAATTGTGAATATACTGTAATATTATGAGGTGATATTTAATATTTACCTTTTAAAGACTGATCCTTTTCCAGATAGATAAATGAGACAAGATTTTAGGAAGTATAAATAAATATAAATATTTTTTTTTAAATAAAACAGTGCCTCATGTACCTGTCATTATTAAGGAATATTGCATTAATATAAATAATTTTCTAGGTAGAGTACGTTGACCAGTTTAACAAAACTAGATATTTCATTTTTAAAATGTTAACGGCTGATACCATTCTAAAAATGACTTGAATGCTTCCATACAGATTGAATATTATTTAACCTTTTCTTGATGACTTGGGGGCGTCATTATAAACACCAATTATTGCAATCAGTCAAAATGTAATAATTCCTTTGAGGGCTACTGAACTACTCTGCCCTATACATCATGGCTCCGGAGACCTATACTAGATAGTTCTATCTCCTGCTCAGCATGCCCTCACTACTTCTAATCTTTTGCTTTATATGCATGATCTATGTAAGATACAAAGGACAGTATCATGCACTTCTCATGAAAATCAGAACGGATATAATAGCATCCCTTCTCCTCTTTACTCAGAAATCTCTTATTTCCTTTTGGCTTTGCTCCTTTTTTTTCATATGATTAATTAAATTGGAGCAAAGTTTGATCTGTTAGATAAGTAGGGTACTGGTGTGCCTAGGAGAGCAAATGGTTTTCAGGGCCAATAAAAAATTTAGAATATCCTACATCAACCCCTTTGTATTCAACTACAGAAATGATTATTTTTGTACTTTGAAAATACTCTGTGATTTTTACTTATCTAGATGGATTTTCCTCACCATTAGTCTTAACTTGTGAGACTTAACTGTATTTACTGGAATAATTTTTTTTTTTTGCATATACACCTATGCTATATGTGTAGATATTTTTTACAACATAGAAAATGAATAAATCATACAAAAGACTTTTTTTTGGAAAAAGATCTTTAAATATTTGCTCTGCTTCCCCACCAAATATATATTCAAGTTGTGTCTAAATAAACTAACTTTTATTTCAAATATAGCATAATTAGCAGGAGAAGGCAAACAAATTTGAAAGTAATATGTATTTCTTTTCACTTATCCAATTAAAATAGGTTCCAAAAATATACTCACAGGACATATTCTAGCAATCATGGAATGAATCTGCTTGGTAGTACCACTGTTGTCAGTTAGTTTTTCTTTGAAAAAAAAGTATACTTTTGCATCATTGGGATCAGTACCATCTGGGATAACATGTGCATCTACAAACATAGGTTCTAGAAAGAAAACAAATAAAGATGATAATTGAGAATATTTATATAGGTATCATTAATTCACTTGCACACATGTGATATATTTAATTCCATTTAAGAAAGCATATATTAATCTCTGTAAGGCATTATGCTAGTTGATAGTGATACAAAGGCCAAAACAAACATTTGAGGAAAAAGCTAGCTAGCTAATCTGACTAGAATGTAGAATGTGTTGAGGGGGAGGGGGAAATTTACATAACTTTATTATATATTTAAAAAGAATAACAAGCTGTACATAATAGATTTGCAGTTTTATGTGCAATCATCCTTTCTTGTTATACTATATTATGGAAATGCTTGTTTTATTCCATAAATTTAAAATAAAATAAAACAAATCTTAATGACAATATGCAATGTCTAGAAAAGTAATAATAATAATAATAATAATAATAATAAAATTCTACCTGGAATTATAGTTATTGGTACATATGTTTAATCCCTATCAGGTGGTACATTCCATAGTATCAGGGGCTATATTTTATTCTTCAGATTTCCCACAACTCCTGGTCTTATACAATAAGATGCTTAATAATAATAGCTTTTATTTCTGTCATTTTAAGATTTTTTTTTTGCTTTTTGGCTAGGCAATGAGGTTAAGTGATTTGCCCAGGGTCACACACTAGTAAGTATAAAGTATCTGAGGCTAGATTTGAACTCAGGTCCTCCTGACTCCAAGGCTGGAGTTCTGTCCACTGCACCATCTATTGCTCCTTAGTTTAAGATTTTTCAAAGTGCTTTACAAATATTATCTCATTTCATCCTTACAATGATTCTGATAAATCGATGTTATTACTGCCTGAATTTAGAGATGAGGAAACTGAGGCAGAGAGAAGTTAAGTGACTGGCTAGGGATTGGACCCTGAATGACCAAAATCTTAAATGCTACTCTGAAGAGTTGCTATTTTCTGTTAGAAAAAATCAGGACTCAATTGAGGTTTAGACATGATCAGATCTCTGCTTCAGATAAAATTATTCTGGCAACCACGTGAAGGATGAATTAGTGAGAAAAGATATTGGGAGACCAAATTAGAAGGCTCTTATGATAATCCAGGCAAGAGGTAATGAGGGGCTGAATTAGATTGCAGCCAAGTGTGTGGGGAAAAAAAGGGAACAAATGTGAGAGATATTTTGCTGGTAGAATAAATAAGACTTTGTAGATAGCCGGATCACATGAGGGAGAGAGAGGAGTTAAGGATTACTTCAGGGTTATGAAACAGATTACTAGGAAGAGGGCAGTCTCTCAGCAGAAATAGGTAAGTTAGTCAGCAAAGTGGCTGCTAGGTGGCATAATGGATCGAGTGAGTGCTGGGCTTGGAATCAGGAAAACCTGAGTTTGAATCTGTCCTCAGAAACTTACTAGCTGTGTGACCCAGGGCAAGTCAGTTAAGCTCCCTTCAACCTCACCTTCTTCCTCTGTAAAAGAAGGATAACAATAGTACTTGCTTTGCAGGGTTATTGTGAGGATCAAAAGAGATACTATATATAAAATACTTTGCAAACCTTAAAATGCTATATAAATACTAGCTATTATTAAGTTTAGAGCATCATTTATGATAAATCCTGTGATATAGGACTTAGAATTTACCATATATGATAAATATCCTAATGAATTTTCTTTTTTAAACAAATGGTTGCCGTATCTTCATTGGAAATGGATAATTACCCCAAAATATTAGGAAGGCCATTAGTTGAGTTTTTGTGAATAAATCATTTTACATACCTTAAAGTGGTATATAAAGGTGAGGCATTATTGAAAACAAACATTTTGTTTTGTTTTGTTTTTCACCTTCTTAAGACCAGAGTACCACGAAGAACACTGAATGCTGAGCTAGAAGGCCAGTGTATGTAATATATTCTACTAAGGCCCTGGCTTGAACACTCACTTGTTATTCAAATGTAAGAACTTCTCCAAACATCAATTTCCTCATCTATAAAATGGAAAAGACAGTCCTTCCCCAGTTTACCTTACAGGATTTTTGTGAAGAGAGTGCTGTTTAAATTGTAAAACACAAAAATATGTAATGCTTTCTTCCTCCTCTTCAACTATTACTGCTACTACCATCACTATTATTAGCATTAATGAGTTGGGAAGGAGAGAAACAATCTAATTAGGGAATTGATATTTGCTAAATGTTTTTTTCCTTGTTATTACTTTTCGTGGGAAAACAGAATTAAATGGCATTTTTTTCCACATTCCACTGTGTCTGATAAAAATGGGCCAACATTTTTTCTTCCCAATAGTTCCATTGTTTGCAACAATTATGAGCATGTTGTGAAGAAGGGAAACATGAAAATAATCCCACATAATTAAGTGGAGGAAACATTTTACTTTTGCAGCAGAGATCTCAGCAACACAGGGCAGACCAGGATTGGTTAGCAGACCTGGTTCTAGTCCTGGCTTCATCCCTAAGTAAGGGCATGTCTTAGTTTTTGTTATTGTTTTTTGTTTTTTTAATTTATAATATGGAGCCTGTGAGTGTGGTACTATGGAATCTCAGATCTATTCCAGCTCTAAGATTTTGTGTTCACACTCTCTGTATGCTTTCTTCTTCCTTGGACTGTGTGTGCATGTATGTGTTTCCATGTATGTGTGTAAATATACACACACATACACATAATTCTCTATATGTTGCTCACTGTGTATATGCATATATATTATATACATACAAAGTTTTGATAAGAAAGATGTGTGTATGTATGTATGCTTACATATTAGAGTATAGTTGTCAAACACATAGCCCATAGGCCAAATGCAGCCCACAACTCCTCAGTGTGGCCTGAACTAAATAAAAATGTAGTTCCTATCTGATTTTAATAACAAAACTTATATATAACATATATTATAATACATGTCTAGTATATAATACATGTATTTATATATACACATTCACACACAATATGTACCTATATGTGCATGTACATACAAATATAAAAAAAATGTGTAGTTTTCTAAATCAACATGTGACTCATTGAGATCCTTATGTATACTTTAATGGCCCTATTTCTATTGGTGAGTTTGCCACCACTGCCTTGGCAGAACACTTCAGTTTTGTCCAGAGACATTCAATTAAGCAGAATAAGGAGGTGAAAGTTGAAGAACTAAAAAAAAATAGCTACATTAAAATACAGCATATTGAATGAAAGGGAAGAATTTCAAAGAAAAAATCATGATGCCATTTAAAGACATAGAGGGTCTCCTTATTTTCAGACCATAATAAACTTTCAGAAGTCTCAGCTTCCAGATGTACTAGAAGAATAATTTTGAAAAATAAAGGCACAATCACTGCTTTCTTGCACTGGAATATCAGTGCAATTGGATGCTTTACTAGGGTGATTCATGATCATCTGGGCAGTGTTAAACAGATTACCACATTGAGCGTCAGCAAGGCATTTTCCCCAAGGCATAGTGACAACAATCTCCCTGATTTGTTTTTTTTTCCCCTTTCCTCTCAAGCAAAAGGCCAGAGTGGTAGAGTAAGATCAGATGAAGGACTCTTATGATAAACATTTCTCTGAGACCCCAGCAGATGGATTTCTGTGAATGTATTCCTGCTCATCTCTAATAAAAGCTATAGTAAGAAAGGTTTAACAACTCAGGCTTATTTTTAAGCCATCAAATTACATTTAAATTAGAATGTAATCCAGTGATTCCAAGCCTTATAAGCTTGTTGTATAATTTAACTAAATATAATGAATAATTGCTTTCAAAGGAGATCCTGTTTATTGTTGACTTACATGCCAATGTGACGTGAACTGATGTGTGTCTATACATATATATAAGCACATATATACTACATAAACACATACTACGTGATAACTACTTTATGATAAAGATGGTGAAATGTTACATAAATCAGAGACTATTTAAATTATTCACTTTAGCCAAATATTTAGAATCAACTCTATAAGAGTCTTCATCAATCACACCAGGGGAGTGCATTATCTGGGATATGTTATCTTCTTGACATTTCCCCCCCAGTTTCCTTTCTGAAAATTTCAGAAATAACCAAAAAGACTGGTATGTGAGAATCAAAAGCATCCATTAAAATGACCGTCTTACCACTCAGCCATTTAGAATTGTGTTGATCTGTTCTGACTGCATTCCTTTTGGTCAAACTACGAAAAATAGCAGCATCTGTACCCATGAAATCGATGTACATTCCTGAGAAGAGTTCTTCATCTATAACGGAGAGGGAAAAAAGAAAAATTCTGAACACAGGCTTATTTATCTTTTAAAGCTCTGTTTTTAGAGGCATAAATGAACTTGTCTATTAGCATAAAGCCATGTATGGTGCCTAGCACACACATTTTCTCTTGAGGTGTCATTATTCAAATTTAAAAATTCAAGTTAAATAAAAATCAAGCACTGTGTTCCTGAACAAGTCTACTTCTGCCAAACAGAGGCATACAGGCAGAAGGACAGGTATACACATACACACATTTCAATGTACTGACATGTGAGAAGGCTTCTGCCAGAATTTAATTTTGCTAGATCTCAATGTACATGCTATATATTTTGGCAAAGGCAAGTAATTCGAAATAACGAATATGCAGGATTGGTGAACCCTGCCACCATCAAGTAAATAAACATATAAACAAACACACACACACACACTGAACTTGGAGTTCAAAAAACTGATGTTAGAGTTCCATTTTGTCCCTAACTAGCAGATCACTCCTGATCTCAAATCCCTCATTTATGCAGCCTTTGACACTGTTAATTGCTTTTTCCTCCTCTTCTCTCTAAGTTTTGAGGATACCACTTTCCCCTAGCTTTCTTAATTACCATCTTTGTGCTATTGATTCTCAAATCTTCCTTTCCTACTCCATTTCTCTGCTGACCTCCAGTCTCACATTTCTCATTTTCTCTGATATCTCGAACTAGATGTCAATAGACCTCTTAAACTCAATGTGTCCAAATCTGAACCCGTTATGTTTCCCCCTAAGCCACACTCCTAACTTAACCATTGCTATAAAGAGCAATACCATCCTTCCAGACCCTCAGGCTTACAACCTGAGCTCTTCACTCCTCACCATCCCTCACTCCCCATATCTAAACTGTTGCCAACACCTTTTGATTTCACCTTTGCAAGATCTCTTGAATTTGCCCCATTCTCTCCTTGACATTGCCATCACCACTCTAGTGCAGGTGCTCATCACCTCATGCCTTGATTACCTCAACAGCCTGCTGGTAGATCTGCCTACTACTCTAATGCATTCTCCATTCAACTGTTAAAACAATTCCCTAAATTGCACATCTGATTATGTCACCTCCTCCCCACACATAAACTCCAGTGGCTTTCTATTGCCTTCAGGAACAAATTACACAATGCTCCATTTGGCATTCAAAGCCCTTCATATTCTAGCCACCTCCTATCTTTCCATTCCTCTTACACCTAACTCCCCAACACATACTCTTCCATTCAGTGACACTGGCCTCCTGGCTGTTCCACAAGCAAGATACTCTGTTTCCACTCTGGGCATTCTATCTGGCAATCCTCCATACCTGGAACACTTTCCCTTCTCTGCTTTGACTACAGACCTTCCTGGCTTCCTTTAAGTCCCAACTTATCCCACCTTCTATAGGAAGCATTCTGTAACACCTCTTAATTCCAGTGCCTCCCCTCTTTTGAAAAAATCCTATTTGGGGGCATCTAGGTAGTGCAGCGGAGAGAGCACCGACCCTGAAGTCAGGAGGACCCGAGTTCAAATCTGGCCTCAAACCAAATACTTGACATTTTCTAGCTGTGCGACCCTGGGCAAGTCACTTAACCCCAATTGCCTAAAAAAACATCCTATTTATTCTGCATTGTTTTGTAAGTGTTGGTTTCCATATTGTCTCCTCCATTAGATTTTGAACTCCTTGAGAAGAGGATCATCTTTAGCATCTATTTACATCTGCAGTGCTTAGCACAGTGTCTGGTAACTAGTAGGTGCTTAATAAATGTTTATTGATTGATTGAATAGATAATCTCTGTTAAATTAAATGGACTATTTTTTTCTGTCCACATTATTCTTGACCTTTCCTCAACATGTGGCAATGCTGACCTCCCCTTCATTTTGGATATTCCTTCTTGGTTTTCCTCCTATATGGTCATTCCTTCTCAGTCTATTCTGCTGGATCATTACCCTAGTCCTACAACCTAATCATGGATGTGCCCTAAACCTTGGCCCTCCTTTTGTTATTATTTTTGTCCATTTCCATCTCTCCCCTTTACCCTTTTCTTCTTGGTGATCTCAAGTACTATGGGTTTTCATTATTCATCTCTTTGCAGATAATTCCCAGATCTATATATCCAACTCTAGTCTCACTCATGAACCCCAGTTCCATATTACTAACTTACTGTTGGATATCTCCAACTCTAAGTCCTAGAGACATTGTCAACTCAACATTTACAAAAAAGGAGTTCATGACCTTCCCCTTCTGAAGTCCAATTTTCCAAATTTCCTTATTTCTGTAGGTAATATACTAGCCATCTATCTAGTTGATAAGGTTCACAACCTTGGAGTCATCCTCCTTAGACTTTTTTTTTGCTGTCCCTCAAGTGAGATTCAATTTCTCCCATCTCCATGCCTTTTTACTAGGTGTCACTCATGTTCACAATATACTCAATCCTCATAACTACCTCACAGAATCTTTGTTTCCTCTAATCTCAGTTTAAGCACCACTTTTGACATGAAGCTTTTCCAGATGGCCCTGGTTACAGACACCCTCTCCCTCCAAATCAACTTGTATTTATTTTATACATTCTTCTATATGTGTACATAATCTCTCCTAAGGACTGTAAGCTCCTTCAGGGCACAAACTATTTAACTTTTTCTTTGTGTCTCTAGGACTTAGCAGAATGCCTGGAAAAGGGTAGGTGCATAATAATTGTATCCTTTTTAAATTGATTGATCTTCAACCCTTCATTCTCCCTCAAATTCTGTATCAACATCTCTTACATATATCTCCTAGTTCAGGCCCATATTACCTCTCACCTGGACCACCTAATTGATCTTCCTACCTCAGGTTTCTGCCCTCTCTCCATCCACTACCAAGCTGCTAAATTGATATACCCAAAGTATTGATCTAGCTTACCGATATCCTTTGCCAGCTCAGGAACTTTCAGCAGTTTCCTGTTGCCTCTGTGATTGAATACCTCTGTTTGCTGTCTAATACACTTCACTATCTGACTCAATATTACCTTTCCTGACTTAGTGCACATTATTCCCTTTCACAAATGCTAGCCCAGTGGTATCAAATTCAAATAGAAATGGCCAAACTGCACATAAGGACCCTTGTCAGATGCACATTAACTTGGTCAACCACACATTAACATTATCTGTGTACTGTTGTATTTTTTAGTTAGCTAAATATTTCTAAATTACATTTTAATGTGGTTCAGCAGCATTACTGTGGACTTACATGTTTGCCATCCCTGTGCTTACCTCATCCAAAATGGTCTATTTGCTGTTCCCTATACATGTCATTCTATATCCCAAATTCAAAGTTTTGTATAGATTTTCCCTCATTGGAAAAGATGAATAAATATTTTTTTCTAGTTTAAATCCCTTCAAAATTCATTTCAAATACTTGCTTCTGCATGATACCTGTGAGTTGCTACTATTTCCTGTCTCCAAATTATAGTATATTTATTTTGTATGTAACTTATTTGTGCATGTGTTGTTTGGAACTAATAGAATGTAAGCACCTTGAAGGCAAGAGATATTTTAATTTTGTTTTCATATTCCCTGTGATGAGTACAATGCCTAGGCACTTAATTGATACTTGCTGACTCAATGAATGGTCACTTTAGGCACTGATATTTCATGACTTTTATCTAAACTGAACAGATGTGTGTGTGTGTGTGTGTGTGTGTGTGTGTATGAAGTCATAGTCAAGGGTGAAATTTAAAATTTAAATACATGTGGTTAATCATAATGTATATGTGTCCATATTGTTTTAGAAGCAAACACTTTTATGTGAATTATCTCATTTGAGATTCACAACTGTGAGGTAAAAAGTACAAATGTTTTTATCCACATTTTACAGATGTAGAAGGTAAGATTTAGGAAGATTAAGTGATATGTCCAAGTTGAAGGAACAGCAAATGGAGGGAGCAGGATTAGGAAGCAGAGGTTCTGAATGCTGGTCTAGTATTCTTCTAATACCTAAGGTGTCAAAAATACCTAGGCTGTGACTCCTGTTACTCACTGAACCAGATTAAAATGTAGCTTGGAAATATTTAACAAAATGAATAAAAATGCAATAGAACATAGATAATGTTAACACGTGGTATTCTAAGTCAAAAGGTCCACATGGATCCTTGTGAATGGTTTAGTGGCACCTTTTCCATTTGAGTTTGACACCACTGTTTTATACCATAATGGTTCTCACCAGTTTAAAAAAAATAAAGAGGAGGAGAAAGAGATCTGTTTATTTGTTTAAAATGATAAGCAAGTTATTCACTCACAGATGTCTTGATAGAAATCTGCAAACTTCAAAGCTTTATAGAAAGGTATTACTATCTAAGACTGACTATAGTGACCCTTACAGAGTTTTAACACACATTCTAAAAAGTATTCAATTTTGAATAGTAACTAAAATTTCTCTAAGGCTTTTAGGTTTTCCTGACAATTCAGACTGAGTTAAAAAATTAAACACAGAGGGAAAGGTAGTATAAAGACAAGAAAAAGAAAAGTATGGAAAGAAGACCTTTTATCGACAGTGTCAGAAGAAAGTACCTACATTTTTGGTGTACTTTAACCTAGGAAATAAAGCCTATATGTTAGGAACATACATGAAAGGCATATACATTCTTCCCTTGAGGAACAAAAGAAATTCCACAGGTTAGCATCAATGCTACTGCCTGGGTACAAAACAGAAGCTAACAGCAATCTTTAGCAAGGTTAGAGTCTGACTGAGCTGCCACACAGCTGTGTTCTTTGACTGATGTTCCAGAGTAAATCCCCTGGCAGCACTCAGAATGTGGTCATGTTGGCATGATCCGTGTTGTCTGAGGTTTTCTGGCCTTTCTAGTCAGTAATAAGAAAGAACACAATTGAGAATGGGGCTTGTGGAATGTTCCTGTTGCGTTACTTACTAGGTCATGAACTGGACCCCTACCAGTTCATAAGCAGGTATGGCAGGCATTGTGTCGCCCTGCCTCTCCTCCTAGTAGGGGTCCAAACCATGTGGGAGTCCATTGTAAGGGGATAAGCAAAATGAGCAGGAAGAAGTATTTGAACAATTTGGCTTCTTTAAAAGTCTATAAAAATATTTGTATAGAAACACACATACATATGTATATGTGTGTGTTTATATGTGGCTGTTAAATTATTATTAGCTTATAATTAATTATTTCACATTATTATGCTTGATTTACTCCTAGGCATTCAGTGCCTTATCCCTGCTGTCTCACAGACTGACTACCATAGTTCTCATAGTTTTCACGTTTGCATCAATAAAAAAAAAAGTATGAGGGAATGCAATTTTGAATCCAAATGTACACAAGCTTATTAATTAAGTAGGTTTTAAACAATCCACAATACTTACTTGTGAACTCAAGTATCAAATGTGTCTGTCAGCTTCACTTCCTTCCTTAAATTCACTCTAATTTATTATAGCAAGGTTGCCAGTCCTGCTGTGCCTTCTTTGCTCTAATGAAAGGCTTAACTGATGTATATCTACCTTAGTAAGAAATATGCTTTGTAGGGGTAAAAAAAATAATTCTTTTCAAAGTTTCTCTGAAACTCTCATTTTTCCAAAGTTAGAAACTTTTGCTTTGAAATTTTGCTCCAAGTGCTGTGTGACTATACAGTTGGAACTCCCTGCACCTGAAAAACTCACACTGATTAACATTTTTAAAATCACTTCATGTGGCCATTTAGTGCTTTAGCAATGACTGAAAATGGCCAGAGCTCAAGAAATTCATACAATGGAAGGGCAGATATTGCAGCTATCTTGTGAAGTTGTCAAATATTCCATTTTTTTTCTTCAGAAAGTTACAATGTTCCAAGGTAATCTCAAAGTCTTTCTACCTTTTTAAAGTCATAGGGATATTCTGACCTTACCAAACTCAGTGGAGTGTAGATGTATGGAAATGATAAACTATTATATAGTCTAATTGTCACAACTGAGAATTTGAAAGAATATTGTCTCCCAAATAAAAATGTTTGTCCATCATCAGAAGGAAAACTGTGGAAATAATGAACGTATACTCCAAGTTTCTCAGTATAGTGACTTTTTAAAAATTTCATCATTGTAACCAACTAAAATCAGTCTCAAGAATGGAGCTGTTATGTGAGTGAAAACATTTCCACTGAAGATTAAATATCTCTAAAATTATGAAGAGACACATTCTAATCAACCTTTTCCTTTCTTATCTATAGGGTACATCATAACAAATACTTCTATGGCAAGTAATAACATTGACTAAACTAATGCTTAGTACTCTAACCCTCAAAAAGATTTTTATGTACCAGCAACTACTGCACTTATTACCAATAACATTCAATTATTCAGTAAAACAATGTTATAGTGAAAAAAAATGTAGGGGACACTGCAGTTTATTTAAAAAAATACTTGCTATGAGGCCAGGAGATTTGGTTCTAAACCCAGGCCTGCCACCATCTAATTGTGTTACTTTGAGCAAATCAGTTAATCTATACAGGCCTTAGTTTCCTCCTTTATAAATGAGGAATTGCACTACTTAATCTATTATCAGATCTGATGAACGCTAAGGTGCTATGAAGTGCTGAAGTTCTGTGTATGCAATGAATGCTTCACAACATCAAAGCCTAAAAATCCTAAGTCAGTTATTATGTTACATTTTGGCATGCTATCAGACTTGTGTCCTGATTTAGCCACTGTGAGCCCTGAATTCCTCTACTTGTAACCTTGATCCTATCTACTCCTGTCTCCTCTGGCAGGTTGCCTCCACAGTAATCCCTCCTCTCTCTAATCTTTAATCTCTCTTGGTATATTGGCTCCTTCTCTGCTACCCTCAAATATGTGTAGGTCTACCTCATTCTTAACAAACATTGAGTTGACCCTGCTGTCCCCCATTTGGCCTTTCATAGCCAAAGACTCACTCAACTCTAATAATCTACTTTCAACCCATATCATTTGACTGATACTTCTTTATACAAATTCACCAATGATCTCTTAACTGACAAACTCAATGGTCTTTCTTACTTCTCTTCCTTCTTGATTTTCCTTGACACCGTTGACTACCTTTTCTTCATGGATGTTCTTTCCTCCTTGGGTTTTAATGCTACTGCCCTTTTCTATGTCTTTCTACCTGTTTAGTCACTACTTCTTAGAGGATCAGAAGATCATCACCCATATGCTGAGGGTCCATAACTGCAGACCTTCACAAAAGCTCTCTCCTGGACACTCTTCTCTTATCCCTCTGTTCTAAGGCCCTTCTTAGGTCCCATGAGTTCAGTTATCATCTCTGTGAAGTAACACCCATATTTCCAGCCATATATTCTCTTTCCTTACCTTCATTCACATACCACTAGTTGCCTATTGGACATTGTCTATTTGATGTCCCTTAGGAATCTCAAATTTAAAAAGTCCAAAAAGTAACAACTCATTGCTTTCTCAAAAACAAAAAAAAAAAACTACCCTGTTTCTATCAAAGGTATTACCATTCTTCTAATCACTCAAATTTACTACCTGAGAGTAATCTTTAACTCTTCCCTAACCTCATCATTCACATCCAATCAATTGCCATGTGTTATCAATTCTACCTTCACAACATTTCTTGTATTCATCCCCTTCCATAGGCTTAGATGACCACCACTTTCATTCAAGCTCTTATCCCCTCTCACTTGAACTATTGTAATAGCCTCCAAAATGATTCCTTTGCCTCAAATCTTCATTCTTTCCAGTCTATCCTCCACACAACTACCAAAGTGATATCCCTAAAACACTGGTCTGACCACGTCACTCGCCTGCTCGGGAAGTTATAGTGGCTCCCTTTTTGCCCCTTCAATGGAGTTCAACCTCCTCTATTTGACATTCAAAGCCCTTCATAATTTGCCTCCAACTTTATTACTCATTGTTGCCCTTCATACAATCTTTAACCACTTGTTATTCTTCATACCCAACATTCTATCTCCCATTTCCATGACTGTACAAAGGCTCTTCCCTATGCCTTTAATATGCCTCCCCCCTCTTACAATCTCTAGGTCTCTTTAGACTCTCCTTCATTACTACTGTATCCCTCACATAACTTTGTATTGTTTTTCTTGTATGTGTATATGTTGTTTCTTCCAATAGAATATAAGTTCCTTGAGGCAGGGCTATTTTTTTTTGGCCTTTGTATCCCCCATACCCAGCATAGTGCCTGGCATATATCAGCAGCTTCATATATGATGGATTATTTTGGTTGCTCACTTGTGACATTCAAGCTCAATAATTCAACAAATATTTCTGAAATGCCTCCTATGCACCAGATATTGCTCTGGAGCCAGATATACAAAGACAAAAAACCCTAACAGTCCCATTGCTACTTCACTATGTGATTATCTTTGTGCTGGGTGCACCTGGCTTTAAGGAGGGTCCACATGTGAGAAAATAAGATTGCCTATTTAAATGCATTGTCACAGAGGCCCCAGTTGTGAGATTCGTTATATCAGGTAGTCTTTTAGGAAAGAGATAAAAATTCTATCATTCATACTACATTAGAAAAGAACAATGTACAAGCATAGAATACTTAATATATTGAAACAAATTTTAGCTATCTCAAGATACTACTGATAACTGGCATATTCAAGTGATTTCTGAATGGTCTAATTACATTAGTGAGAAACCTTTAGAACTAATAAATGCAACACCTTACTTAGTAGCTAGTAATTTGGTTTTCAGTGCCATTTTGACTTGCCTATAAACATGACTTTCAAGAAGGTGAAGTTTAAATAAAATAACCAAAAGTGAGGGAAATGGTAGACAACAGAAAAAAGAACCACCATAGAGTGCATATTTGCAAGATATTACAAACTGTAAGAAAGTGTGACAGAGTAGATCAAATTGAGTCAAGAAGACCTGATTTCAGTCCTTGTTTTTTTTTTTTTTTGGTTTGTTTTTGTTTTTACATAATAACTTTTTTTTGTCATGAGTAAATAAATTCACTTTTGCCTTGCAAGCAACTCTAAGAATTTTCAAAGTTATAACAGGGGTGGAGAACTTGTGGTCTTGATGCCACATGTGGCCCTCTAGGTCCTCAAGTGTAGCCCTTTGACTGGATCCAAACTTCACAGAACAAAGCCCTTTAAAAAAGGATTTGTTCTGTAAAATTTGGACTCTGTCAAAAGACTGCACCCAAGGACCTAGAAGGCCACATGTGGCCTTGAGGCTACAGGTTTCCCATCCCTGTATATAGATGAATTCCAAGTACTACTAGTAAAGGGAACTACTATGTCAAGAAAATCTAATATCCTTGTTATGCTAGAAGATCAAACATTATAAATGATATTTTGGGATGGTAAGTATTAAGCAAAACATAGACATAAAGTAACAGATCTTAATCATATGACCTTTTAGAAAAGGGGAAATTAAAATCTTAACTACTTTTTCCCAAACCTCATTTCCTCTTCATTGTCAATTTCTTCCTCACATACACTTATTTTAAATTTCACATGGAGATCCAAAAGGGACTTTTATAAGAAGAGAGAATTTTTGTGTATCACATTTTAAAATTTACATTGCTTAATTCACAACAACATTTCACATTTTGTTTTGATACTTACTGATCATAACAGACACCGTGTTTACATTGGGGTTGAAAGAACAGCGCCCTTTTCCAGATTCGCATTTTGAATCAATTATGAAGACTTGTTCCTTTAAATGCAGAATAAGGGCAAGATTAATGCAGAGAAGCAACTTTATAAATTGACTGGAAAGGGGGACTTTCTTTAGTTTAAAACAAGGTTGTCATAAAAAAAAAAACCACAAGATTGTCAAAAACATTCCTTGAAGAATCTTTGTACTTGGCTACCTACATGTTCCTAGTTAACTTTCCCGACCCATTATTTGACCTCTAAGGAGTGTTCATCAATGAAAGTCAAACTAATCTCAGAGGGCTTGTTCCTTATCTTAATGGCATCCCACCCCCAAATCTGATCCACACATTAAGTGATTAGGAAAGAAGAACCTGCAAAATCTATTTGAGAGCCAGAGGTCTATGAACTACAACTAGATATGTAGGATGTGGAGTCAAATTAAAAATGCTGTTTTATACAGGCACAAAACATATTCTTTGTATTAATGCCATAGAAGACAATGTTTCTGAAAGAGGTTTAAAAAAAAAGGATGAAGTTTCATTTTGCCACTGAATGTTTTGCCTTAAGACATTAAAGTTCCTTGAGAAAAGAAATTGTTTGTTTTCATATTTTTATGCTCACTGCTTAGCACATAGTATACATTTAATAAATGCTTGTCAATTATCTTGCTGATCTATTATCTTAATAAAATAATGACCCAACAATTAAAATTAATGTATTTATGATATTCAAATGCCGTATTAACCAAATAAATAAATATCTCATCTCCTTATGTAGGAACAGTGTCTGCATAATATAGCTCACGTAACACTGGGGAGGAAATGCCAAGAGTGATAAATGACCACTGTTTTGGTTTGGCTTACTTTTAAAATCACAATTATCATTTTAAACCAAGCTTAAAATTCATCCAATGTTTTTGTCAAGTTGATCTGAACTGTTGTTATATGCAAGACCCGTGTGTTACTTGATGTGGAGGGATGTGAAGTGAATTAGACAAAGCTTCTCCTCTCCAGAATCTTAGGATGATAGATCTAATACTGGAAGGGACTCTTCAGAAGTTGTGAAATACAAACCCTTGAAGGTCAAGAGACTGGCTTAAAGTAACAAACATATTTCATAAATGGGACTGGAGCCCAAGTTGTCTGATTCCTAATACAATGGCTTTACATGATAGCATACTGGAGTATATAAGTTAGCTGAGAAGATATGTACATAAATAACCACACTAGAATACGATCATGTGTCACAAAGAAGGTGACAGTGACAGGATAGTTCAGAAGCCTTCCTCCACCCCAGTTTCCAACACTTGCTAAGACACTTGCTGGTTCCTTACAAAAAGTATCCAACTTTGATGCCTATCTGACTTAGAGTTAATGACTTCCTCCTCTTTCCCGTCTCAGAAAAAGAGATCAAGCAGTCAGTCTATACACATTTATTAAATGTCTAATATGTGCCAGGCACTGTGTTAAATGCTGGAGATGTAAATAAAAGCTAAAAGCAATCCTTCCTCTTCTTAAGTTGCTCCTTAAAAGTACTTAATCCTCTGGTTGAATTATTCTGGGGCTGAGATATATCCCTCTTTGTTGGCCCTTTCAACTCCAATGATACCCTGCCACTCAATGACCTGGATGTTCTGATAATCCTCATGGAACAACCTAAATCCTGGTGTTGGGGGGGGGAGGGATGAAAGTAGAGTGGAATAAGAAGTAGTGAATGCTTCGCAGGCATGGGTCAGAAAGGAGGCTTCAAGAAAGAATGACTTCTGATGAAACAGAGATGAAGTGACTGGCATCCAGGAGACAAGGCTAGTTGCATTTGACATCAGTGGAGGCAAAGGCTTACCCAATAAAATTAGAGAAGCCATTGTCCAATTGACAACTCAAATAAGTCCCCACCCTCCACCTAGCCTCTTCAAAATGTGAGTCCCTCCTCCTGCCCCATAGATATAGACATGACAGGGTTGCTTTTAGTGGTTTTTGATGGGCTCAAAACAATTTTATTGTATGAGTTATATTCTATTAATATGTTTGATGAAAATCTTGTTATTCAACTTCTGATGATTTTTCTGGTCTGTGTGAGTAAAGCCTACACACAAAGGGGGGCTCCAGTCAAGGATATATTTTCCTTCCCCTATATTAAACCAAACAATAGTAGAAGACCCAGGGGGTGAACTGGAAGACTCTCATCATATTTTTGTGGGGACCCACCCAACTAAAATGTTTATTGAGTCAAGCTAAGGCTACTTGGCCTTTATGCAATAATTACAGAAATAGTGAAATAAAAAGTGTATTTATGCTGGGGTGGTTAGACAGGAGATAAAATTTTGATTATTGGAGTGGAGGCAACTGGGAAACTGTGAGACCAGCCAAAGTGTCATATGTACATATGTCACGTTAGAATCACAGAATCATAGTGTAGTATGTGTTCTAGACTCCCCCTCAATAGTTGGTCAGGTTCTCAGGAGGTGGCCACTATGTTTCCTCTGAGTACTAGGGTTAACCTTGAGAGATTAGGGAGCTATCTTTTTATTCTATAGCTTAATAAGCCCCAATAGCATCTTTCCCTCCATGATTATTGTTTTATATTATTTAGTTGGTCAGAAATCAGTATTTACTACAGTTGTAGGGTTGGTAAAAAAATATCCCTTGCAAAAGTTGATGACTCTCTCTCACAAGTACAGATGTAGTAGTCTAAGCTTAAGAGTACTTATGGCAAAGGAGTATTTCATAGCTTTTTGCTGGAGTCCAGAAGTGTTTCCCCTTAAGTATAGTGTAGCTTTGCTGCTAGACTCCTTGAAGAGTCTTGAATTGGCCTTTGCTCATTGTGACCAGTCCTCTTTTTTTTTTTTTTGTCTCTTCCCCTTCATACTGTTTTTCCACTGTTTCACCTTAACCATTTGTCACATCTTGCTAGGCTTCTACTTACTCCTTTTTCTCACCTCTTTGTTTTTTTTTTTTTGTTTGTTTTTTAGGCAATTGGGGTAAAGTGACTTGCCCAGGGTTGCACAGCTAGAAAGTGTCAAGCATTTGGTCTGAGGTCACATTTGAACTCAGGTCCTCCTGACTTCAGGGATGGTGCTCTATTCACTGCACCACCTAGCTGCCCCCTAGTCCTCGGTTCTTGATGCAAACAATGCTGTTAACCACTGCTGTTTCAGGAATACTTATTTGATGTTGATTAAAAAAAGTGTTCATATCCTTGAGAATTCTGAAATTCACAAGTACCTCCTCTGCTCAAGGAATGGGAAGAGGGCCTGTAGACAAGCAGAGGCCAACATGCTCTCTTAGTCCTTTACCCCTCACTAAGGATTAATTCTCAGAGGATTGGTTTGATTCTTCCAACACTATACTGTTACATCCTCAAATCCTCTTGGTTCTAATATGTTTTACTATTTTATTGATGATTCACAGGGTGTTAACCAAAGTTTTTTTTTTCAATCAATTTCAATGCACTTCCCATGTATCATGACTATGATTTATCCAGTGGCTTTCAGTATAGACTTCTTCATGCACTGAGTCACATCCAGTACCTCTTCCCAATTTCATCTTCCTAAATGTTATTTTCATTTTTAACATGGCATAAGTAGTACTGGTTTTAATATTTCAAATGTAACCTACATTGTCACTGTGGATGTAACTAAAATACTGTACAACACTATCAAATCTGTTACATTTTGTATCCCTTTTGTCATCCTTCCCATTCAATCTACAAATGCTTTTGGAATGAGATGAGAGTTGGGCTATGAATGCAGGACTTAGAAACTCTAGCTTGTTTTCTCCTCAACAGCACGTCATTTCTTTTGTGAAATAATATTATGCATAAAGGAGGGGAGAAGACCATCTTCCTGCTTCATGTTGTTTTACAAATGAATTTTTACTTACACTAGTGTCGTACTTGACTCCCGCATATTGACACTTGTTTTCTATCAGTTACGTTTTTATAGGAAATGGTGATGAAGTCATTGCTTTTGACCATTTCAATTTTTCATACTTGAATGCTTGTTCAAATAGGTTGAGCTGTAGATATTATAATGGCACCCAATTCTCACATCTTTTATTTCTATTTTTCTCTAATTTGGCAGTCATTCTTTTCTAAAATCTATCATTACTCTAAGCACATTATGACTGAGAATAGTTAATTCTATAATCATTTCCTTTCTGTTAAAATATATCTAACTTCTTTATTATTATAATTATCTTGTTTTCATGTTTTTCAATGTTGGAGTGGAAAGGATGCTGCGAGAAATCACTATTCTGCTATTCTTCTAAATATCTTATTTTATGGGCTATTTCACAAGCATAATAAATAACTGTCTTTTGTAGTTGAATAAATCATGGATATGAGCTTATCCTATGTAGGGGTCACTGAAAGTATTTTTGATACAATTCCAGTAGCAGAGAAGACAACAGGAATAATACAAAATTCATACTGATTCTATATAACTTTCATCTCCTCTGCTAAGTCTATAAGTTTTGAAAGCCTTTTGATCCATGCAGTTTGGAGAGTTTGAGTATTTGTCAGGGCAACACCTACTTAAAGTGTTATTCTTTTCATGGTTCAATGTTATATCTAAGTGATTGTCGTCAATAGTTTGGTCTGTGATAACAGACGTATTCCAGTAGAGTTTATTAAGTTCTCAGGGAAATTTTAGGTTTATATTTGTAGAATGAGGGTTTGTATTATATTTATAATCCATTATAGCAAAGATTCTATGTCTTAATAATTATGTTACATATTATCAGTAAACCTTACACTTTGTCATTAAAAAAATCCAAGCCAGTGTTTGAAGCCATAAAAAATATTTTAAATATACATACTCTACATTTTTAATTTGTGAATTCATGAAAACCATTTAATTGTAACTTCATCAAAGTGACCCATTGAAAAAAGAATATTATAACCTTGCAGACTGAGCATAAAAAATACTTCATAAGAACCAACTTCTGAAAAGTTACTCAAAGCATTTTTTTTTTACATTTTCCTAATTTTGGAATTAACGAGATAGAGGATATTGTGGCAATGTGAAAGAAAAGATTTCACTATAATATTTAGCAAAACAAAATCAGAAATAAAAAAAACATGCAATTTGGCCATATATAAAGTTCATAAAAGCAGAGATTGTCACACATTTACCTGATACACAATAATATTAAAGAAAATGATCTTATAATAATAAATGGCTGATCTATAAACCTGACAATTCCTCCATCTTAAAAAAAAAAGCCTTGTCTTTTGAGGAGAGAATAAAGTATCCAATATTTAACAAATTAATTAAATTCATTCTATATTTTTAATGGAAGGTTTTGGGGGGATTTTTTTGAATAATACTTCAAATTTAATATTACTATGTGGTGTAAGAAATTTGTAAATGGAATAATCTTTCTAATTGAAATCTGTAGTTGGAGAATGCATGGCTGTCATGGTAGTATTTGACAGATTTCATATATCTGAGGCCATAGTTGATTTAATCAACTGATCATTCACAAGTGCTTATCTATATGAACAAATTGAATACAGCCAATCATATTCTTGCCATACACATATCTTGATTTTTATTTTAAGACTATTACCACTTCACAAGATCTTAAAACTTTAGGCCTTAAACTAAAGTCACATATGAAAAATAATCATTTTTGGCCGGGGAGACAGGGTTAAATGTTATTACTCCAATTTTCAAATAATCTTCTTGTTATATCTGTTAATAGGCATATTTTCATGTTGAAAAGAAAGTGTTTGAATTCCTTAAAATAGAAGGAATCTAAAGAAGATCTTGGTAGAAAAATGGAGAATTTTATTCATTATAAAATAGATTAGTTAAATGAAAATGGAAAGCATTCAGGAAATTGGTGGAAATATTAATCTTTTACAAGATTGCCATAATTATGTAATCATTCCAATACTAATTGAAACTAACATCACCATATAAGAAAAAAAAAATCTCTTGGCCATACAACCCACACAACCATCCAATGGGTTTAGACTTTACAATGAAAGTAAATACAGATGCTAACCAGTTGGACTTAACTTATAGTATTCATAATAATAATAACAACATACTAAATAAACATTTTTATTAAAATTTTCACTTTTCTAATTAGTTTTTTTTTTATTGCATAACTGTATTCTGGATACCATCAGCAATAGCTTACATAAACAAGGTTAAGTCATTGATATGTACTAGGTATATTTTAACCACTGTAAGTAGTTCAGTTTGAAAGAAACTTATTCATAATGATATGCCATGTTTAATTCATTGCTATAACAAGTCATTCAAAAATGAATGAGCAGGAAAATCCATCTGAAATGAAGTACATTTCTTGGTTAGCTGTGTAATTGATTTTTTAAAACTAAAACTTCTTTTAGCATTCTTTAGGAACTCCCCAAAGATGTGGAGTTAAGTTTTTACTCAATTCAGAAAAGAAATGATAAATACTTTTAGAATATTGAGAATTTAATAATCCAAAACATCCATAAAATGTGAAATGTTTAGGAAAAATACATTTTCCTATTTCAAAGCAAATATAAAGTCACTAGGTTATTTTATGTCTTTCATTCTTTCCTATTCAAAAATAATGTCCTTAAAGATAAACAGCTCTTCTTCTAGATTATAGGCAGATATGAAGGAAGAAGTATCATTCATTGAGTCAAATAAAAGAATAAAAGAATGTTTAAATATTTGGGACTCACCTAATACAAATCATCATAAAAAATGTAGATCATAAAACATTATGTACTTACCTCTGATCTGCGTCCTCTGTTCAAATATGTACATACTGGGCTAAAGGCACCACTCCCACAGACATACAAATGAGTACGGTTGAAAGCCTGTATCACCCGCACAAAGTTTCCACAGCCATGCTGCAAGGATAAATAAAGGGGGTAAGTAAGTGTGCTTCTCTCTCTCTCTCTCTCTCTCTCTCTGCCTTTCCTTCTCCTTCTCACTCCCATCCTCCTCCTCCCCCTTCTCCTTCTGACTTCCTCTGTATTATGTATTATATTTGTAACATTAAGATATAAACTCAAAATTTTCAAATTGCATTTAATGATGAGAAAACATCATAATTTGTAGTAGTCCTCCACCTTCTGCAACCTATCAAAAACATGAAGCTCTATATGCTTACTGTATTGGACTATTAAGAGTCTAAGAGTCTTCATTTATGATGGACTATTAACCATTATTCTACACACAAACACCAAAGATGAGTAAAAAAAAAAAATCTACCCTTCTGATAAAGTATGGCATAAAGGAAAAAATACAGACTCAACTTACAATTATAAGACCAGGATTTAAGTCCCACTTCTGCCACTTAGTATCTTTGTACCCTCAGACAAATCAATTTAGTTTTTTGAACCTTCCTTCCTGCAGTGGCAGGAAGGCCATCCTAGATATTATCAAGAGAGTCAAGGACTCAAAGACCCACCACTGGGCGTTCCCTTCCTTCCCTTCCCCTGTAATGACCTCAGTCACCCAAAGCCCTTCTAGACTGCTTGTCTGCTTACGTAGCTTGGGTAAGATAGGGTTCACAAACCATATTCTTTCCTGTGAGATGAAGAACCACCAGCCCTAACCACCAGTTTTGATACTGCCTCCTAAGTAATTCCTGGACATACCATATGCCTTGCCTCTGAACCCTAAAGATCCTTGGCACTATCATCTAACCTAATAACATAATCTAAGGAAACCAGAACCTCATCTCTGTTACCATTGACTCTTTGGAGTTCCAGAGTGTTCCATTCACCCTGCAGCTGAATTTTCTTTTATGTGTTGTCCTCTCTTATTAAAGTATGAGTTCTTTGAGAGTAGAGGCAATCTCCCTTTTTCTATTTCTATCCATAGTATTTGGCATAGATTGGCACTTAAATGCCATTTTTAATGCTTAGATGAATCTTTGAGGTCACTGATGTGCATTGTGACTTCATCAGTTCAGATCATACCCCCCGCACACCTCTCTACTATGTATGATATTTTGTCAATATTTTTCTAAAAGTATCCCCTACTTAATAAGTGTTTTTAAATAAATCACACAGAGGCAACCTTAGGCAAAATACTCTAATAGGTTACTCTTCCATCTTACTATCCCCTCTCCACAACTCACTCAAGGTAACCCTCTACCACCTGCTAAATATCTCTAATATCTTAACAAAGTGACCTGCTCCCAATCTAGTACCTGTAGATACCTGCCAATTTCCCTGTACAAATCAATTAACATAATAACAATGTTGAGATGATTGACGTCTAGTAGTGGTGTGAGGCAGCAGACAACTACATCTGAGATCTAAATGTTTCAATCTTTTGACTCACAGAAGTCCCAGATTTCACATGTAGGATCATGAGTAGATACAGATTTTCAAAGGTATATTAATTTTATGATGGTCTGTGATGATTAGTGTTCAACCATGTTTCAGTCAATTTTGGCCATGAAAAGTCAAACTAAAGACAAAACTTAAGTTAGCTTCAGTCTTAAAACTGTCTTTTTAGAGTATATTAGTAATTAAAAGTAAACTTTTAAAAAAGTTTTCCCCCTCTATCATTTCTTCTTGTTTATTCAATTATTCATTTTTGACAGTAATTAGTGATTTTTCTTTCTGCAGAGTGATCTTAAACAGATGGTTCTTTTCTAGATTTTTATTATCAAGCAATCAATCACAAACTTTGTAACCAAAGGAATTAAAGCTAGTTTAACAGACAGATTGTTTTATTTATATTTTGAGACATTTACATTTATGTTCAATAATTCAAGGCACTTTATTCTGACACCTGTTTATAAAGATACCTAAAATGTTATTATACAACTGTACATAGTATTTTGTTTCTCAGGAGGAAGTATATATCCTAGCCTAGTGTATACATAATATGTATATATTAGGAATAATTGTGAGCAGTAAGACCCAAATGTTTATTTTTTCCACCTTCAAGTTCAGTCAGGCTAGGATTCTGTATATAATATTTTCCCATAAACCAGGAAATCAGTCTACTCCTATTATGCAAGTTATGTCTATTTTGCCTTAACTCCTGTAGACAAATTAACCTTGAATAAGAAATCACTAGTTAACCATTCTACACCATTGGTGGTAAAAAGAAATAAATCAAGAGAATTATTTTGTAATAGAAAGCAGGAAGGGGGTGACTTGGGTCCCATGCCCCAAAGCTACTACTTTCACATGAAGAAACTGAGTGCAGGTTTCTTGAATAAGTGTAGAATTATATCATGTATTTTGCTAGTCTCTGATAATAATGGTATCTGCTATTTGACTAACTTTTTGTAAGTAACTTTTCTTACAAATATCTTTTTAAGTCAACTGAATTTTACAAACCTCTATTATTTCCTCCTGATACTGTGTCCACTATGCATCATGCAATTTTTTGAAAGCGCTTACATTTTAAAGCTACCATCTGTGCTCCTGGTCTCTTATCATTATTTATGTTATTCAGTGTTGTCTCAATAATTCATTTAATTATTATTTATTACAGAAAAAGACTTCTCATCTACCAGGGGGTCTAGGGGAGGAGGAAAAAGCAGATAGCCTGTCAGAAGAGTCCTCTATGCCTCTGTGTCTCCTTAGATACTGTCATAACACTAGAATATTTAGGCATCTCTCTATAAGTCTGAATTAAAATTACCACCTTACTTACATTAAAAAACCCTCCACATATCAGTGGCAATAGCCCACATCATTACTAAAAGCTCTCATATGAGCTTATGAAGTTTCAGCGAGTTTAGTTTTCAATATACTTATAGCTTCAATTATCTTCTTTAAACAGATTGCTCAAAAATCCCCTCTCCCAAAATTCCATTCTATTATTTCTATTTTTTTGAAATCACTATACCTTGATATTCTCCCCAACACCAACTTCTCCATTCTGTTCATGGCACTCCCATCCTCCCAATCACTTACGTTCAAAAATACACTTTTGACTCTTATCATTCACTACACATCCAGACTATTGCCATATCTTGTTGATTCTACCTCTACTAAATCTCTCATGTTAGAACCTTACCTCATTCACTATTAGGATCACTCATGAATTGTTTTGCCTCTTTTCACTTAGATTACTGCAATAGCCTCTTAAGGTCTGCTATCTCAGATCTATTCCTATTCAAATTCATTTTTCACACTACCAACAAAGTAACATATTTCCAAAATGTGCATGCTTTGATCATGTCTTTCCTCAGTAGTTGTCAATGGTTCTCCACTACCAAACTAATAAAATGTAAACATCTTATCTTTTTGTTCAAGGCCTTCAAATAGTAGAGATTCAACCTGCTTTCGCAGACATATTTCATGCCACCTTCCCTTAGAAGGCTCTGTGTTTCAGACAAACTGGAATATCCTCCCTCTCCCCCCCCCCCCCATTCTTGTATTATTCTCAGACGTATTGTCTTCAGGTCTTTGGTCATCCTTCCCATCATGCTTCAAAATGACTCTTCCTATGCTCATGTTTTTAAGTCCTTCCCTTCCTTCAAGGACTGAATCAGATGCTATAATCTTCATGAAGCCTTTCTCTCCCCAGGTAAAAGTATTCTTCCCTTCTAAAATTCATCACAGTACTTTCCTTGAATCTTTCATAATTACAAAATGTTGTAGATGCATGAGATCTTGGATATCATTTAATCTAATCATTGCCTAGCTAAGAATCCCCTTTATATTGTTGGCAATTAATAGTAATCTAGCTTTCCCTTGAAGACCTTTCTAAATGAGGGCAATCCCTCCAACCTGAGGGAGTCTATTTCACTTTAGCATGTTTTAACTGCTAGGAAGTTTTTCCTTATTAAAATCCATTTTTTTACACAATTTCTGCACACTGTTGGAAATTTGGTTCTTATGATTTTATCTCACTTGCCTCCAATTGTCTCTAAATTGTAAACTTCTTGAGAGATGGATTTGAGCTACATCTATCTTTAATTCCTCCAATACATATCTTAATATGCATGGTCAGCACTTAATGGATTTTAAAATTTTATTTGAAGGCCTACCACATGCTTGGCAGATAGGTGGCAGAGAGGATAGAGTGCCAGGCCTGGAATCAGGAAGATTCTTCTTCCTGAGTTCAAATCTAGCCTCAGATACTTATTGACTATATGACCCTCGGTGAGTCACATAACCCTGTTTGTCTCAGTTTCCTCATCTGTAAAATGAGCTGGAGAAGGAAATGGCAAACCACTCCAGTATCTTTGCCAAGAAAACCCCAAATGTGGTCATGAAGAGTCAGACAAGACTGAAAAATGACTGAACAGCAACTATATGCTCAGCACTAGGCTTACCTTTCCTAAGCTATTGTAAATCAGGGTCACTGTCATGCATCCCAGATTTAAAATAATTAAGCAAAGAAAATAAATCTGACCCAAATTAGAATATGAATGAATAAGAGAGAAAGTAACTCAGAGGCAATAGGGACTGCACTAATTGGGTAATCAGAGCAAATGGGAGAGTGCTGGTGGAATCTAATTTTCCAACCTTACGGATAAATATTCTTTCAATAAGTGTATCCAGAAATTCTTGCATTCCAGACATAGAAAATGCTATAAAAAATAAAGAAATTGACAACTTTTAGTGAAGATCCTGCTCTGTACCTTTCATGCACTATGCTAAGCATACAGGACCCAAAGGCAAAAATCAAATGGTTCCTGCCCTTCCAGAACTTATATTAGGATCAGAAAATTAAACATGTGCACATATAAATAGATGTTATTCAGCCATTCAGTCATGTCCAACTCTTCATGACCCCATGGGCCCTGTGTTTTCTTGACAGAGATACTCACTAGAGGGTTTGCCATTTCTTCCTCCTATGGATCAAGGCAAACAGAGGTTAAATGACCTGCCCACACAGCAAATAAATGTCTGAGGCTGGATCTGAATCCAGGTCTTCTTGAATCGAGGCCCAACACTCTATTCACTGAGCTACCTTACCTGGCTGACTCCTAACCACCCATCTGCCTCCTCCTTCTATAAGTAAATACAAATGTTTAACGTATGTAATATGATTAATATATAAAATGTAAAGGGGGAGAGGAGAGTAATTAGGAGAGTAATTATGTCTGTGGGCATAGCAGAAAATGCCCTGTGTAGAAGTTGGTGTTTCATCGGAAAAAGTAAAATGCTCTATAAAGTTTAAAGGAAGAGAACAGGAACTGGACTTGCAATTTTGTAGACAAAGGGAATTCTAATATGAGGAAAATTCACCCACCAATATAGGTCAAAGCTTTCTTTTTCATTTATAGTCTCAAACAGTTGCCTAGGATAATGAGATGATAAATGACTAGTCTAAGCTCATACTCCCTGTGTGTATCAGAGGCAGGATTAGAACCAGGGTTTCCTGGTTCTGAGGTCAGGCTTCTCTGCACCACCCTACTTGGTCTCTCAAAAATTAAAATGCTATATAAATTTCAGCATTTGTTACTATCATTATTATTATTATTATTATTATTAAGTAGAAACAGTACATGAGATAAAAGGATTTCAAGCTTCAAGATAACCTTAGAAATATTTTTTTTCCCAATTACTTCATTTTATAGAAGAGGAAACTGAAGATCAAAGAGATGGCATGACCTCCACAAACTCAGACAGCCAAATGGGAGCAGAGCCAGACCTTCTGATGCCAAACTCTCTATATTTCATTATGCTATTATATAAGATTAATATGTGAAATAGGGAGTGCTATTGAGAGTTTTTGGTTATGGCATATACTACGTGAAGGGGAATGGTGGAAGACAAGTTATTTGGTCTTCTTATAGGTTCCATTCATTGTTACCAAAGGAACTTACGGTGCAGTTGGGTTAATAAAACATGAAACAGTAATGAAGTAGAAAATAAAATACATAATTAAGTGCTAAGCTATATAGAACAGACTTTCTGTCTGGCTAAAGTGCAACTTAAAGTGGTGCTTATCTTAAAGGCTGACCAAAAATGTTAACATCTATTTGATCATTCCAAATGGAAACAACAGTGGGCAGCAAATTGATTTCTTTCTTCTGCTTAGAGCCAGCATATGAGCTTGTTTTATATGCTGATGAATATTCCAATAAAACCTTTTACTTCAACTCTTATGTGCCATGCTTTGTTCTTTTATTTACACTGGGCAAACATCAGTTGACTAAATTTAGTTCCAAATGTCCTTATTTAATCAAATTTAACATTCTTATCAAATACACCGTATTTTCATTTTCAGTCTGTATGTGGTCCCTCAAAATTATTTTTGCAAATAAATTATTGAAATACACTTAATTTATCAAAAATGAAGGTTTCGGTGAATGTCTTCAATAGCACTTTGTACTGGGACTAGCACCTTGTATATATTCAAACTGACGCTACTGCTACAAATGATAACGAATTACAGATAAACAATTAATCAAATTTTTCCCAAATTTAGCCACTATACTCCCTTACTATAGTTATCCTTCACCTGGTGTGCTAGTCTAAATAATTTTTCTTTTTAGAGAGGTGGGGGAGGGAGGTATTGCCTACACTTTCTAGCAATTGGTTATCTCTGCTCCAGACATGCTCCTTTTTCCTGCCTATAACTAACCCATTTATGGAATCCTCTATGTTATACTATTTCATGAACCATGAACTCTGGGGCAAACCCTGGTTGTGACATCACACAAGAAGTCAATCTTATTTGACTAAATAAGACACTACTTTTCCTATGAAAGCCCAAACCCACTTATGTGTTCTTTAGTGGCCTCAATGAATTGAATGATTACAGAATCATGATTCCTATTTATCAGACCACGAGGGAAATTGGAAAAACATGTGTGGCAATGTCACACATCCTGAGTTCACAAATGTCACAAATCCAGCCAGAGGCAGGCTTTAGCTCCTACCATAACTTGAGGGACAAGTGTTGCCCTTTTATTGTTGGTTAGTTATTTTCAGTCATGTCGACTCTTTGTGACCCTATGTGTGATTTTGTTTGCATAGATACTGGTTGCCACTTGCTTCTCCAGCTCATTTTACAGATGAGGAATTGAAGCAAAGAGGGTGAAGTGACTTGCCCAGGGTCACAAGTAGTAAGTGTCTGAGGCCAGAAGTGAACTCAGGAAGATGAGGCTTTCTGACTCCAGGCCTGACACTCTATCCACTTCACCACCTAGCTGCCCCTAAGCGTTGCCCCTAGTGTCCTTTTATTGTTGCCCTTGCCTCCCACTCTAAGCTTCCAAGTCTCCAGTTAAATCACTTAGCCTTCTTTTTAACATGCCAAATAAAGACCTATTGCTTTGCCTTGAATAGCTAATCTAGTCCTTTTGTGAAGCCCCTTTCAAGTTTCTGGAGAATAGTCACTGCATTGGACTGGAATACCAAGTCACTATTTATAGCATTTTAATTTGAAAATAAGTATGCACTTAAGAAGGGTTGATTCTCTCTGAACTGTATGCATCTAAAAATTGTTTTCTGTCATTTTGATCTTAAGATTTGGAAGATTCATGTAGATTAGGCTTTTCAAGGTGACAATACTTTGCATTGAAATATCATTGTTGATCCCATAATGTTTGAGTAGTATTCATGCAATTGGAAAACAAGATACAGCTCACCTAGTCCAATCCATACCCAAATAGAAGGCCTCAATATAATGCCCAAGTTCCTGTCCTTCTTCTACATAAAGACTTTCAAAGAAGGAGAGCTTTTTCAACTCTTTTCAACGATAACACACTTCCCTTTGCAATAATTCAAATTATTAAGACTATTTTCTTCATGTTGAGACAAAATCTGGACCTCCTTAACCTTCAGCCATTCTTTTTCTACTCTGTACTCAGCTATATCTACCCTCCTTCTGGTAGCAAAGAGATGAAGAGAGAGATTCTAAAACTACCACTACAATAATAATAATTAAATAAGATAGCACAGTGGCCAAATTTATATTTATGGCCGTCTTTAATAAATAGATCAAATACAAGGTATACTGACTGTCTAGATACCAGTCTTTAAGACAGTCCCTAAACAATTTTACTACAAAATGTTTGTTTTTGGTTGCAACAATTATACAGACAGGGTATGAATCAAAAGAATACCCCCTCAGCAATTGGGCAAGAACAAAGCACTTTGGTTTTGAATAGTATTCTCTGAAGGCTCTAAATGGCCGCTAGGTGGTGCAGTGGATAGAGTGCTGGGCTTAGAGTCAGGAAGACTCATCTTACAGAGTTCAAATCTGGCCTCAGACAGACCCTGAATAAGTCACTTAAGCCTGTTTGCCTCAGTTTTTTTTTTTTTAATTCGTAAAATGAGCTGGAGATGGAAGTGGCAAATCACTCTAGTATCTCTGCTATAGAAAACCCAAATAGGGTCATGATGGACTCATCATGATGCGACTGAACAAGAAATAAGGCTCTAAATGTGTTGATATGTCACAAGATCAGTATTCATAGTCTTAGAGCTAAAAGCTTCTTTACAGGCCATCTTTTCCAAGGCCTTCATTTTACACATGAGGAGCCTGTGACCCAGGGAGATTACGTGATTTGTCCAACATCCAAGTAGTAACAGAGGAAAGGTCTGATCACAGGTTGTCTTCCAGAGCCTGTACATCTCAAAAAAAATTTGCCCTGAGTTATTTTGAAATTTTTGACTTTTTAGACATAGGCCTGGTTGGTGAGTCAGATTTCCACCTTGTCTTAGATTTAGCAGCTACTCCACACCATGAGGAAAGAAAACAATACAAAGTGAAAAATGAAGCCCAATATAGTGGAAAGGCCATTTGATTTGATATAAGATAAGCTGCATTTGAAACCTGACTTGGCTACTGCAACCTTAGAAAAAGTCACTTAATATCTCTGGGCATTAACTTTCTCATCTATAAAATAAGATCTGGGTGAAATAATCTCAAAAGTATTTTCCATCTCTGAATTCTACAATCATATGACTAAATATTTGACAATGCTTATCTATTGAAACCTGAGAGAATTCAACAAAATAAGTGACCTGAAAGTTATTTCCTTTGTTTGTAATTCTTCTTTAATCACTACATAGTTTGGAGAGTTAGCAAATAAAGCTTTTAAGTTGCTATTTGTTCACTGCATAGGCCTAGACTCTTACTAATTGATATTACTTGTTCCATTTAAGTGATTTTGGAAATGAAGAAATGAAACCCTTTTAATAATGTTATTAACTAAAGAAAACATCCTTCCAATAACATAGAGTTAGCTCATCATGGGCACAGAAAACTATGCATATGATAAAATAAAAATATAAAACTATATATATATGATAAATTCAGTGAAGGCTGATATTGTGTCTGTGTCATGTTTATACATATGTATAGGTACAGATTATGCATATGTGTGGGAAATTGTGTTTATTTTATTAAAAACTATTCAATATTGGTTATTTAGTACATTCTTTAAATCCTATTTCCTTGGGTTTGTGTCTGAAAGCTTGCCTCACTGTTTCAGCTCAAAATTTTTTCCTACATTAATAAAATATAAAATTATATGGAGAACTATATGGAGCATAGGGGTAAAAATACCAAGGGGTTTGAGGAAGAAAGGATAATGGTATAATTATGCTAGCAAAGGCTGTCAGAGATGAGGAAAAGAAATAAAGATCTACCATCACAACCCAATTAACCATATGACTCCTTATCTGTAAGAGTATAAAGATTCCTTATTTGTTATGATTTAATTTTTAAAGTATCCTCTATTATGATCTAACAAAGGTGATATTGTATCAATAATTTTAATTAGTTTGTATCTAACAGATGTAGGAAAACCAATTTTTTTTTGTCATTGAGTCTGTCTTCTCAATGTATTATGCCAAATACTGAATTAAAGTCTCTGTCACCCTTCTGCTTAGTGTAAAAGATAATAAAACATAAAAGTCTGGGCTATTATATACTATGAAGAAAAAAAGACAAAAATATGGCATGCAGAAGATGCAACTTTAGGTGTTTACAAGAGAGAGTATTAACACTTCCAAAAAGTTACTTTCAGTTTAAAAGTTTATGTATCTGAAAGCTGCTAATTTACTTTAACCACCTCTTAGGGGATTACTATGTTAAATAATTTAGTTTCTTTTCTGAATACAATAAAAATATAATGCCCTTCCACAGGCAATCAGCATCATACTCAACACTTTGACAACAATGAAAAACATTATCTCTACACTCAAGAAACACATAAGAAGAGTGATGAAATATGTTAACACAGAAGTGTGATAGAAGGTAATGTTTGATATGGGCAAAGGCCTACATGAAAAGCTCTAAGAGGTTGATAGGAAAGAGAGCTCTTTTCAATTAGGCTAAGTAACAAGGGTAAGAGGCCACAGAGAGGAGAAAGAGCCTTGGAAAGAGAAATCAAACTCTGCCACTAACTACGTATGTGCCCTCAGGCAAGGACAAGAAATTGGTCTCTTTGGACCCCAGTTTCTTCATCTATAAAGGGTATGTTATGGACCTGATGACTGTGAAGATCTCTTGTAGCTCAATTCTATGATCCCATGACCCTGAATCACTTGTTCAAGAGAATGTGGAAAATCAGTGGGAATTTCTGAAACTAAAATCCACAAGGAGATCTAGGTCATCAGTGAATTCTCTCATTTATCTTCTGTGACCATATCAACTAAAGCTTTTTGAACAAAGCATAATCAATTACTAGGATTTATAGCCACAGGACATTACTGAACTACAAAGTATTTTTGAGGCAAATGGTTCAGTAAAACTTAATTATATGGTGAAAAGCATTCATTGGAATGTACATGTATGCTAATATACACGATATTAATTATTAGGTTGTAATTTTAATTGTGCATGGCAAATTAATTATACAGACTAATTTTTTTTCACATTTTGCCCCCTGAACGTTTGAGTTTTATCCTTCTTTTGTCATTACTTTCAATGCACTCTTCTGGGGAAGAAGAAACAAACTACTTCTAAACCCTTTCTCATTTCCCCATTTAGCTTGTGTTCCCACTCTTCCCAGGAAAACTTCCAGGAAAAGGACCCGTTTAATCAGATTAAACTTTGTTTCTCCCATCATGGGTAGAATAATTTAGCTTCATTGTGTGACCCCGACAAAATGATGCAATTGGATCCTCACTGCCCACGGCCCATTTCAGCTCCATTATGTGCTCAGAGCCAAGTGCCCTTCTTCTATGACTGTGGCTATTCATAGTCTATGGATAAAATTCAAATTGTTTAAGATACCTCCTAAACTCACGGACAGTGAAATATCTTGTTATTCTTTTGAGCTTCCTTGGTGATTCACAGTATTTGCTACCTTTCTTCAAAAAAGACTGATAATCTATCTCTGGGAAACAGTGATACATTTTCAATGCACAGCCCTAAGTAATTCCTTAAATCATTAGATTAGTTTCCTTAACTATACAAAATACTCATCACTGTAACATTGAGTATAAGGCCAAAATTTGACAAACTGAGATTCAGCTCTTTTTGGTTGCTGCTTCTATATTTGAAACATTTTTTTTCATGTTTTCTACATATAAATCCTGGCCCCTAATATGCTTCCACTGTCAGTGCATTGGGCATTACTAAGACCGGCTTTATGTTGAGCACAGTTATATTACAGTTCATCACTTGGATGAAATAAACAAAATTGCATATATGTTGTGGTTCAAAATAAGTTACTTGGAGGCATAGTTTTATGATAAAACAATATTCCCTGAGTTTTAATATCATAAGCTACCTAACTTTCTACGTGAGCTTTGACAACTCATTTGACTTCTTATATGGCAAAGTACAATAATATTGTCATTATCCTTCTGATGATTGAAAATTTTAGGATGAAGTGCTCCTGGATGCAAGTAGACATAAACCTGTAATATTTTTTCAAGTACTATACACTGACCACTATGGATAGGATTCATGTTCATTTAAATGACATGTACCCTTAAATTAAAAACAAAACACTAATAAAGGGCCTTTATTTCCTGAAACTGTATGTCTCTGGAATGTGCAGGCTAACCACTGCCTTTACGCAAAATGTTTTTCCTTAGAAAAGTTAATACAGCTCCTGGACTGCTCCAGGCACTTGCTCATCCTGTTATATATATTAGGAACAAGCGTAATTATTCAAAGTGATCACTACAAACATCCAAGCATGATCACAAAAGTAAAACGAAGCACAATTTTTACCCAGATTGGGAGATCTGAAGATACAGAAAACATACAAATTTCAAACTCTTGAATTTCTATGTTTGCCTTAAGTTCAAACAAGTATTTAAAACATTAACATCCTTTGGTCTCACTTCTAGTTGCATTCAAAGTACTCTGACACAAAAGCCAAATGCTTAACAATAATATCATTAAAAACAAACCAAAAAAAAAAAAAAACACTCACTGTGGGGTCTTTGCCAGCCATTTTGCACTCTTCAACTTTGTTCGCAGAAGCTGGCCAGAAAATCTGTTTTGAAAGAGAAAGGTCATATAAGTTTTTGTTGTTGTTTTTCAGTTGTGTCCAACTGTTTTTGACCCCATGTGGGGTTTTCTTGGCAAAGATACTGGAGAAGTTTACCATTTCCTTCTCCAGCTCATTTTACAGATGAGGAAACTGAGACAAATAGGGTTAAGGGACTTCCCCAGGTCACACAGCTAATAAGTGTCTGAGGCCAGATTTGAACTTAGGTCTTCCTGATCCAGGGCCACTGAGTCACCTAGTGGCCCCATAGCTATAAGTAGCATATATGCAAAATATATTATCTTCATTCAATTATTGCTAATAGGGTTCTTTCAAAACATATTGAAGATCACTTTTCTGATAATTCACACTCTTTCCATTATAAGAGTGACTTTTCTCAAAGGATGTCATTACCATAAGCTCATTCTAATAAAATGCTATAAGGAATTTTAAGAGTGACCTTTTTTTTTTCTTTTCATTTAGAATCTTAAGTTCTCCTGACAGTAACACTTAGAGATAGGTAGACAGCGTCAAAAGTATTCAGAACATCTATGAATCGCATGATATGGATACCTAAACATATCAATATGGCTTTTTCATACTGTGATTATGCAATGGATGCTAGAATAATCCATAACCCTAAAGAACATCCAATTATAACATAAAATCCCAATGTTTATATTGATTATGACTTTTTAAGGTTCAAAAAACTACTAAGTGTCTGAGACAGGATTTGATTTGAACTCAGGTCTTTCTGACTTTAATTTCAGTGACCTATCTACTATACCCTCTATCTGCTGTTTATAATGTCAAAATAAATATTTAGAGAACTTTCCACTGGCATTTCCATTAGAATCATTCCTCATCCTTTCTTAAAGAGTTCAGTGCCTGGTTCATGATCTCTCTGTCTACTCCCAACTCCAACCTAATACTCTGGGACCTCCATATATATTCTGATATGCCCTCAAATATCCTTACCTCCAAATTCTTCAATCTACTTCCTCTCCCAATGATCTATTCCTATACAAGGAGTAGGGACATAATCGGGACAATTAAACACTTGACCACAATGCCATTGCTCATATGACTAAGAACTCTTAAATTTCTTTATCTAATTATATCATATGTATACAAATACACATATATGTATATTTCTCTTTCCACTCCAATACAGTCTTTTCATATCACCAAAACTGTTTTTTCCCCCTAAAATGTAGGTCTGTCCTTGTCCCTCCTCTAACTCAATAAACTCTGGTATTTCTCTATTAGCCCTAGAATAAATTCTTCTAATATTTAAAGTCCTTGCAGCCTGTTGTTTGTGCTATGTTAAAAAACTAAAAACAAAAAATGGAAAACTAACTTAAAAGTTCAAAGTGATCTGTAACTTTCCTCCCAAGCGTCAAGTTCTCTTCAAATTTATATGTGTGAAAATGTCTTTTGTTTTCTTTTATCCTATTTCATATTTCCTCAATTCCATTTAATCCATAGCAATGGTCCAAGAAGATGTTCCCTTTTCCATATTTTAGAGCACAAAGTATTGTTACCTGTGACTAGATGGGAGGAACTGGAATAACTGTATTATTTAACTTATGCTCCGTAGAAAATAAACCCATATTTTTCATTGAGTGATGGACCTGGACTTTTGCCTGATGGTCTAATGAAATGCACATTTCTTCCTCTTTTTCTTCTCTGTACACAACAACAGAAAAACACATTATGAGGCAATTTGGAGTTCTGAAAATATTTTTGAACTTACACTCAGAGGGTCCTGGCTTATGTTATTGATATTCAAAGACAGAATGTGATCTTTGCTGCCCACATATATCCGGTCCTGATCTTCATCCATTAATAATATCCTGTAGTCTAATGGATTGTGGGAAAGACTGTAATATTCAGAGGTCTTGGTTTCCCGTAGCTCTAAAACAAAGAGTAGTAGAAATTAGTTTAAATTTTTTCTTAGTTTCATGATTTTTTAAATAATTTATAAAGAATGCCCTTATTTTCCTCCCATTAATGACACAACAGTTTGGTACCTTAAGTAATTCCTTCATTGTCATTTATGCTGTTTTTTAAAGGTTGCCTTTCATAAAACAAAAACATTTCTCTACCTGCTAAGCTAGCAAATGTCTATTATTTTAATGGTTGTCATTGTTTATGGCTTCCGTGTATAAGACCAAGCAAGCATTAATCTATTGTTAATCTATTATTATTTACGAAATGATGAGGCACCTGAAAAAAAAAAACTCTTAGGGAAGCAGGTACAAAATAGGCAGGAATCAGGGCACACATTGCTGGGTGATGATGATGGATAGAGTACTTAAATGATGAGGAATCAGAAGATCATGGACACTGAGTCACTATATGACCTTGGGTAAATAATTTTCCTTTTCAAGGCCTGTTTCTTCATCTATCAAGTGAGGGGAAGAGATAGGATAGTCTCCAGTTCTTCATCCTCCACTAGAATTTTATGATTTATTTTTAACAGAATCATTTGAGCCAAAGAGGCATGTGGAATTCTTCATTCCATTATTATTTTAGGAACCAACAGTTAAAAATCAATTCCAGTGAAAAGCCTGATACTTACAAATGGCTAGGTTGAGCAAAGGCAAAAGAGTGTCAATTGCTTCTGATCACCCTTACTATGCCTCATTCTTGACCTTAACTGACCTTATCTGTTCTTGAGAGGATCATTCATTCTCATTTCAATGTTCATCTGGATCTTTAATCTCCATCTTTAATCTCCACTATGGTGGTCACTATAGAGAACTCTAACTAAACTGATGCATTATTCAATGGTTTAAACTGGAATGGTGGAAGTGGGGATGAAGAGGAACCAGACATTTAATCATTAAACTTTATTTTAAAGTAAATTAATCCACATCATTAAAATAATCTATTGCATCTAAAAGAAAAAAAAGGCACATGAACAAAGATCCATAGTTATAAATAAACCAACAAGTGAACTGCTAAACCACATTTCATATGCAGAGACTCATGCTCATTTAACAACTTTCACAATGAATGAGTGCCTTTGTAATTGACCTTTGAAGACAATGAATGCACTGTGACAATAAAAAGGTTGATATTCATTATAGCTGATATGATTTTTTTCTCTCTAGTCAAAATGCTTCTTGATCACATTTAAGCCTCCTGTCAAAGGAATTCAATAGTTCTTTTGTTTTCTTATTATTTTCTTACCTGAGATTCACAAATCCTAGGAAGATGTCTGTTATTTTAGGATTAAAATTTCAAAGGAACACGCTTTTCAAAGTTCTGTTAGTTGAATTACAAATATTTCTCTTGAATTTTTCACCTCTTTGGGATTTGAACTAAACCAAAGTTGAAAATTATGGTGTTGCCTATAAAGTGCTACAAATTATATCTGATAGTGAATACCTGAATCTTAAAAATAAATCAACTGATAGCCATTTCACAAGTTTAGTAGATGTTAGGCCCTGTGCTGGGTATAAAAAGAACCAGTAAATTCAGCCCTTGCCTTCAAGGAGTTTGCATTCTAATGGGTGATACAGCATATACATAAACATATATATGACACCCACAGTCAATTCAAGGAATTTAAGAAGGGAAAGTACTATCTTCTGGGAGGCAAGGAAGAGTATCTTTTAGGAGGTGACATTTGAGTTTAATCTTCAAGAAGGCAGCTATCCTTAGAAGTAGAAATGAAGACAGAGAACAACCAGTATAAAGGTACAGAGGTGGGAGATGAGCATTGTGTGTGGAGTAGAAATGATAAGACACCTGAAAAGAACTCTTAGGGAAGCAGGTACAAAGCAGGCAGGAAGCAGGGAACATACTTTTGGGTATTGATGATGGATAGAGTACTTCAATGATAGGGAATCAGGAGCTCATGTATAAGAAACCTGGAAAAGTAGGAAGGGAGTGATTGTAAAGAGTTTTAAATGTCAAATGGAAATTTATACTAGAGACTAGAATTACCACTGGACTTTGCTGAGTGAAATATGATCACACCTTTTTTTTTAGGAAAAATCTCTTTGGAAGTTAGAATATGGACTGAAGAGACTTGAAGCAAGAAGACCAACTAGAAAGTATATTGCAATAGTCTAGGTGAGAGATGATGAGGGACTGCACTAAGGTGGAAGCTTTACAGAACAGTTTTATATATATGTATATGTATATATGTGTACGTATATCTAATGTGTATACATATATCCATAAAAACAAACATATGCATCTATATGTATGTGTGGTGAGTATGTGTATACATTCGCACACTATATACATATGTGTATTATAGATTAATAAGTATATTGTGTACGTATGTGTATGCACATACCCACACCTATACTCACATACACATACATCTATATGTATATGTGTGCCTGTATGTGTATCTCCAAGGCAGCTAGGTGGCTCAGTGGATAGAGTGCAAGGCCTAGAGTGAGAAAGACTCATCTTCCCGAGTTCAAATCTGACCTCAGGCACTGACTAGCTGTGTGACCCTGGGCAAGTCACTTAACCCTGTTTGCCTCAGTTTCCTCATCTGTAAAATGAACTGGAGAAGGAAATGGCAAAACACTCCAGTATCTTTGCCAAATGGGGTCATGAAGAGTCAGACACACTGAACAATAAAACATGTGTGTATGTATACTTACACACATATCTTCTGACCACACATAATGTTAGATTCTTTAACAAAAGATACCTCGGACATTTTTAACCAAGGATAAGAAAATGACCTGAAAAAACATACTAAGCTTCATTTCACATTACAAATGATGCTTACAATAAATACAAGCCTACACAAGAGTAAATTTATGCATACTGCATTATCTGTTACTTTTTGTCACTGCTACTGTGAGTTTTCTGACTCTGGTGTGTCTGTCTACATATTTATGAAACTATCACTCAAAAATATTGGCCTCCCCCTCCCCCAGTACTATTCATCTCAATTACAATTAATTTTAGAACAAAAATTCCTAACCTTTTTAAGTGAGTTCCTTTGGAAGTTGAATAAAATCTATTTACCTCTTCTCAGAATAATGTTTCTAAATGGATAGAATAAACTATATTTTATTACAAAGGAAATCAATTCTATTAAATATAATTACAATGTTTTATAAGAGCTCACATTTCTCAGATTAAGAAACCTTGGCCTAGACAAATTATTTTAAGATAACAGGACCTTTAAAAGTCCCTTCCAGCTCTAAACCCTATTATCCTAATAAACGTTTCTACATTTCACTAATAAGGAAGTAAGGGAGGCAAAAATCATGGGTAAGATTGATTTGGGTATTAAAATACTCCCACCAACATTCCGTGGCACATTCTCTATCAAAATATTTGTCTATTAGCTTGTGGATTCACTTGTTGATTCGCTTAAGGAAACAGAAGAACATAGCAGTATATCAACTTAACTTACTGTCCAAGTACTGACTTGCTATTCAATGCAACATCCCAATTATTGTTCACACATCCAACAGCCATGGGAATTTCACTTTTGGTTCTCCCTTTGAAAGGGCTTTGGATTTCTCTTGTAGGTTTAAGAATGCAAGCACTTTGGAGTTAAGGACTGTTCTATTTTTTTCTCTGTGTCCCCACCTGTTAAAGTGCCTGATAGTAGACACTTAATTGATCATTACTGATTGATTGAGGAGGAAGATGAATAGATGCCCAAGACTACTGCTTTACTAAGCTAAGCCTAAGAGGTAATGCCCATGTCACATATGATAAAGAGGCCCACACAAAGCTAGAATTAAAGGAGATGGTAAAAGGAGCTGCTTCGGTTAGCATGCTTCTCCTTAAATTCTCTGCTGTGTCTATCACTATGTGATCAAAGGTTGTCATAACTGAAGTTATTGAAGGAGGAATGATTTCACTGCAAAGAAAATGAGTAGACAACAGAAAATGCTATCAGTATTACTATAAGTAGTCCATTATGCACTTTGTTGAATTTTAACCAAGGCAAGCTTTGCTGAATTTTATCAAACTTTGACATCTTGTTTAGATTGAAAGTGTAGGTAATGAATATTGTTGTTTTTTGGGAAAAAAATTTCAATTCTGAGCTAGTTATGACTTCAGCTAAGACAAAATAGAACTAGAAAGGTGAAGGGTCACACAAGGAACAAAAAGGGCTCTGAGAACTTGGGAAAATTTCCTGGTAAATTAAATTATTCTAAAAAGCAAAGACTTAGTGCATGCTTCTGACCAGAAATCCAAATTATTGTAGTGTCTCCATCATGGAAAATTATAGCAATACACCCCATGACAAATTTCCCTATGAGGAATCCTCAGTTGAACAAGTATCTCACCTGAAGTTCACATCCACATTTATAATTCTTTTTATTGTTCTTTATGATGAAAAAGGTTGTACCCTTTAAGTTTGCTAGAGCACACGTTTGCCCCAAAGCATGGCAAACCCCAACAAGTGAAGTACTTAGCACTCAGACTATTTAATATCATACAGCAATCAAAACATAATTTTTAATATATTTCATCTGTAAATGACTCTATAACCGTAACCACTGACAAATAACTTTAGTTCTCTGTATTCGATCTGTTAGTGGACTCTGTCTCAGATTTTCAGAGGTGACTAAGTCAATACCAATCTAATTCATGTATTCAAAAATTTGATCTTTGGACAATGCTTATAAAATCTTTTATTACCTATATAAAGTATCTGCAATACCAAAACTTTAGTGGCACATCCTCTGCTTCAGAACCACTATACCTTTCAAAAACTCTTAAGAATTGGCAAGAAGGAATAATGGGCATTGTGTTTTATTTATCTATCTAGTTAAAAGTCAATTCCAAGAAAGCTTTTCTATTAGAAGCACATGCATTAACAGAAATTGGAGGAAATTTGTAAGGTCTGATTAAATATATTTTTTTAGGGCTTACAAAGCTTACTACTTATTCATTCAACCAACATTTATTGAGCCTTTACTGTGTGCAAAGCACTATAATAGACATTTTACAGGATATAAAGCTAAATATGGAACAGTTCTTGAACATATTAAAACATAAATTGATCTTCCATTCTATTATGAAATAGAAGAAAAAAATCATTGGACTACTTTCCAAAACATCCAGCATGAATTTCCTACTGGCAAAACTACAGGTTTTCAATGGAACTCCTTACGAGAGAAGGATCAAGGTCACATAGCCTTTACATTCAATAATAATGCTTCTGACAGCATCATTTTCTTTCCTTTATTTCATATCTTCTGAAGAATTAGGCACTATTCTCCCTCTTAGAATTATTCTTCTACTCTTTTTACTCTTGTTTTCTTCTTTCTTCTCCCCTTCCTTCTTGTGATTTATTGTCATCATCCACAGTATTTTTCTTTTTTTGGCCTCTCAGAGGCATTCAAGATACTAAGACTACCAAGTTAGGAATGAAGGCTGGCTTGTTCTGTTAGGAAAAGCAGGCTAATTGGGACAAGGGCTGACAAATTGCAGCAGACTGACTGGCAGCCAGTATCACCTACCTATTTCCTAAGACAAACAAGGAAAGAAATATGGGAAGACATAGCAAGCAGTCCAGTGCCAAACCCCACACTTGGAAAATCAAAATCAATCAGTCCTAAAAAGAAGGTTGAGTATACCAGAAACAGTAATAGTAATGATCAAGAATCTCTCAGCTAGGCACTCTGCCAGGGAGAACAGTAGCCCATGGACAAAGAGTCACCAGGAACTTGACAACACCTAGCGCCTGTGATTCCTCAAGGTACAGGAAACCTGAGATTTCCTCTTATTTTCAAGGAGGGAGGGAATTAAGTAGTTGAAGCAGAAAGGATACCTAAGTACACACCAGAACTTGGCACCCAAATGGATGGAATAATAGTTTCCATTTAGATAGTGCTTTATGGCTTATAGAGAAAACACTTTCTTTCTAACAACCCTGAGGGATTTTGTGGGGCCCCCATTACTGTTCTCACTTTATACACCGAGGCTAAGAGAAATTAAATAACTTGTTTTGTGTGGAGAAAAAAAAAGAGGAGAAAGAAAGGAGGAAAGGAGGTAAAGGGTAAAATGAATCCAGCATCGGGATTTGTCAAGTCATGATCAATGAGAAAACAAAAGGGCAAGGGATTTGAGAGTAGAAAATGACTGCAAATTGAAGAGATTCAGAGCTATTAAGTTTCAGAGGGCAGGAAGTCCAAGCTGTATGACTTGATGAAACTCGTTTCACTCTCAAGGCTCTTTTGTAGTGAGACATGCAAGAAGTAATGTCAACTGCCTGAGCCTTTAGTCCCCTGAGTCCATTAAGTCAAAAGAATGGTTTCATTACCTTTTAAGGAAAAGTTATACTAACTTGCATGGGGGCAAGGGGTTAGGACATTGCTCTTACTCCCATAATGCTTAAACTATGTTTTTTTTTTAATTTTAATAAAAAGGAACATTCTTTATGAACCATAAAGCATCACTTAAATTGAATTATTATCATTACAGGTCTTTTAGTGTTACCAAATATGTAGGACAAGTATCGAACGAAATAAAGTCAAATATGTTCTGAGTCACAATTTTAATGACAGATACAAATCTAGACATCAAGGGAGAAAGGGATTCCAAATTCTGTTTTCCTGTAGCTTGTCTTTCCACCTAAAGATAAGTAATATTTATAGTTAGAAAATCTTGCAGTTTATAAACCTCAAATAACTATACAATTGATAATCAAAGCCAGCATCAGGATTCAAAGCCAAAATCATTAACAAGTATTCTGAAAAAAATTAATGATCCTTGGAATAAAAAAAAAAAACATTTTCCCACCCCAAAATAATCAATAAGTATCCACACTTCAATTATTATTTTGAATAAATAAGAAATATAAATTAGAAAAAATGGGGAAAAATTAAATGTCTTAGGTAGAAGTGAGAATTTTTACCACTCGTTTATGATTCCAATAGTTCATCTGATATTGCTCTCTTATCACCAACAATATCTAAGTTGTCAGATTAGATTGTTTTGTTTTGTTTTTCCAATTCTCACCTTTCTTGACTTCTCTGCAGAATTGCACACTGTGCTTCATCCTTACCCCAATCTTTCAATGAACTAGTCAACTCACTGTTATTCTCTACTCTCAAATACCTTGCCCCTTTGTCTAATAGCTGATCATGCCTTGATAAACCATCACGCTGGATGACTCCTACCTTCTGCTCTTCCCTGATTTCCATGTACTACTGGACAGAGCAGGGGTAAAAATCACGTACTTATAATAATCAGCACTACTATTTTTTTTTTCTAATCTCAACTGTACCTACATTGAAGAAAGGTGCTCATCCTACCCCTCCCTAGTCCAGTCTCTGTTTACAATTTGATAACTTGGCTATTCTTCAAACTTTTTTTTTTTACACATTACTGCCATCCTTGTACTCAAAACTCCCATTCACACTAGTTTACCTAGTTGCACTAAAAACTCCATCATCATCCTCCTTGTCTTTGTAAGAGTTCTCCCTCATGCTTGGAGTGTTCTCCCTCATCTCCAATTCTTGGCACCCCTGGTTTCCCTCAAGTCTTATCTCTAGTGTTTTGTCTCTTTTTTTCCTAGATAAGGTTTTCACTATTCCTCCTAGCTACTGGCACCTTCCCTTTCAAGATTAACTTTGAGTATGCTTTAAATTAGGGAAGCTAAATGGCAAAGTGGATAGAGGGCTGGGTCTGAGGTCAGGAATACTTCCCTGAGTTCAAATCTAGACTCAGATACTGTCTAGCTGTGTGACCCTTGGCAAATCACTCAGCCCTGTTTGCCTCCATTTCCTCATCTGTAAAATGAGCTGGAGAAGGAAATGGCAAACCACTCCAGTATCTCTGTCAAGAAAACCCCAAATGGGGTCACAAAAAGCTAAATATGACTGAATAATAAAAATGCTTTAAATTTAAATGTGTGTCCTTTATATACATATATATATATATATATATACACACACCCCTGTTATTCCCTCTCCCCCATACATACACACACACACACACACTGTATGCTCCAATAAGGCAAATATTGTGTTACTACTCCCAGTACCTACCTCTTTTTTTTTCAGATTTCTGGACAGTAACTTTTATTTTTAATGTTGGTACTGAAAAACTCCGCATAGCAGGCAGAAATGGGAATTCAGGGTGATTTATACTTTCTAAATTATAAGGAAGAAGGAGCCCCATTGTTTTTTGCTGGTACTGGAAAGACACTCAGAGAGGGGCATCTCCAGGGGAGATTGTGCTTTTTGTATTAAAAACATACAAACAAAAAAGACCTAAAGCAACTTTCTCACACATTATGCTTCAGACTGCTTATTGCTCTTTCGAGACTTATTCTCTCATGCAAGGCTGCCCTTAGGGTTCTGAAATAATCAAGCTATATTTTAGCCAGCACAGTGAGTTAAAATCACTGTTTGAGATCATAAAGATCTTCCATTCTAGCCGACTTACCTTATCAAAAAGTAATGTCCAAAAAGATCACAAAGAAGAAATTCTAAACTTTTGATAAATATTTATTAAGCAGTTAAAATGTACATGGAAGCATAGATCCATGGAAAGTAACTGGAAGATCTGGGTTTGAATTTTGACCCTTTACTTCTCCTGTGAACTCAAGGAAGTGACAATTTTTATTCTTTCAGTTTTTTTTCCAACTTTGAAAAAAAGATGATCCCAAAGATCTGCTGCTCTTTAAATCTATGTTACTATGAAGAAAATGGAATCTTTTCAACCAAAAATATAGTGCATTTCTGAACAAAGCATTATTCTACTCTGACAATACAAATAATATGCTTTGACAATCTATTAAACAGAATTACTTTATGGTCTGTTATAATTTTAAGTTTGATAAATCCAACATTCTATTAAGTTAAGTGGTTTTTAATTGCTCCCTAGTAACATACAAAAAGGTCACTATAAAAATTCTCAGCCAAATGCTTTATTTACAAGTACATATTCATTGAGAAGTAATGTTGCAGTGTGCTTAGTGAAGTGCCAAATTTCACTGAAGTAGATAGAAATGGCCAATTACTACTAAGTTGAGAAGCAAAGGTATTCCAATGTCTTGCCAAAAAAATTCCCTGTCTAAATTTTTCCCTGCAGAATTACATAAGACCACCCAGAACTTTCAGCCAGACAATGTGGAATTTAGTAATTCCTAGCCCAAATAACTGGACCTTCTCTTTCAACTTATATACTCTTTAAACCATTTTTACTTGAGCACAAGAAGAAATGGAGTAGATTGAATATTCTAATATCTCAAAACTATTTCAAAAATCAAAATTATATAGTATCTAAATAAATATATGGATCATTTTTGGAAGATGCACTTAATTTATCCAATCATTATTTGGGTCAATCTGACTTGTTTTGGGCATACTACTATCCTTGGCTCCAAATAAAGAAACAGTTCTTAAAAAGTATAAATAATGGTTGATGCACATCATTAAATACATGAAATTAATACATGAAATACATCTTTCCTTTTTCTCTTCCCTCTATTCTCCTATCTCTCATGGTCCAGCACTGGCTCTGCACTGCTTAGGAGGCCATACACGATATTTAAATCAAGCAGGCTGGAATATACTTGTACGGAGGGTGACAACACCCTTATTACTCTTTTCAAAAGAGATTTCAAAAGAGATTAAAAAGCTTTATGCATACTAAAACTCTTCAATATAAAGTTAGAGCATTTCTTCTTTCCCCATGGTGGAATTGGGAACTTTTTCAAATATATAATATTAATATTTCTGAGAGAAAGCAAAAGGACACCAAAGAAGTTGTTCATGACATTTCCCTTCTTTACATTGCAAGATATGTATGTATATATTAAATAAATAATATCTACATGTGGATATAACTATGACAGTAATATGTCATGTTCTCTTTGCTTAAGTGGATTTTAATTGTTCCTAGAAGCATATGAAAGGGTCAGTATAAAAAGGCCTACATTTACATGTACTTTATTCATTTAGAGTAATATTGTAGCACAACACTTTGGAAAGACTGCCTTTATTTGAGAAAGAAATGGACAATTATAACTAACTGGGAGGCTAGGCTATTTCAAATTCTTTCCAAAATACCTCCCCCTCCCCCAAATCATCCTTTCAGATTTATACACAAACCTGCACACACATATTGCTAGAGAAAAAGCAGTAGAGTATGCCTTCCATGGAGCATATTTACATATTTACGTTACAAAATTCTGCATTCTTTATCAAGCAAACATGAAGGTAAATGACTGCTTTCTTTTAGTTGTTTTTTTCTAGAAAAAATATAAAAATCTTTGGAGGGAACTAATAGCCAGTTAAGAGTGAAACCTAAAGGATCAAGCTCTGCTCTATAGAGAGATGATTATATCTTCTTCAAAGTAGACGGAGGGGAAATTTTCATTCAAGATAGAGATAGATGGACAGATAGATGGACAGATAAACAGACATATGGATCATGATAACATTTCAAAAGGAGAAACAGATTTTATTAAAGTAAAACCTAGAATATTTAGGAGGGTACTGATTCAGGCTACTGATAAAAAATTAATCTAAGTTGTTCAGTTGAATTAAGCAAAATATGCAGTATTGTATCAGTCTGTTATTTCAGGCATGGGTGACAGCTGGTAAAGAGATGGGAGATGGAGTGTTATATATGAAGAATAGTATTAAGACCAGGTTGACTGCACAATAGCGTAAGTGAAGGGAAAAATAAGTTCAAAATATATTGAGGTCAGCTAATAAAGTGCTTTAACTGCCAAAATGAAGAGTTTATATTTGATATGAGAGGTCAATGGGAGACACTGGGCATTTACTGCAGCTCAAAATGTGCACTACACATTTTGAGACTAGAGTTCATGACAAATGCTAGAGATGGATACATACACACACACACACACACACACACACACACACACACACACACATCTGGGAGTCATGAGCGTAGATAATAATTAAACCCATGGAGTAGATAAGGTCACCAAGAAGAAAACTAGCAGCATCACAAAAACAAGCACCTTGTTTCTTCCCTTACTTACTCTCATTGCTACAACCTGTATATTTGCCCATTTTCATCATCATTTGAAATAATATCAAGAACTACTGTCACATTCTATCACCTGAAACTGAACACAACACTCACATAACACAACTCATCCCCACAAGAGACAGCTGATAACATCACTGATAAACCTACTTCAATACTCTTCTACCCTCCAATCACATTTCATAGCAACACATATGTTGCTTAATTGAAGAGGTTCTACTGCCTCTTTAATTCAGTTTTAGAATACCATAGAAAACATCATTTGGCACCTAAACTCCTGAAATTAGTATTAAGCACTTCCTGCTTTCTCCCACAATGAATGGGCAATTGAAATAATCTGTTATAGTTGTTCCTAATCTGAATGAAAACTATCATAAAAAAGATAATTCTATCTTTTATTACTTTTAACATTTTTTCTTTTTTATAGAATTTTAACCATGGGAATAATAAATACAATTTTTGTTGTTTTTCACTTGTTTTTCAGTCATATCTGACTCTTTGTGACCCCATGTGGGGTTTTCTGGGCAAAGATACTGGAGTGGTTTGCAATTTCTTTCTCCAGCTCATTCAACAGATGAGGAGGCAAACAGGGTTAAATTACTTGCCCAGGGTCCCATAGCTATTAAGTATCTGAGGCCAGATTTGAACTCAGAAACATGAGTCTTCCTGTCTCCAGGCTAGGCATTCTATCCACTGTGCCACCTAACTTCCCCCAAAAAACATATCTTTAACTATTACTAAGAACATAAACATTGGCACTTTGTTGAGTAGAAAAAGAAAAGACAAATAAATGTCTAATATTCTGATCTGTCTATAAATTTAAACCATATCATCTAACTTTTCAATTGCAAAGGTCACTAATTATCAGTCTTTATTGTTTTGATATTTGATTAAGAATTTTAATTAGAATCTTGCTGGTATGAAGGTTGGAGAAAAACTCAAAGTTTTTTTTTTTTAAGTACAGTTTCCTAAATTCAAGTTTCCATTAATGGCAGCAAAATCAGAGGCAACCTTTAAAGATGGGCAATCAATTAGCTTAGAGAGCTTCCATTATAAGAACAAATGGCACCAATGTGGATTGTTAACCCTCCATGATTTAAATGATAAATCCTAGAGAAAACTGTCCAGAGATACAAAAGAGAAGTGACTTTCCTAGGGTAATATATTAAGTATCAGAAAGAGGATTTGAGTGAACATCTTACTAATTCTATGTGCGACACTCTATTCACTATACCCTATGCTATTCCCTAACCTTTATGTATATCATCATAGAATAACAGATTTAGAAATAAAAAGGGTCATAGTAGTCTAAGAATTTTGTTTAACAACTGAGCAACTGAGACTCAGAGAGGTTAAGTTATTGGCCTAGTCACACAGATAGTATCTGAGGAGAGACTTAAACTCAGGTCACAACTTTGTTTAGATACCAATCATTCCTAAATAATATAATCTTAGAGTTATGATTCCATTTTTTTTGCACTGGAATATCAAAGTGAGAAATATCTACCAGCAATTACCTTAAACTTTAGAAGAACAAGAAATGTATACAAACTATAATAGCTGTCAATAATCCACTGTGATGAACATTATGGAAAGCTAAGAAGATGAATAAGATACAATTCCTATCATTAAAGAACTTGCAATCCAATTGAAGTATACACAAAAAGCTAATAATATAAGCAGCAGTATAATGAGATCTATGTCTGTAAGATCAATACATGACTATAATGGTGATAAATCTGACTTTATTGGATAAGTAACACTTAGCTGAGAAAGCTATCTCTGTTAGTGCAGGTTCACACCTACATTTCAACTATTCTTAGAGAGCTGCCTAGAACATTGAGAGGTTAAATTAGTTGCTCAGTGTCACACTGCTAGTATATGTGCAAGGCAAGATTTGAACACAGGTCTTCTTGGCTATGAGGCCATCTCTCTATCCACTAAGTCAAGGCCAGCAAGTAGTAGTAGATTAAAATCTAACTGGGAAATGCTTAACCAAAATAATGAAAATACAATATAAATAATATTGATTTTTGGTTTTCTAAGTCAATACACAGCAACTAGGGATCTGTTTCTGTTTGACACCACTATACAAAGACATGCTGTTCTCAATAAAAGCTTGATTTGGAATTAAAAGACTGAGGTCAAGTCCTGTCTCTATGATTTAGTGGCTATAAAAATCATAAGAATGAGGATTTGGTTGATGCTTGAAAGCTGGATAGGACTTGCATAGTCTGACAGCATTGGAGAAGCCAACCAGGTAAGAGAAATAGCACCAAAAAGGTGTCAGAGGACAAAGAAAGCATGGTTTTGATATGCAAGTAGGTCAATTGGATTGGAGCGAAGTTTTATTTAGGTGGGCAGGAGGAATTTAGCCAAGGTCATGGGTAGATTAGATCTTCATACAGTACAATAACTTAATAAAAAGAAAACTCTGGCCACTGGCCATAAATATGATCAGCTCTCTCAAAAATGCATGTTCCTGGCTCAAGGGGTATCAGATGAGAAAGTGTAATTAGTTCAGGATAATCCATCAGTATTACTGTAAAAGGAGAGCACAACTACACACAATCACACACACACACACACACACAAATGTGTGTTTATTTATTTATTTATTTATTATTGTTGTTTTGGTGAGACAACTGGGGTTAAGTGACTTGCCCAGGGTCACACAGCTAGTGTCAAGTATCTCAGGGCAGATTTGAACTCAGGTCCTCTTGACTCCAAGCTCAGTGCTCTATCCACTGAGCCACCTAGCTGCCCCTTACATCTCTGTTTTCCACCTACTTATTGCTGGATTGATCAACCAACTGAGAAGCATCTAATATATGTGAGGTATTGTGCTAGCTTCTAAGGATACAAAAGTAAAAACAATACCATCCCTTTCCTCAATAAGCTTACATTTTAGAGGTAGAAACAACAGCAACCTACTGATAATAAACACTTATTATATGCCAGGACTGGCGTAAGGAAGACTCAAGTTCAAATCTGGCCTTGGACATTTACTAGGTGGAGAACTTCGGGCAAGTCACATAACTTTTGTTAGACTTCATTCTCATTATCTGTAAAGTGGGGATGATAATACCTATCTCTCAAGGTTGTAGTGAGGATTAAGTGAAACATGGACATATAAAAGTAAATATAAAGTATGTGAAAAGTAAATGATGGGTAATTTGGGGAAGGAGGGGGTCAAGTGGGGGACAGACACTTGAGAAAAGTAGGTATTTGGAGCTGAGGTTTGAAGTGAGGTAAGCATTACAAAAGGCAGAGCTGAAGAAGCAATAGGTTTGGAGCCTGGAGAACAGCCCATACAGTCACAGAAATGGGAGGGAAATTTGAACCACACATACTCAAATAAGGCAGCAGTGAATATGGGATGAGAAATGCCTGTCCAGTGATTGAACCCCACTCTAATACAAATGACTTAGTCCCATTACTACTAGATTGAGAGAACTATAAGACAAGATCAAACCAACAGGTAGTTAGTATCACTTCTAGCTTTGACAGTTAATGAGTCTATGACCTTAAATGTCCCTGGGTATTCTCATAGTAACATATGGAATAGCTTCTCTGAATTCTCTATAGCTCTCTTGAAATTCTTAATAATGTAAATAATACCCTCAAGTATGAAATCCTGTTTTATTTGTGGACATATTGTAAAATTTTATTGTATACTTCTTTGGAAATTTTTCTAATGTATAAGAGTGGTTTTGGTTTATATTATTTGTTTCCAAAGATATTCTTTCCTATGGTTTGAATCTTTGGAATATGGGTTCAATACTCTGTCAATACCATTTCTTTATATAGATACAGATCATGACATAATCAGATAATGGGACAGAGAACTAGAAAAGATCTTTGAATATCATCTAATTACATCTCCTCATTTTACAGATGAAAAAACAAAGGTGTAGGGGAATTATTTAACCTTCTCAAGATCAGACAAGGACACAAGCTCTGGCAGGCCCTATGAAAATGGAAAGGTTTTGTGTATAGCTTGGATAATTAACTATATGTGTCACCTGAGGACCACCCTAAATTCAAAGAAACTCACCACCTAAAGGTTGGACACTAGGTGATTAATTTTGGCCCAAGGCAGCTCATGAAACATGGAAGGGTTAAGATTCCACATTAGGGTAGGGAATATCCATACTGATGAAATTGTGATCTTTTGTAATGTGAAAAATGTTACCTAAACATCATCATCATTATCTTTTTAAAAAGACAAAAAATCTTGGCAATATTACTGCTCCCCATACACATAAGGTAATTCTAGTCTTAACTTTTCTAAACGTGGTATAAATGCTTGGATCGGGTCTCGTTATTTTGAAAGGTCCTTCTTTAACCAAAATACTAAAGAATAACTACAAAAGTTACACAGCCAATTCAAAGTAGTGTAATAGCCCAACATTTCAGAATTAGACATTTGGAGTATGAGAAAACTGATTTATAAACCCCAGAATGCTATGGAAATGTGAATTGTCATTTGAATTAGTTACAGTTATCTGGACTGTGTTTGAAATGAAACCCAACACAACCATCTCCCCCAACTTTACTCCTCCCCACCCTTTCTCATTACCTGTTATTTCACTCAAATCCATACAACCACTAGATAACAGAACTGAGAAGGAAAATAATTGAGGATAACATATCATAAACTCTAGTGTCATTTTGAAAGTCCCCACCAATTGATATTGGGTAGAAATCATTTCATTACATGTGTTGTGATAAACAGACTAGTAATATTTGAAATTTAAATATTCTTCATTGTTCTTTGAAAGATAATACACAGTGAGTGCTTAAAATATAGAGACTCTTGACTTCAAACATCACTACCAAAATAAAAATTTCCTTTTTGTTTTGGGATAGGATCTATGAATTTATTGGTGTAGGGTAATTCCTTGGTTAGAAAATCTCCCCAATAATTACAAGTAGTATTTATGTGGAACTTGAAGGTTCTCAAAGCATATTACACATTACTTCATTTGAATCTCACAACCACCATAAGGGGAGATGCTATTATTATTACCATCTTACAGACAGGGAAAATGAGGCCCAAATTGTTTTCATAACTTTCTTAAAGTCACACAAATAGTAAGGGATCAAAAGAGGATTAGAACCCAGGTCTTCTGACTCCAAGGCTAGAGGTCTTTCCACCATACCACACTGCTTCTAAAACAAGTCCATTATTACTCTGTAACTTAGAGTCTCCAAAATAGTATGAAGCGCAAAGAACTGAAGTGACCTGCCCATGCACTCAAGCCAATTTGTGTCACATTCAGGACTTGAACTCAGTCTTTCCTGACTCAAGCTTCTTAAACATATAATAACTAAATTAAACAGAATTTTAAAAGTTTTCAATTTGGGAAGTTTAATTCATAATAATTGTCATAAATTATAACCATAAAACTTAAATATCTTTATTTTATAGATTTTTTTTTTCAAAACTGCTTTTTCTCACTAGATAAAGTATGCATAGTCCTTGGCACATGGTTAGTCCTAAACAAATGCTTGTTGATTGATTAATTTGATTGTTTAACTCATGTTTTATTTTGTATCCATTAAAATAATGCCATAAATTTCACAAGAATAAAAAAAACACGTGTATTTTGATTCCTTTTTGAATAAACCATGACAAATTAGAAAACATTTTTTTCATCAGAGAAAAACATTTGGTAAAGGTATAGTCATCTGAATGCCATTGTATACCAGGACTAAAAAGCAAAAAAAAATTACAAAGGTCTGTTCCTATTGCTAAGAGATATTTTTTCCCTAGGATCCTACTGTTTCAGTATATTCTTCTTAAGATGCCCAAGACATCCTCCACAATATATTGGATTTTATCTAATAGCAAAGTTCATACACTGACTGGGTCAGGTCTTTAGCTTTTTTTTTTTCATACGCCAGAAACATCCCTTTGAAAACTATGTGAGAGGTATGTTTGGACCAGGTTCACTAGAACTCAGAGCCAAGTCTTTTTTTTTTTTAATATCTGACCCTTTTCAAAGTAGAAATTCCTCACTCACTGGCCAGCTTAGTAAATAGGGCTTGTGGGACCTACTAAGGTTAGTTACTTGATAGATTTTCTTTGTAAAAAATTGTATTGCTATATTTTGCTTTTAAATCACCTATGTTTCCCAAAGCATCCCTCTCCTTTCTAATTCCCAGAGAGACATGCCTTATAAGAGTAAAAAGGAATTAAAAAAAACACAGCAAAATTAACCAGAACAAAGAAAAACTCTGACATTATCTATAATGAACCATAGCCATGATCTCCTATGTTGGCTAAGAAGAAGGGAGAGAAGTGCCTACTGAAATCTCTTCTTTGGGGCCAAGTTTGGTATCTGATGCACTTCCTAAGCTATTTTTACTTAGTGTGTGCTGTAGGCACCAGACCAGTTTGGTGCCTCAGAATCTGGGTTAGAACAAATATACAAGAATGCCTAACAACATAGAACACCTAACAACAAAAGGAGGTCTACTTAGAGCATAGAAAGGATACTCGAAAACTACACAACACAGGCTCCCCTTCCTCTGCTTTACCTCAATTACTTATGCAGAAACATATTGGGTCAGCAGAACAGGGTGTGGTTTTTCCTATCATCATGGGACATCTTTAAATCTAAAGACCCCAAATCTAGTCTTCTTCCATGACTTTAGGTGACCAAGAAACAGCAATTTCTTTAGTGAAGCCAATCTAAAGTTTTATTCAACATGGTCCTCAGACAAACTATGTAGATTTACCATTAATCACCTTAATACTTTCTTTGTCATACAGGATGAACAATCTTACTCTTGCTTTTTTAGTTCATAGCTTAACAGAAGTTTGGAATTCACAGTTGACCAAGAGACACATGAAGAACCCAAGACTCAGGGAAGCTGTTCGTTTCTCTTGTCTATACTATAATAGTATTTCATTTCAATGACATTTTTTTTCTTACATAGAGAGTGAGAATCAGTCAATTTTGAAGATGGAAGCCATATCCACAAAAAAACAGGTTGTGCCTAAAGAAAAAGTCACTCTAAAACAATCCCAAGCTTTGTCTGGAGAGACAGAGACCTTATTACCTACAAAGGTAGACCATTCCCCTTTTGGATCTCTCTAATTATTGGTATGTTCACGTCATTCAGCCAAAATCTGCCTCTCTGCAACTTTCTCTCATTGCTGCTAACGTTGGCCCCTAAGAATAAACAGAATAAATCGAATTCCTCTTTCCCTTCCCAGACTTTCAAACATTTGCAAACAATCACTATTTATACCCTTCTTCCAAAGTCTTCTTTTCTGCATGCTAAACTCCCCAGTTCATTTGACTCATGTTTCATTATCTCAAGGCCTTTTGCTGTCCTAGTAGCCCAATTCTGGACATATTATTCCAGCTCATTAATCCCCTTCTTTAAATGTAGCACCAGGAACTGAACACAGTCCTCCAGGTTCAGTCTAACCAGGGCAGACTATTGTGGGACTGTCACCTCCACCTGCTTACAGACCAGAACTATATTAGCTTTTAGGATACACTATCCCACTGATGACTCTCAGTTCTTGTTAGTTCTTCTATAATTATAGTCACTGACACTGTTGGCTACCACACCCTTCTTGTGGGCTCAGAAATTTCATGACTGCCTAACAGGTCTGCTCTTTAAGATAAGGGCAATTCCAAGGCCAGAGAGACATAGTTATACAGCTGTATGCCCTGATGGGCACTGTTTTGACTCAAAACAAAAAGAAGCTTCAGATGTCAAAATAAATGGTTTGCTTTTTTTCTTTTCTTTCTTCTTTTTTCCCTTTTTTCTTTTATTTTTAAGAAATAATAGTCATGTCAGTATTGTTTTTTGAAACTTAAAAAGAAGACAATCACCAAGAGTTTCCCCTATTTTCAATTATACATTAAGTGAAAATACAGTTATTGAAAAATTATCACTATTCTAAGAAGTCTCATTTATTCAAATATATTATTAAAGGAGACACCAAACATTTAACTGTAGAAATGTCACACATTAATTATGACATACAAAATACAGAAGAATATTTATGTAATATTAGTGATTCTAATTGAGTTTTTTTTTGTTAATTGCCCTTAATTGGAATATACCATATAAATCATTTGATGTCTTTTTTCTTCAGGAAAAAATATGATCATGAGTCAGCACGACAGAGTGGATAGAGAGTTGGCCTCCAGTCAGAAACATCTGGGTTCAAATTTCACTTCTGAAACAGGCTGACTTTGAATCTTAAGTGAGAGCTTAAGTTCTCAAAACCTCCTCTATGGGTATAAGTTTCAAAGTAGTTGTAGATCAGCATTGGTGGAATAAGTTATTCACTGGGAGTTCCCTACATCAGTAAAATCACAGGTCTGCCTTCACCACTCCTCTGGCTGATAAAATGTTTTGCAGGAACAATAATTAACAACTGCTCGACTGCCTCTGAACAAAAGCAATTCTGTTGACATTATGGGGAATAAGGGTTTGGAATATACATTTAATTTTTTTTAAGATTGGCTATAGATAGAAGATTTAAACTTTATTTCTGGCATATATGTGATACTTTTAAACACTACTATCACTTTCCTAGAACATACCAACCATCTCCACTGTATCTGGAATAAATTTGAACACTATTAAAACTTTACTATGGCACAGGTCTCCTTGTGGTCACTAGTATAACTGTTCACAAGAAAAAGCCTGATATATTACAGCTACCTATAGGGAAGATTTGCTCCTCAAAACCAATGTAATAAAGGGGCTGTGCTATTTATTTGATTATGCCAGACCTCATTTGAAAGATAATTCTCAATATAAGGGGTGGGATGGGGTGGGATCTCAAGATAGCCATGTGAGGTCTAAGGGTTGTATTGAGGTCAAGACCCTACAGCTCATTACTCTTATGGGGGTAGCAGTTGTGAGGCTGGCATGCATGTTTTAGCAAACTGCTTGAACACTAAAGACAAAGCCATCATTGTTTGCTTCTTCAACAAATACTATGATGACAGGTGGCGGAGGGCATTAAAAAAATTGTTTTGGGTTTAAGGACTGGTCAATATTTTCATTGTTTAGGTACTATGTTACCTTACTTTGGGCATTTAAAAAAATTTGTTTAGAGCCAGGAATGCCAAGATACTCTTATTTATTACTTTAAATCAAAGTTATTAATGCTAAAACCATATAATAACATTAAATGATAACATCACAATCATTATGAATTATTTGCTCATGTAATAAATTATATAGTTGAATGAATCCAAAATGCACACCAGTTGGGAAAAAAGTTACCTTTTTCCTACCCAACAAAGTAAAGCAGATTGGACCTGCCTTAAATATTCACTTATTTTGTTCTAATATTATATGAAGTAGAAAGAGAATCCAAGACTTAAAAGAAACTGTAGCAGTCATCTTATCCAGTACTCACCAGAAAGAGAAAACTCCATTTACAAAAAATTCCTCAGGCAGTGGTAGCTTGACCTAGTCCCTTAGAAGGAAGTCTACTGCATTTTCACATAGCTCCAATTGTTAGAAAGTACATCTGTATATTGAGATGAAATCTGTCATCACGTAACTTTCGTTGATTGGTCCGAATTCTGCACCCTAGAATCTTATGTAATATATCCAATCCCTTTTCAAATAACAAACTTTCAAAGTATTTGAACACAATTATGCAGTGCTTTTGAAAGAAAAAAATTATCCTGAATCTGTAAGGGAATCAAAATTTATACAATTCAAACACACATTGATTTGAGCCTATGTCTTCCCTTTATAATATGTCTGACCTAGGGAAATCACATAACTACTCAAAACCTTGGTTTCTTCATTAAAAATGTAGAGAATATTAGTTAAAGCCATATACTCCATGGGGTTATTGTGATGAGCAAATGAGAGAAAATGTTTATCTTTTACAAAGTGATGAAGCTATTCTCCTGACTCTAAATCCAGGACTCTATCACCATGCCACACTAGTTCTATAATGAATATTATTGACTTATTTCTGTTTTCACTAAATCTTAGACAATTAGATAATTCCCCTCATTCATCATGTCATCTAATTTCCTACTTTCTTAATTCTTTATTGGAAATGGTTACCAATATTCCTACCCAGCTTTTTTCCATATGAATGTATTATCAGAGCTTTCAAAGTTATACCATATTATTACTCTTTGCCAAGAATTCTAGAGTGTTCATGGCATCATTTCAATACACTGTAATGCTAAATAGATAAATACAGCTGTCCAAAAAGACTCCAAAGACACAAAAAATCCAACTCCATAATATACACCAAAACAACTTTAAAGTTAGTTAAAAATCCATAATAGCCTATAGACTAATATGTAATTTCTACTGAAATGTCAATGAGTAACTAGTAACTGGTAACTGGTAACTACTTAGTAGTAACTAATAGGAATGTAACTAGTAATGCTTCAGTAGTTTCTGAATATCAACTTAGCAGAGGTGGAAATGTATCATTTTGCTAGAAGATAAAGCCTCATAAAAGACTATTTAAAGAGAGAAACAAACTATTTGATAGATTGAAACCCAGCACTGACACATCAGGAAGGGTGAGAGAAATAAATGACTCCCAAATCTGCACATTTAGGCCCAATCTTTCTCCTCAGCTCCAGTCACATATTTCCACCTGTCTGCTAGATGCATATATATATCTCTGTATATCCTGTCAGCACCTCATGCAACATATTCCACAATGAATTGATATTCCTCACCTAAAACTAGCTCTATTCTCAATGGCACTACAATCCTCCATGCTATTTCAGATTCAAAATATCACAGTCATCAAACCAACTCACTGTAACAACTACATATTAAGCACCTACTATGTGAAAGGCACTGTTTTAGGTACTAGATGGTCAAGAAAAACAAGTTAACAAAAGGAAAAGCATTAAAAAACATTCCTGTTCTCATCACTTCTACATTCTACTTACCAGTTGCCAGATCTTTTTGATTCTGCTTCCATATCTTTCATATCCATTCTCTTCATCCCCAGTTATGCTCAAAATGCTTCAAACTTTACCTTCCAAACATGCTATAATAATACTCTCACATTCACAATCTTTCCCCTCTCTAACTAATAATTTGCATGGGTATGTGAATTCAGTCAATTCAGGTAAGCTAGATACAAACACATGGAACATCTGGACTAGAGAATTCTTAACTTTGTTGAGAGAGAGAGAGAGACAGAGACAGAGAGACAGACAGACAGACAGACAGACAGACACAGAAGTATGGATGGATGTATCCCAATGGCAATTTGGTGAAGCTTATGGACCACTTCTCAGAATAACATTTTGCTGCCTACATTCATAATTGAAAGAAATGCTAAGCTTCAGTCAGAGGTTAGTGAAAATAAAGGTGTCTTTTTTTTTCTCTCATCCAATCTATCCATGGAACCCTTGAGATTTCTTAAGCTGGACTCCATGTTAAGAACCTCAGATCTAGATAAACAGAAGAAAAAATCACTTCTTTTGCTTGAATTTTGCAAATATTTCCCCTCAATATTTCACTATGGGAATCAGTTTTACATATTAGGTATTCATTTTGTGAATATTTTTAGCTCTGTTCAGTTAAATGTGGGGATTGAATTTGATGAATTCTAAGGGGCTTCTGGCTCTAAAAATTTTATGTTTTTGTTGTTCCTCAGTCATTTTGCTCATGTCCAACTCTTTATGACCCCATTTGTGGTTTTCTTGGCAAAGATATTAGAGTGGTTTGTCATTTCCTTCTCCAAAAATTCTATAGTCCATAAAAATTTATTACATATGAAACCAAAATACATCAAAGTTATATGTGTACATTCAAAAATAGGCTATGCATCACATAATAAGCAGTTCTTAGTTCAATTAATGGAATAATAACTAGATGGCTATCATGATATATTATAATTGAAATTAAATAATGTGTCACTATTAAAACATAAACCACTAATGAAGATCCTCAGGGAAATTTTCCAAAAGTACTGTTTTTACACAAAATGTTGGCTTTACAAGCCAGCATAGTTGTTTTCTTTTTTTTCTCATCATTTTGAATGAAGAAAATAGAATGATTTGACAGTTATTTTCACTGAAATTTGGCAACATTTAAAGCAATCACATGAAAGATTAGTGTTCATAATTAAATATAAATAGCTGGCATAATCAAATGAAAATGTGCATGTTAGTATCTAGGAAAGGGAACAGCTGATTATAAGACAGGCTGTAATTGTTCTGTGTGTCTTATGTCTATAATCCAGTTCTGAAGTGTAGAACCTATTTCTTTAGTATTTCTTCTCAACTTCTAGTATTTAACCAAAAGTTCAACTCTAGGTAAAAACAGAAAATAAGCAAATTGTCTTCACTGACCATCCTCAGTCCCTTCTCCTAACTCTATATACCTTTTCTGTCTCTCTGGAAACAAGTCCTGCCAGTAGACTGGACAAGTTATGTACACATTAGTGAAAATTAGTTAAATGCAGAGGATGGCAAGCTAAGAATGCTTTTAGCTTACATTGTCATACAAAAAACAGGCAATAGGCTGTATTTGGCTCATGTACCATAAACTACCAACTTCTGATAATGTACGTCCCTCAAAAATACTTAAGGTAATAGAATATTAGGCCTAGTTAATACATTAGAAACCAAACAGACCAATGCTCTGTCCACAGGGTAGAAGACTGATTCACAAATCAAGTAAGTCCTAGGAATGGAAACAGAGTTCATGTTGCGGGCTCTCTCATTCAATACCCTGATAAAGAAAAGTTGTAACTGTTAAGAGGGACAAATTGGTTTTATAAGAAACTCACCGGCTTACTTAAGTTTTTTTAAAGTATGTACAAAAGATGGAATCATCAACAAGTAATTGAGGTTGAATTTGAAACAGAGCCTTTTCAAATGTCAAAGATGATAAAGTCCAGAAAAAATCTGGGGCTCTCAATAAGTTCTGAAGAAAAGAAAAGGGGCAGTGCTTTTGTTTTTAAAAAAAGCTATAACCAAAATATCTTGCAAGCTTGAAAATATGAAATATGAACATAAGTAGAAAGAACTAGGAAAATTTAACCTAGAGATGAAAAAAAAAACTTGAGTTGGCAGGTCGTGAGGGGTGAGGGGATGGGGAAAGGGAGTGATAATTTCATTTGCAAAGTTATCCTGCAAAAAAGTAATTAGGTATGGTTTACTTTACCCCCAAAAGCAGAAGGAGAAATGGGAGCAGATATTACTCAATATAAAAGAAGACTTTCTAACAAATGGAACTGTTCAAAGTTGGAATGGACTGCATCAGAACATACTACATTCCCTATCATTGCAATTTTTCAAGTCTGGATGAACAAGTGTTGGGAATATAAGAGATGACATACCCAACTCCATTACTGGTTAACCTAATTGATAACTATATCCCCTTCTGCCTCTATTAGAACAATTTCTAACTTTTCTTTTCAATGAAAATCATCTTCAAATTTGGAAGAATAGAATAGCATGATTATGAGAGAACCTAGATATGTAAACCTATTCACTTTATATTCAATTTAGCAAATATTTTAAAATCATATTTATTTGCCTCCTACCCTCTCCAGTTTTGTCCTTCAGAATCATCAGCCATTGATCAGTGCTGGAACTAATGGTCTTGTCAGTCACCTTTACTTTCTAAGCCATGGCTTAGAGAACATGGAACAAAAGGGCTGGACCAAACTCTCATTCTTGCCCCAATACTTACCCACTTCTAAAAATCAGGATTTTGACTAAGTTGTTGACCTGAGCTATGCTATGTGCTCCTCAGACTCTTCCCCCTTGCTATAAAAACAGCACACATGGAGATTGCTACTCTTCCCATCCCCACTTGCCCCATACCCTGGAATTCTGAACTTCACTCAAAGTACAATAAGACAGATGAGAACACCAACAACTGGGAGGACGAGGGGGTCAGGAAAGAAGGTGCCACCTGAGTTGAGTTTTGGAAGGGATTGTATAGACAGAGGCAAGGGACAGCCTGTGCAAAAGTTTAAAGATGGGAGATGAAAAGACATGTACAGGTAAGAGCCACCAGGTCAGTTTGTCTGAAATAGAGAGGGTATAAAGGGGAAAAATAAGACTAGAAAAGTAGATGGGGGTCAGATTATGGAGGCCTTTACATTCCTAGGTAAAAAAGAATTAAGAAACCACAGGAGGACTAATTATCCAGGATGTTGGAGAAGGGTTACTGTTAGGTACTAGTTGGACTACACGATCTCTATGTTCTTGTTCCAAATCAGAAATTCTGTGGTTTGTTCCATCATGTCATGAATATCTGTACTTTTGAAATGTAGATACCAGCAGGTGAAGCCAAAGGAATGAAATACTGATGATGAAATTTCAGGCACAGTTGCACATTGATGAGGGAACTTTTTTTTTAATCTGGAAAGAAAGAGCCTTTCTAGGAGTGGCCCAAATAACACCACATAGATGATCACCTACATAGTGTGTACCTAAGGCCTGGCTTGAAGTCATGTGGATATTATTTTTGGCTGAATGACCTCTTTCATATATGCTTCACTGGACCTCTAAATGTAATCTGGCCACACTTTAATTTATGTTCACACATGAATGTGGACATGGGTTTCTGACCGTAATGTGATATTTGTTTCTAATGAACTAGCCTGTATTTTCTGTTTCTCTTCCTTCTAAATTAATATTTCCTCATTCATTAGTTCACATAGACAGTATTGATAGCTCGAGAAGGTAAAAAAAATCTAGAAACTCCTATCAAAAAAAACTAGTCACAAGGACAAATGTGTGTAAGAGGAAGGTGTGAAGAGGAAAGAAAGAATTTTCATTCATTGCAATAGTGATTTCATTAAAAATTAAGTTGCCACTCTTCTGTTCAAAAATCTTCAATGACTATCCACTGTCTTTATAAGGGTCCAAATTTACTAGCATGGCATTGAAGACCCTTAACAATTTGATCCAAATTTACCTGGTCTGTTTTCTGCTTTATGTTCAACTGCTCTATAACATAACATAACTGACACTCTCTCTCTCACACACACACACACACTCTCTCTCTCTCTCTCTCTCTCTCTCTCTCTCTCTCTCTCTCTCTCATCTTTCTATTCTTTATGCTTTTGTTAACCTCTTAACCTGATGTGTACTCTCCTTTACCTTTCTGATTCTCTGATTCTATTTATGCTTCAGCACCCAAGTTGACTTGCGCCTCATGGGAGAAAACTATAAGCTCTTGGAAGGCAAAGTAAAATCTTACATTTCTTTTCAGCTCCTAAATAAATAAATATCTTATTTAATTAGTACACAATCAATCAACATGTGATTGACTAGGTAATATGTATTTTTACAAAATTAATAGAATTTTATCTTTATTTTCATGATAAATTTTGATACCAGATATTTGACTTCTATTTGGGGGTTGAGTAGAGCAATTTCATTATAAGAGAAAATTTAGAGAGAAACAAAAGTTTATGAAGAACAAGACATCGTAAGAGTGGTCTATAATGATTCAGTAAGTTCTCTTTGGATGTTGAAAAACAAAAAAAATGGGGTATCTCATTTTGTGAAAAGTAGTGATGTTAAATTTTTTTATAAACCAAATAATATTTTGAAAAGACTTATGTATTTTACATTCTCTCTCTCTCTCTCTCTCTCTCTCTCTCTCTCTCTCTCTCTCTCT
>NW_020954608.1:18706646-18816804 GCF_900497805.2 Vombatus ursinus
TCTCTCTCTCTCTCTCTCTCTCTCTCTCTCTCTCTCTCTCTCTCTCTTCAGTGAATCATTTTGTAACATTTACCATAAGGTTATCTCTGTCATCATAACTTATTTATCAAAGTTTAGATTTTCAAATTTTGAATTTTCTTAAATCAGCCAATTCCTACACTGAACTTCAAATTGGGTTGGTTTTGAGCACAGTTGGAAATAAAATTTGAAATAAGATATTAAATTGAGATAAAACATAATCACAGATAAAACCCACACTTTGACATGCAAACAGAATTACAAATCAAGTCACAAATTCTTTATATTCTACAAATACAGCTCAGGGTATTTGTATCCAGATATCAAATAATCTACAAGGTTGAACATAGGGCTATAAATAAATTTTTTAAAAAAAAAAACAGGTCTTGGAATTTACTATCAATGTCATTACCAATGTGGTCAAAAATATTATCTACATTTATTCATTTTATATCAATAACAAAAGATGTCAGTATTTTACTGTATTAAGATTCAAGAAAAAATAAAATCTGTTTTAAAGCTTAGTTTTTGTAGATTTGTAATAATTTACAATATCAGGATGCAAAACAATAAAATTGTAAATTATCTAACATAAATAATAAAATATCTATTAAAATACCCTTGACCCCATAAAATACATTCCGTTTCCCTTTACATTTTAGGTGTCTATCTTAGATTAAAGCACAAAACACAGTAACAATTTATAATCTCTAACTAGCCTCATTCTAAAAGTCTTAAGTGTGTCTTAAAAAAAAATTACACCTTGATCTGGCCAAAGCTAAACATTTATTCTTACACAGTGTGAATACAGTGGTCAATAACCACAGAAGTATTCAGTGAGGAGACATATGCTTCAGATCTCAAAAATCTCCCCTTTCTTTGCCCTTTCCTGAATTACATGTCCTAGTAGTCTGATAGGAATTGTCTTTAGGGTCCCACCAGACTGGACTCAAGAGAATGTGCTAATTACATCACAATGGTGTTGACATTCAGCCATGTACCAACAGCTGCTAAAGAAATGACAGGATGCCATCTGTCACCTTTAATGTCCAGCTGTTATGAGTCATTGGGATTACTTTAGTGACATGCTACAGTCTGCATCAGTGCCAACACAGTAAAACTTGAACTGTTTTAGAAAAAGGTCATGCCAGAATTCTCTGTGTCTGATTATGATTAATACTAATCATATCCAAAGCATACCATGAGGAACATGAAACATACATAACACTAAATCGTCACCACTAAACTTTCTCAGTTTATTTTAAAAGATACAAAGCTTTCTCACTTGTGCTTACAGGAGAAATCAGATTTGCTAGTCATCCTTTCTGGAATTCTGCCTCATGCTTTGGTCTTCTCCAGCTATTGAGTTGGAGAATTGAAGTCTTCTTAGGACCATGATTTCTCTCTCATGTGCCAAAAATAATACTTTTTCTCATCCATTGATAAGAAAATGAGAACAATTTTCAATCTGCTCAACATCCAAATCAGGCTGAATTTTTCTTCTTATTTTAAAAATATTTCATATATTCCCTCCACCAGTCTTGCTTCCATTTTACATTTCATAGCACAATCATGACCCCAGTGCAGCCTCTCATGTTTGAAACAGCATTGATAAGAAAACAGAATCTAACAGAGGAGGTGTTTTGAATATTTAATGTTTCCAAAATTAACTCTTTCACAACTTTTAAAATGTAGCAGCAGATAATTTATTAGGTGTGAGACAAGAGGTATTATTGTTGGACATTATGTCAGAGAGAATAAAAATATCTCTGGATAGTGATGCATTGAATATAAATTAACTTGAATATGCATTCAAGTTAAAGGTTAAATCATTTGCTTCAATTGGAAATTCTGCATTGGTAAAGTGTTTTTAATGTAACTGAGCTATACATTATTCATCCAAACTAAATTATCGTTTATGTTTAGTGTCTTGTGTCAGTAATGGCTATTGTATTTTTCATCAAGATGTTTATTGTATTTGTGTCAACTCTTGAAGAACCAAGAATTAATTTAACATAACAGATTATAATGGGGAAGCTAAGCCAATTTAGAAGATTTTAATACTACAAGGTTTTTTTTAACATTTTAAAATTACTAAAAGCCTTGTAAGGGAAAAAAAGTTCCCATTGACTTTCCCCCAGTACTGTGTATACATGCTACATCAAATTAAGGGACCAAAGTATGGTTGATTTATGTTTTTAAAAAAATTATAGATAGATAAAGTCACCAAAGGTCCACACAAATCATTTTGGCAGAAATTTAAAAAGACACCAAAATAAAACATCATTCATTTTAACAATTAGAATAATTAAGATTTAGGATCTTAGATTTAGAGTTCTAACAGGCCTTAGAAATCATTTAGTCCAGCTAAAGCATACAGTTCAGGAAGTGGAGTAGTATGAAATAAATATGGAAATGGATTGGGATCTGCTTGTGGTGGGCTTCAAATGCCAGGATAACAGCTTTTTTTTAATTAAAAAAACCTTCTTTAGGTAATGAGTAATGATTGAAGGAGACAGTGAAGTGCAATGGAATGTGTTGCACTTGGAATTGTACAACATGAATTCAAATCCTGCTCTAATCTTTACCTTGTACAAGGTGCTCAGCTCTTCTAGGCATGTTTAGTCAAGTGATGGTGAAGGACTAGATGACTTTTATGATTCTTTGAAGTTTAACATTTCTGAGTCAGGAAATCCATAAAGAGACCTGTGCCTTAGGGATGCTATATTCACAGTTGTGTTAAGGATAAGTTGGAAAGGCTGAATGGAAGAAGGAATATCAATAAGAAGGCTGACCTAGTAGTCCAGGAAAGAGAGGATGAAGGTCAGAATTAGAATTTCTAAGTGTCAAGAAAGGGATAAAAGACAAAGAAGTAACAAGATTTGGCTGCCATTTAGAAATGCAATTTGAAGGAAAGGGAGAAAAGAAGCAAGATTGCAAAGCTGAGTGACTAGAGAATGATAGAACCCTGAACAGAAACTGGAAAGTTTAAAGATTTAGGTGGAAGATGATTGGGTCTGTTGTAGATATAATGAGGTTGAGATACCTAAGATCTTTATATGGATTGGCACAAATAAAGATGTAATAATATGGAGAAAGAGATATTTTATAATTATAAAGCCTAGTTCTTCTGCCAGAAACATATAAGCATAGAATCTTAAATAATACTTAAATAATTAATTCATACATTGACCTTTTTACTGAATGTAGCTAATAATCACTAGGGCAAATGTAATAAACCCACATTTTATAAGGTCTTCTGAAAGGAAAGTCTGTGCGCCAACAAGTGTGGAATATCAATAAAAAAACAGCAATCACACTGTCAATCTCCAACAGGTCCGGCCATCAAGATGACTATGGACTTGTGGTCAAAAGTTATGAGTATCCATGGGTGCCACATGATATTCTTTGGAAAATGTGAAGAATTTTCATTCCAACAGTGTCCTCCACATAGGAGGAACTCAATTAGTAAATCACAAATATAGCTATATTTGCTTACAGAAGCTTTTTCAGAACTTTAAATCAATTTTGAGTCTGGTGACAGTTGTGGTTGAAGTTATTTCAAGGGGTCAAAGTTCCCTTGTTTTTAATCAATATCTGTGAAAATAAATGAGGTAAAACATCCTTAGCTATATTTTGAAATTTAAAGCCTTAGAGAAATCACATTGCTCTAGTTCTGTTTCTCCAAATTATAAAACACCACATATAAAGGCTTATTCAAAGCATTCCTCTAAGGAAAGTTAGTTATTTTTCCTATGGAATAATAAGTCAACTGTAAACAAATACATTAAAATAACCAATTTAAGTTCTAGGAAAAGTTAGTTTTTTGGTTGTTGTTTTTTTTTGTTTTGGCTTTTTGCTTTCTTAAAAAATAGCTAGATCCTCAAAATCAACTGTTTGCCTAGATGTTCTCTGTTTACTGTAGAAACTAATACCCAATTTTATCCAAAAGCAACACAGAAAAAAGAAATCCACTGTGAAGTGTCCAGTTAGCAGATAGCCTCCAAAATATCTATTGTGAAAACCATTATGTGCCTCCAAAGGAACCCCAAATACTGAAATGCCTGCACTTTACTTAGTTAATCTTACTCTATGGCATTGTTTCCAAAGACTGAGAGAGAACATTTGGAGATCCCCTTCATAATATAAATAATTTGTGTCTCCCAATGTAGCTTTAGCATCTATGAGAGTAAATCTGATACTTCCTTTGATCACACTTCCTCCAAATTCATATGTTGCATAGGAAAAGTAGCTTTGATGAAATTTTTGGCAACACAGGAAGAGATATGCACATGCAATTGATTAAGAAATTTAATGTCATGATTGCTACATACAATCCAGGGTTTTTGTCTAACAGTTAAGGCAAATCAAAAATCAGCTCCATGTGGCTTTAATCTTGGTAATCATGGGGAATAATTATCTACATTCACAGTTTCACAGCAGCAGCAGCAATTGGATTGAAATAAAACTGAAAGATTAGACACATACTATTCATTGACGAAATAACAGATTAGTAGGAAGGCAGTAATCAGCAGGTAAATTTAAATGGAGAAAGTGTAAAGGGAAAAAAATTTCCACCAAACCACATGAAATTAATAGTGGTAGTGGAAGCTTGCTGAGTTTGACTAAAGACTGAAGCCTCTCCTTTCCAATGAGGGGAAGAAAGTATTTAATCAAAACATCATGAAATAAAGTACTTATGCAATTTAGTGGCTATTCAATTTGATAATTGATATCCTGAAAAATTTCATTTACATTTAAAGAGGTTTGTATGACACAATGAAGGGAACAAGTTATGGCATACCGCAATATTCTAGCCAAAAAGTGCTAGTTTTAAACATTATATGTGAAATTCAATATTTCCTGTGGTCATTTGTAAATAACCACCAAAAACCCCACTTGACTACAACAGGGTTAATTTTAGTTGTTGTTCTAGTAATCAGCAATGGTATAGTAAAAATAGAGATAGAGTACAAATTAAGAAGATGAGACTATGTCACAGGCCTTACACTATTGGATGTGTATCACTTGCACTATGCCTTAGTTTTCTCACCTGCAAAATAAAAGGGTCAGACCAGGCAAACATCAAGGTGCCCTCCAGGCTTAACATCCTAATATTCTATTTTAAAATATATTTAATCCAGTAGATTGTATGGCATGTGGTTACAAAGATGACCATCCCCAATAAATACAATAAATAAATCATGACATAGATGATTTCATAAGCCATATTTACAGTCTGAATATTTTATTTGTAGGAATTAACTTAGACCACTTCTCTCTAATAGAGGGATTCAGAAACATTTGTGCAAATGTTACTTTTTCCTTAATCTCAAATGATATCATCAATTCTTAATTATCTCTGTTAGTGCAAAAGAACAAATCTATGGAGAATATCAAAGAATGAATGATGGATCTTTTTTTCCAAGCTATTGTGTCCTTCTAATTAAATTTCATTTAGTCTAAATTATTTTTATTTCTGGAGCATGTGACACATAAATTACCAAGAACATCACATAATTTCCTCATCCGTAACAATGGCATATTAGTATATATTTCAATATGGTTGTTTAAGGACTGAATCAAAATAGATCAAGTTATATATGACACTGATTCATCAAGTAAAGATGAATATATTTGTGCAGTGAGGTTGTCTAGTGAACTACCATCTTTTTTTTATTCCTCTCTGGCAATACCAATGGCTTTAGCCCTCAAACCGAAAGATAAGAAGTATGTTTTTACAGTCATGGAATGACTCTCATGAGGTGTGAATTGCCCCTAGTGTTTCACAAAAGGTTATCATATGCTCTCAGGACCTAGGGCATGCTTTCAACCTTCCCTCCTAGTTCCCCTGCCAAAATAAAAAGGTCAGCCCCAGACTGGTAGGGATGTGTGTATAACTGACCCATTTTGTGGGCCCAGCCTGCTCACCCTAGAATTTGTATTTATCTACAACCCCAAAAAGTTTAATTCTAAAACAGGAAGCCTTTATGCTATAACTCCCTGCAAAAGCATAACAACTTGAACATATGCTAGATTGGAAATATGCCCTGTTTCCTGCTCTGGTGTGGGTTGACTTTTAAGTAGAAAAGCTCTATGGTGAAGGCAGCTATAAATTTTCCTTCCAAGTCTAGATAGCTCCTCCTTCACTTATCAAGGCCTCGCTTTGCTTCTCAGAAGTAGTTGCTTTTACGTCCATTGCCACTTTGGAGTAGACAACATGGAGACGTGAAGGAGGGAATAGGGTATCTGGCAAAACAATTAAGTGGCTGAGTAACTGTAACCAAAGATTAGTGATTAATTAATTTATGTCAACTAGAAGGTGGCAGCTAGAAAAGTGCCTCTTGGTATCTGTCCCTGACACAGGCACTTCAACATTTTTATTGACCAATTAGATAAAGAAATAGAAAGCTAACTTATCTAATTTGTATATTTGTTTGGCATGGGATCGGTGGTTAAAATGTACGATGAAAGTCTTAAGATTCAAAAAGATATCAAAGCCTGAAATAACAGACTAAATAGCATAGAAAAGTGCAATTCTACACTTGGGTTAAAAAAAAAAAATCCCACAAGTAAAGGGTAAGATAAGCCTGGCTCGGTAACACTTAACATAAAAAAAGATACTGAATTTTTAAGGGAAAGGGAATTCAAATATGCAGAGGGCACAGAGCTAACATACTGGATGACAGAGTCAAGACCTAAGGGAAACTTGACAGGTTGCAGCACTGAGCTGCATTAATGAATATGAAATTCAATTAAGAATAAAACTTAGACTTGGGTACAAAAAAAAATTATAAGTTAGGTGGAATGACTTCCCTCATCCAAGTTTATCTGGAGCACCATATTGAGTTCTGGGTGCCATGAATCAAGACAGATATTCTTAAGTTAAAGAATGTCCAGAAGAAATCAACCAAGATGGTGGAAGTCCTTGAGTCCAAGTCATAGGAGAATCATTTGAAGAAACTGGGCATTTTCACTCTAGGTAATAAAATAACTGGTGGAGAAGGGACCCATGAAAGTTGAGTTCAAGAATTTGAAAGTCTGGCATAAAGAGTAAGCTTGTTTAATTTGGCTTCTGAGGGCAGAACAAGATAATCCATAAAAGTCATGAAAAGGCTTATTTAAGTTTGATGTCAAGAAAAATTTTCATAACAATTAGAGCTGCCCCAAAGTGTAATGACTGCCTCAGGAGGCAAAGTCCTCCTTGGAAGACTTCAAGCAGAGGACAGACAAGCAGTTGTCAACTATATTGTAGTGAGCATTACATGAGTGTATGAATTGCACCAGAAGGTCACCAAGGTACCTTACAACTCAATGTTTATAATACTATGATTCAATATAAGTCAACAGTATTACGTCACACATTTACACACAACTATTTTATTTTAGGCTGTATTAATAGAAGTAAAGTGCCCAAAACAAGGAGATTTGGAGTCCTAATGTACTTTTCTCTGGTTAGAACACATCTTAGAAAATGCACATATTTCTGGGTAGCATATTTTAGGAAGGTTATTGACAATCTGGGAAGCAGTATGATAAAAAGTCTTAGCTTTGGAGTCGAAGGATCTTAATTTAAAACTCATCCATGCCATTTACTACCTATATGGGCAAGGTGTTTAATCTCTCTGCCAGATGGGTAAAAATGAGGCAGGTGAACTCCAGGTCTATGATTTTTTGAAAAGGCACATATCTAGAGAATGTTAATATGCTGATGAAGACACTGTAATTTATGCCATAAGAGGATAGTTTTAAGGAAATGGAGTTGTCCAGTTTGAAGTAGAATTAATGGGGATATAATAAATGCCTTCAAGTTTCTGAAAGGCACCCATAGAATAAGGAGAATGACTTGGTCCCAGGATGACACAAATAGAAGCAGTGGGTGGGAGTAACAGACATTTCATCTTGAGACATTTCATCCCAATAAATAATGGTAGCCAAAACAGAATGTTCTGCTTTTTAAGTAGTGAGTTCTCTATTCCTAGAGATGAATGATTATTTATGCCATCTATAACCTCCAAACACCCTGCACAGTAAGAGCAAGGCAAGTAAGAGGATTACAGAGTGAGACATTGAAAGGCTTTATGAGGTCATCTGGTTCAACCTCTTCATTTTAGGTCCAGGGAAGTTAAGTGATTTGCCTAAAGTCATGACAATTGGAAGAACCAGAGGCAGGATGTGAACCTAAAACTTTGGAAATCAGAGCCAGAGTTCTTTCCAATGTATCTAAATAAAAGTGGGCTGCAATCTGTGAAGATTACTCTGCCCTGTGCACATCATAACTGTCTGAGGGAAATGACAATAGTTCAGTTCTCTATAGTATGAGCCCCTATGTAGGTCCTGTAGTAGACCAAAACTCCTACTCTTCTCCATCGCTGAAGGTTCAGGCTCTAAACCTGGCTCCTCTTAGGAAATGGGTTATGAGGGTTTCTTGATCCAGAACAACTGAGAAGAAACTTTGCCTTGCTTTATTAAAACATCTTAGAAAATCAAGAACACCCTATCCCTCCATAAGAATCAAGAACCCAGAAAACAGGCTTCTTACCTCCAAGAATCACTCCAGGACAAGAGCCTTAGACAACCAGGAGTCTAATGCACACTCAACATGAGAAGTACATTTTAGGAAGGCATCATCCATCACTAGTAAGATAAGGCAAGTATGAATTTTGTCAGGAACCCGTAGAATGAGATTGCTAAGTATTTATGAACCTAGGTGACTGGCCTGATCTCTTTTTGATCAAGCCTTTCTTCCTTTGTTTTCTGAAAGAGAATATATTGATGCTACCATCTATTATTACAGACCTCTAGTTGTTAGAGGACAAGTCAACTGGTACTTTTTCTGTCCTATACTTAGTAAACTCTTACTTCCTTCTCCTTCTCTTGCTAGCATTTCCTGCTCTCTCATTCCCAAGTCCCTATCCTATTCTACATTCCCAATTGTACTCTCTGAAGTCCCTGTTCTACTATAAACAAAAATCCCTTAATCTGAGGACTCGTTCTCTTATACTCTTTCCTTGAGCTCATAGAAATCTAGTTCTCTCCAGAAAACATTTTATGTACAAGTACATGTATATTCCAACTTGGGCAACTACAAGAATGAAAATATACTGAATCTGGCCATTATCTTAACTAAACATCTCTCCATGATCCAGAATTTGAAAATCCTCCCTCTATAATTCTTATTCTTTAGCCTCTCCCTTTAACTTGCTCCTTTAAAGACTGTTTTTCATCTTCATTGTGACTTCTGTAATCTCAGTCCAACACCCTTGCTCTAGCCTCACTTTTCTCCCTTCATTGTTCCACTACTGTAACTATATACTGTCTTCTGCCTTTCAGCCTCATCCTCTTAGCTTCTTGTCCCTTGCCAAACCGCAGACAAGCATCATGCAAACCCTCTACATGCTCTACTCCTATTCACATAATACCAAATATCACTAGAGGAGGTCACAATCATGCCAACTGGATCTACTACAAATGTATGTTTTATGATAGGAAGTGGGCTTTCCCTGACACACAGATATCCTCGAATGACTCCCTTGCAGCAAACTGTTCCAAACTACCTACTCTATCCTCCAATCCCACTATAGCTTCCCTTAATTCCTGCACACAAACTACCTAATTTCCTATTTTACTTAGAAAACTGAAGTCATCACTCATGTACTCCCTCTTCTCAGCTACTCTGTACCTCAAAAAATCACCCTTTATTTTTATTTTTTTCATTGTTTCTACTTGTCAATGACAATCCCTATACTTATCCCTCTTATCCCATTCTCTCCTTTCTCTTATACAAGTTTAACTCTTCAGTCATTCTTCTCTCTCTTCTTCAATCTCTTTACCTACTAGCTCCTTCCCTGAAGACCTTGAACTTGTCCAGGTATCTTCCCACTTGAAAATAAACAAAAACAAACACCAGCCTTCTCTTAATCTGGTGATTCCTTCACACTATCCCCAAGTATCTCCTTTCACTTTCACAACTAGACTCCTAGAAACATTTGTTAGTATTTAGAAACCTCTGGCCTAATCATTCAACCAAAACTACAAAGTTATGAATGATCCTTAACAGTAAATCAAACAGATTTTCTTAGGACTCATTAGAAGACTCACTGAAGCTTTTGTCATGATCAAACATTCCCTTTTCCTGACACAAAGCAAGCTTAAGACCTAAAACACACTGCAGTTCAAGCACATTTTGTTGCTCTTGTTGTTTGTTTTTGCTTCATATCTGTTTCTATTTCCCTTGCCCAAAATGTCCTCCTTGCTTCTCTACAGCTGTCTAGCTCATATCCCAACTTGTCTTCTATGACAGCATTCCTTCCCAATTCTGTCCAACCTCTCCCCACCTCCTCTTTTGCTGGCTCAGGATTCAACACGTACAATAGAATTGTAGTCATGAACTCAGGCCCATGTTCAAATTCTGCCGCAAATACTTAGTAGCTCTGTGACCCTAGGTAAGTCACTTATCTTTTGGCATCAATTCCCTCATTCATAAAAAGGGAATAATCATGGCACTGACTTCTTCAGTATCCTAAAATGATCAAATGAGATAACATATTAAAATGGTTGGCATATTTTAAAGGGATATATGTTGTTGTTATTCAATTTTTTTTCAGTCATGTCTAATTTTTCACAACCCCCTTTGTGGTTTTCTTGGCAGAGATACTGGAGTGATTTGCCATTTTCTTCTCCAGCTCATTATTACAGATAAGGAAATGAGGCAGAGTTAAGTGACTTGCCCAGGGTCACACAGTTAGAGTCAAAGGTCATATTTGGACTCAGGTCCTCTCGATTCCAGTGCTCTATCCACTGCACCACCTAGCTGCCTCTAAAGGGATATATAAATGCTAGCAATTCTTACTAATAATATGATTAGGTACCCTCCAAGGTTATGTTCTTGACCCATTTCTATACTCTCCATAATTTGTACAAATGATTTTGTCATCTCCTATGGGTTAAATTCTTACCTCTATGCAGTTTATTCCCCAATTCATATATCAAACCTAATACCTCAAGAATGCCAGTCCTGCATCCTCACCAATCTACAGGACAAATACCTCTACCTGGATATTCTCTCAGCATCTCAAATTCAACCAGTCCAAAATGTAGCTCATCTTCTTAGTAATATTTCCTTTGCAAAGTTCCCCAATTCCATTATATTTCCAATCATTCTATCTGACATCTGAAACATCTTTGACTCTTTCCTGTCTGTCCCACTTCATACATAAGCAGTTTCTAATTTTATATTAATTAACATTCTAGGTTTTAGCAAACAGCACCACTAGCCTCCCTGAACTTGACATTCCACATCTGTTCTTATTCCTTTGCAAAGACTGTTATTCATGGCTGGAATGCGTTATCTCCTCCTCATAGTCTCTTAGAATCCTCAATTTCCTCTAAGGTTCAATTCAAGTGCCACCTTCTATGCAAAGTTTTTGCCTGATACCACCCTTTAGTTGTTAGTGTATTTGCTTATCTGTGTACATGTTGCATCCTCCAATTGAATATAACCTTAAGGCACAGACTAATGCTTTGAGCATAGTAGTAGGTACTAATAAAGGTTTAATGATGAATGACTAAATGAATGATAGCTGTAGATTCAAATTCTTGTTAAAAAAAACTGGTTGGACAACATGATGCACAAAGGTTCCTTTCAAGCCTGATCGTCAATAAGATGTGGGTACATAATATCCATAAGAATTTTATCCAATAAAAATACCAAAACACCTTTGAACAAATACATTTTAAAGAAAATTAAAGGGTGTTTTTTTGTTACTTCTTGATGAAAACCATACCAAAAATCATTTAAATATTTACTAAAAATTAAACCATGAATAAAATATTTAGCTCAATGCTTTAAACACAATAGGTATCCAATACGTATTTGTTCACTGATTAAAAGCACACACTTAAATAAAATGTTTAGCTCAATAGAGACAAGTCAAAGAGCCAAAAAATATTGGTCTCATAATCCAGGATTAAGCTACCTCATGTTTCACTTGAAACAATTTATTTTTCTTGTATGCATAGCTGGGTTCAATAGAGTCTTTGTTTAATTTGGACATGTTCTTCCCTTAACTTTTCTGCCTTTTAAAAATTAAATCCTTTAAAACCCAAGATATCCTAAGAGATTACTTTGAAAGCTCTTTAGGTATTTTTCAAAAGGGAATTTTTTTAGGTGGGGATGAGGAAGGGACTTAGAGCATAAACATGAACATATACTTTTGAAGCCTTGGTAAAAATTGTTGGATATAGGAGGCTGAAATCTATAAGAGCTATTAAACTAAGTAATACATAAGAGAGATATATAATCCCTAAATGGTATCAATTCCAGGATTCCAGATCATTACAAACTAGAAAGCACAAAGTACCTGAAAAATAAGAATAAAGATGGCAGAACATAAATGAGTTTCAGAGGAATCTTAAATATATTATACCGTTGAAAGAGTATTTCATCTGTTTCTTTCAAACATATGCCTCAAACAAGAATACATGCAACTCATTCTTTAAAACTAAAAAAAAAATGAATAGGAAGAACAGATGTTCTGTGCAAAGCAGAATACTTCTAATTTTATAAAATTGGCACCTGAAGTTGAAATGAAAGAAAATACATTAAACAAATTCATGCTGATTTATCTCTTCATACTAAGAGGCTGACCCCAGAGGATAAGATTCAGAATGCTAAGTGGAAGTTTCCAGGGAGGCAGATTTGTGCTTAATACACGGAAAAACTTCCTAATTCTCCTCCTTGTCCTAAAGTGGCATACCTGGTGTAATCAGCATACAATCCTATAATGAGTATCTACACCACACCACAGATAGGCCCATCCTATTTAAATTCTGCAAAGGATATCTTCTGTGATAGCAGGAAATACCTTTGCTGAGCAGTTTTTCTTTTGTTTTCTAAAAAGGTTTATTATACAAGGAAAAAACTTTAAAGAAAGAAGTTAAGGCCAGTGTTTTTTGGGGTGGGGGTTGGAGAGAGAGAGAGAGAGAGAGAGAGAGAGAGAGAGAGAGAGAGAGAGAGGGAGAGAGGGAGAGAGGGAGAGAGGGAGAGAGGGAGAGAGGGAGAGAAGGAGAGAAGGAGAGAGGGAGAGAGAGATTTTGAATTTTAGAAAGGCAGAATATCCACAAAGATTTTGTTGGTGGTGGCACCAGGTCCTTCAGTGTGAGGTAGATGCACTATCTCGCCTTGATTATTGATAATAAGATTGGTGGACAAAGTTTTTACTGTGTTTGCATGATCTTAATGTGACTTTACAGTCACTTGTTTGGAAAAGAGCCTTTAAGACTATAGTTTATCAGGTCAAAAGATTTTATATATAATCAAACAATGCATTATCACTGTAGGTTCACATATTGTCTATTTCAGGGGTGGGGAACCTGTGGCCTCGAGGCCACATGTAGCCCTCTAATTCCTCAAGTGAAGCCCCTTGACTGAATTCAAACTTCACAAGTGGCCTCGAGGTCACAGGTTATCCATCCCTGGTCTAGACTATAAAGATGTAATTACCTTGAGAATAATCACTTGTGGATTCCTACCAATAACCTTGATACATATACATACAGAACATTCTCATAGACATTTTATGGAGACAAGAAAGTGGCAAATATGGATCAGTAGCTATGATTGCCTTCTTTTAGTAATAATATCATCCATGATTTCTAAAAGTTAATTTAATACTTTCTCTTCTTTTCAGTTTCTTAAAAAATTAGTTCCTCAGGTCTTCAGGGAAAAAAAAAGCCTGAGATTTTTCCATGTATATAAAATACATATGTGGTTCCTATTCATATTAAATTCATCCATTGAATAGATGCCTCTTATATTCTCACCTCAATATCTGCAGTCTCTTAAAGCATAAAGTCTCCATTCCCATTATTACTGCAATACTATGTTCTTCTGAGGTATTGTACAGTTCAACACAAAACACACATACACACGCACACCGACTGTACCTCTCTTCCAATTTCACAGACTTTAATGATGTAAAGACTGTTAGCAGAGCAGTTAGGTGGGGCAGTGGATAGAGTGCTGGGCCTGGAGTCAGGAAGACTTAGCTTCCTGATTTTGAATCTGGTTTCAGATACTTACTAGCTGTGTGACCCTGGACAAGTCACTTAACCCTGTTTGCCTCAGTTTCCTCATCTGTAAAATGAGTTGTAGAAGGAATGGCAAATCACTTCAGTATCTTTGCCAAGAAAACCCCAAATGGGGTCACAAAGAGCCAGACACAACTGAAAATGACTAAACAATAACAAACAAGAACAAAAGCCTGTAGCAGGAGTTCCCTTTCTTCTCTAGCTTTGTGCTTGTTGAAAGTTTCCAAGTTCTCTTGAAACATGACAGGAAATATATTATCAATGTACATGCTAAATCGCTTTATGGTATACTTCATGTGCCTTTCAGACTTAAAAATGGGGTACTTACTTCTAAAACTGATGTACAGCTCTACCTGGAGAAAGAAGAATTCTGTCATGCCATAAATCTTTGTGAATCAGTTTTCTGCTCATCCCCACCATCAAAAATGCAGTCCCCATGACTCTCTTGTACATGTGCTTGACCACCTCAAAAAGAGACTATATTTCTTCTATATGCTTAATGTGATTTAAATCCATCAACTAAAAGGTAATTTTTTTAATAAAGGAAATAATAGGTTAAAAAAGACCCCTCTCAATTGTCCAGGGTTAGCTCTACAAGTGTCATAGTAGATCACTGAGATTGGAACCAGGAAGACTCATCTTCCTGGGTTCAAATCTGGTTTCAGACACTTAGTTGTATGACCCTCAGCAAGTCACTTATCCCTGTTTGCCTCAGTTCTTCATCTGTAAAATAAGCTAGAGATGGAAAGGGAAAATCACTCTATTGTCTTTGTCAAGAAAACCCCAAATTGGGTCACAAAGAGTCAGAAATGACTGAACAGAAACAACAAAGCACCCTTGGAAAGAGATAGTCAGCCTTCCCCTTGGAATTCAACCTGCCAATGGGAAAACTGATTTGGGATAGTGGTCACAGAACCTTTGTGTTCTAATGTAGGGTGGGAAGAGAGGGAGATGCAGAGACAAAGAGAGGCAAAGAGAGAGACACAGAAAGAGACAAAGAAACAGAAAGAGAAAATGATGGAGAAAGATACAAAGAGATAAAGGGAGAGAGGAAGAGAGGCACCATGACATACAATGTCCCCTAGCTACCAGGAATACACACTGATAAAATAATGGATCGTTAAAATAAAAGATCATTTTGATTATCTAAACTGGACTTCCTACTATTAACAGTAAGGAAGTTGAAGGCCAACAGTTAAGTGACTTGTTAAGGTCACATCGCTAGTCAATAACAAGAGTTATAGCTGGAAGTCAAGTTTTCTCAAATCCAAGTCCAGTATTCTCTCTCTTATGCCACACTGTTTTTGACTACTTCCTAGCAAAGTTAGAGGCCAATGTTAACTCATTAGTAAGCTATCCCTTTAAAAAATTGTGCCATTTATAAAACAATCACTATCATAATCGGTGACTTTAAAACACTCTAGAGGTAAATGAGATTTGTTTAAATCCCTCATAGGTTTCAATAGAAGGTTCTGTGATGGAGATGAGCGGTGTGAATCTGACCCTACTTGCAAAACTGAAGCTCATGCATGGATTAGATCCATCACAATCTCCTTCGTGTACAAGTCTAATGTGCAGTTGTGAGGTTCTCTCTTGTGCAAACAGTGGCACAGCTTTTCATCAACACTAAACTATGGTAATCTGAGTCTTCAATGTAAACCATAACCACATGTTCAACTGAAACAGCAAAGTGACTATGAATCTCACTTGAAGAAATTCGCTCTGTTTATAACACACTTTGATGTACATAATAAATTTCTGTCCAAAAGGTCACAAGACTGGAATGAAACTTCAAAACCAGGGTGATAACAGTACCTTGACCATACAAACTGTTTATGGAAACATGGAATAATAAACATTATGCCTGGCTTGTGAACACCCCCAAACAGTTTAGGTTGCTCTTGAAAAATGTGCTAAGGGAATCATCAGTTTTTAAAACATACCAAGGATTGTATGGTAATGTCAAATTGAAAAAAAAATTATTATTAAAATGACTAGTTTGAGTGAAGGCTTTCAGATCGAAAAGCCTTGAAATCCAAGATGACCTCTTTCTTTCTGACTTCCATGCATGTATTTCATATGTTGGAAAGAAATTAATGCACTCTGAATTGTAATTTTATTTTCTTTTACAGACATTTTGAGTTATTCAGCATACTATTATATTGTTTGTTTATTATTTCCCTTCTGCCCTGTTTCTCTTTTTTAAAAATTAATATGTGTTACTTATATTTTCCAGTTAATTGATGCTTCTGTGTTTTAATAAATACTTATTTGTCTTCAAAATGACTTTGGATATTTTATTTAATGTTTGATTGAGTCATATGCACACACAAAAACAGAATAGTTTACCTATACAAAGTTTGTTTTGTTGTTAAAACAGACTTCTAATACTGTACTACAGCATGGACAACTATGAATACCATGTGCCTAAATGAAAAAAAAATGATCACTCTGATTACCTTTTATCCTTATCCAAAGCTAGACTGGACATGTGATTCTAGCTGTGCATCTCTTTCATCTAAGTGACTTGCCATTGTAGGATATTCCATTAGTTTACTAAACCTGCTGCTGTAAGCATTCATTACTGCAAAGCTGCTGGTGACATATTGACTTTGGAGATTCAGTTGTCTCTCTTGAGACTTCATGGCAGATGGCTATCTGTTTTATCTGCTGGATAAAGTATTTTGACAGTCAAAAATAATTCTTATTGTAGGTGTAACTGGAGTTAATATTTTTAACCAGAAAAACATTCCTATTTAAGGTCTCATAATTGAGAAAGAAAAATACTAATGCCTGATGTTGAGAATTCATCATCAGGCATTAGTATAATCACCATATATTTGAGTTTGTGCACACATAAGTGTTGTAAAAGTCTGCACCATAGGTGAAACTGATATAATGACATCCTTCCAGGATAAGTAATAACAAGCTCACCCACCCACTTTGTACATACTGATGCCCCCTACTAATACCCTCATAGATTCTAAAGTAAACTGGCCTTACTATATATTCCGGTAATATCAAATGAGTTTATATTAAGATTCCAGCTGGTATGTGTGCAGACATAAGAATAAGACTGACAATGAAAAATAGTTAACAAATTTGTCACTTATGGTTCTGCTATATATATATGGCTAATTTAAACTTGCTTGAATTAGAGTTCTATCTTTATTTTAATCACTACCATTTTCTCTAAGTGCTTGAATTTCTATAAATATAAATGAATATAAAAATGTCTTGCTAACTTAATATGTTGTCATCCTAATAATGAAGGAACTGGGTCTTAACAATGGGCTACTCTTTACAATAAAGCTTAATTCATATATAGTTACGTCCTGTTTATAAAATTAACCCTTGTTGGGGTATATTTATAACATCACTGGCTACTTAGACACCAAAATGTAATATATCTTAGTAAAGAGAATTGGATTTCAATTTTTTTCTTGTACATTTTTAGACTACTCTATGAAAAGATGCTTTGTTCCCTACCTTTACTAACAATATCTTTATACAGCATAATTCCGATATTTAAGGGACATCACCTTATATTAATTTAAATTTTATCATTTAAAATGTTTCATTTTCATGTTCAGCCACATTATTACATTGGCAAATCATACAAGATGGAATATCAGATTTTAAATGGAAAAAATCCATTAAAAGGTGTAAATCTAATGGCCTTACCAGACCCTAAGGAATATCCCAAACAATCACTTCCTGATTTGACAGGATAGACGTAGACAATTCTCTCATGTAAAATGCATATATATGTGTGTGTAAGGAATAAATCGAGACATACAGAAATAGAAATGTGAAAATGGATCTTTAAAGCATAAAGTAAATTTATTTCCTACTTTGTTGTCTCTATAATTTGAAATTAGAATATAGAAATTGCCCTCCCCTGCTAAGTGTGTCGCAACTGTAATAAAATAATTAATGTAATAAATATGACAAAAAGATTACTTGGGTAAACCAAATAATGTAATAAATGTAACAAAATATTTACACCAATAAACCAAATCCCCAAATCAAAAAAAAAAAAGGAGCAGTTTGTCAAAAAAAAAAAAGAAAGAAAATTACAGTACTTAAACAACACAGCAGCCTAAAGGCAAAGGTTAAAGGCTTCTTTATTCAATCTGTCAAACCAGTTATTGTGACTCTGGTTACAAGTTTCACCCTTCCCAGTTAATTACAGCCCTGAGATATTATATCAATCTCAAATGCTTCTGACTCTGCACTTGAAGCCTAATTGTAAAGGTTAGCACATCCTGATGCTTAAATCTCTCTAACACCATGTACTAAAAGAATGAATTCCAATTAAGCTGAAATTGCTGTTTCATGTAGGATCCTAATAGTTAATAAAATTTAATTATCTTAAACATGCAAAATAATGAGAGCTGGGATTGTCCATATATCATTAGTTAATATTGTAGAAAAAGTATAGATAAAAATGGCAAAAGAAGACAGATTGGTTTGAAATTTCTCAATAACCATCCCATATAAGTACTTGAGGAAGGAATAAATTAGTCCTAAGTGTGCAAAGACATTTTTGCAAGATAAGCCACTGGCAGAAAGAGCTGTAGAAAATGACCACAGCTGACATTTATACAGTGATTTAAGGTTTATAAAGTACTTATACATTATTCTGTTTGATCCTCACAACAACTCTTAGAGATAAGTAGTTCAGAAATTATATCACTATTTTTGAAGGATGAGGAAATAGGCATAAGGAAAGCAATGCAATTGCCCATAACCACGCAGGAATAACTGTCAGACAGGATTTGAAACCAAGTCTACTTGAATCCAAGTCTAGTGCTTTTCCTACAGCTGAAAGAAACAATTGTCTTAGCTTACATAAATGTTTAGATTATGTTTATTGGTATAAACCCTTTTTAAGCAATTCCAAGCAAACCACAAAGGAAGATAATAATCCTTTTCCTCTGGAGATCCATTTATTCATTCTAGAGGCACGCTTGTTAAACTAATGCCATGCCACAACATCCTACTAATGTCCTAGGCCTATAGGATTCACCATAACAATGCAGATTGGTACCTGTTTTGCAAGTTATAGCCTTAGAAGGTTGCCTGAGACACTGAAACTTTTAAGTCTTGTCCAGAATCTCAAAGCCAGCATTTAGGGGATGCTAAACTACTCTGCTCAGCACTTCCTGGGACCATGCAGATTTCCTATCTCTAGGAGGCAGGATTTAAAACTCTAGTCTTCCTGAATCTGACACAAACTCTCTACCAACAATTCTATGCTGCCTCTTTGAAAACTTTGAAGTACCATATAAATGAGTTAGTTTGTTCCCATATATTAAAATTCCCACATGTTGAAGAAATTTTCACTAAATATGGGTCTTTGGCAAGAGGGACACCATTCCAGCCTGACACACCTCTATCAGAGAATATGATTCTTTACCATTCCTTTCCTGTCACTTTCTGATAAAACTGTAGCAGATAAAAAAGGAGGTTCTGGGAAATAAGATGAGCTTGAAAGCAGTTTATTTAGGCAACAAGCTGAGTGTCTTTCAGACTTACTAAGGAATCCCAAATTTTACCTCATTTAAAGTTTTAGCATCCTGATCAACTCAGGTCATAATATTGAATGAAGAGATGAAAACAATATAGAGGAAATGAAAGTTAAAAAAAAAAGCCTTAGGTCCTTGCCAAAGAAACTTTGAGAACCACTTGTAAAAAAAAAAATCCAAAAGCTACAAAATGAAACAAGTTCAATTTCAGCTGAGGTTTGCTGATGTTGAATGGTGACTAAATGTCCCCCAACTAGCTTGCTGAACTTCAAAGTTTATCTCCTTCCAAAGATATGAGATAAAAATCAAGAGTTGCGTGTCGGAGAGATGACTTGACAATAAAGGCTTTGGGTAAGACAGATCTTTTAAAAAGTGTCCTGGGTCAAGCAATCTAATTAACATTTGATTATTCCATGCAAGAAAAATTAAATGTCAAAGGTTTAAAATGGAGTCTCCATCTGTACATAATAGCTATCTCTGTGTGTGGGTTTTTTTTGTGTGTGTGGCTTTTTTTTTTTTTTTTTTTTTTTTTTGGGGGAATTGGGGGTAAGTTTCACAGCTAGTAAGTTTCAAGTGTCTGAGGTCGGATTTGAACTCAGGTCTTCCTGACGCCAAGGCCAGAGCTCTATCTACTGTGCCACCTAGTTGCCCCTGTGTGTGATTTTTCTTGAAATACTGATTCTTAAAACATTACTTTGGTAGGTGCTGAGAGTGCATATATGTAACATGTGATTCTCAAATGATTGGAGAAGGGAGAGGGAGGGAATAGAGGCTCTTTTCATGTTATGATAAGAAGGATATTATTTAAAAATTTAGGTAAACATGGAAAGCATAAAATAAATGGAGAAAATTGTGGTTATCTTACAAAGAGAATGGTAAACTTTGAAAAACTGATTTTAATTTATTTTCTTCTAATTCTTTCATGAAATATCTATCAAATTTTAAGTATACTAATCATCCAAAAGTGCCTGAAATACTTTTATTATTCTTAAAATTTCACTCTATTTCTCTAACTTGCTTTTTCATAAATCTTCACATATCTTTCTGACACTTATTCATTGCATAATGAAATAACACTATGATCTCATCCAGGCTTTTTGGCTTCTCCAAGAATTCTTAAAGTGGATTGTAAAATATTACTTCATCAAATACTTGGTGAAATTTTCATAGGACCATGGAACTAGAGTCGGAGGGAACCTCCGAGATCAACGATTCCAACCTCATCATTGCACAGATGAGGAATCTGAGGTTCACTTGCCTAAGGACAGATATGCAGGGTCAGAAGCAGTATTTGCAGCCAGGTTCTCTGACTCCAAAGCCAATGCTTGCTCTACCATACCATGACACTGACATCTTCTCCTTCCTTGAACACTTTTGTTTTGGGGGGGAACCATGGGGAAGAGGCAGTCTTCCAAAGACAAAATTAAATGCTGGGATTACATATTTTTTTAAATGGACAAGTGAGAAAGAGGGATGCCCTGGGAGATGGGGGAAGGGAGAGGAAGATTGGAGGAAAGTATCTCACAGAAAAAGAGATGTGCAACAAAGAGATTTTGCAGTGAAGGGGAAAATGGGGGCAATGCTTGAACCTCACTCACATCTAAATTGATTCAAAGAGGCACACTCAATTGGTAACAGAAATCTATCTTACCCAAAAGGGAAATAGGAGGGGAAGGAGATAAGGGAAAGGAAGGGATAACAAAAGGATGGCAGACAAAAGAAATTTTAAAAAAACTTAAAAAGAAGCAAAATAGACTTTAGAGAATGGACAGGATAAAAAGAAAGAGAAGAATGAGCAGAAGAACATAGGATGAAGGGGAATGCACATTTAGTAGTCATAACTGTGAATGTGAATGGGATGAACTCACCCATAAAACTGGGGCAGATAGCAGAATGGATTAAAAACCAGAATCCAACATCATGTCATTTATAAGAAACACACTTGAAACAAAGAGACAGAGCCGCACACAGAGTTAAAATAAGGGGTTGGAGCAGAATAAATTATGCTTCTGGTAAGGTAAAAAAAAAAAAAAGGCAGGCTTAGCAATCCTGATTTCAGACAAAGCAAAAGCAAAAAAAAAAAAAGAGAACTAATTAAAAGTGATATGAAACTAAATTACATCTTGCTGAAAGGCACCACAGATAATGAAGTAATATCAATACTAAACATACATACACCAAATGGCATAACATCTAAATCCTTAAAGGAAATGTTAAATGAATTACAGAAGGAAAGAGATAATAAAACTATACTAGTAAGGGACTTCAACTTTCCCCTCTCAGAGCTGGATAAATCTAACCATAAGATAAATAAAAAGAAGTCAAGTTGATGAATAAGATCTTAGAAAAGTTAGACATGTTAGACCTTTGGAATTGTGGAAGTCAAGATGCTACATTATACCCCTGTGGCCACAAAGCTCCTGAGCCAAAATGACATTCAAGACAACTTTACTACCCAAGACACATGCTCCACAATTCACTCTTTTTGCTTCATAGCTGTTGCTATTTCCCTTGCTTGGAATGTCTTCCTTACTCCCCTACAGCTATCTAGTTCATATCCCAACTGTATCAAAAAGCTACCATTTATTACTCTAGCTAAAAATAGTCTCTCCTGAACACCCAAAACATTTATTTGTACCATTTATAAGGCACTTAGCTTATACTGCCTTATAATGTAATGTTTGGTGCATATGAAGGTATACATGGAATACATGTACATTGGTATATTTAGTCTATAGCTCCAACTGGATTAAATACTAGCAGGCAGGGACCAGGATTTCTACTTCACACAATCGTGTTCACATAGTAGATATTCAATAGTTATTTGTTGAATAAATAAAATACTGAACTGTTATTTTTGTTCATTCTTCATTTTCAAAGAGGACTGAATAAAAAAGAAAGTCTACATAAAGTGAAGTGTAGTTGAAAATATTTGATTAAACATCTAGTGTAATAGCTAGGTTCAAGAAAAGTTGACTGTAAAATTGTTTTAGCAGATTTTTTTAAAATTTTTTTGAGACTATGGATTAATGAAAAGAACACTATGCACTGTACATAGGGCCACCTTTGCCATTTACCTATTTTGTGATCTTTTGAGTAATTCACAACTTCTCTTAGTCTCAATATCCTCATCCATAAATGGGAAATAGGCATAATATTCATTATTGTCCCAGAGGCATTAAAATTATACTGATATCTAAGAAAAGCACTCATACTGAGCGCGTGATCATTATTTATGATATAAAGTACATGCTTAAACTCATGTAGTGAAATAATTTATGCATATCCATTTGTTTAAAATGAATCTGTACAATTAATGAAAACTAAAATCATACCATAGCTTTAAAATCAACAAGTTACACAGAAAGAACTATAAAATATATCTGTAACAACTACACAATCTATATTTAAAAAGGTGTTAGAATTTTTTAAAAAGGTAAGTGGAATGTCCATAGTAAAGTGAAGATGGTACCCCTCTTTAGTATAGATTGCATATGTATTCCCTCTTGTATCACAGCCACTTTCCCTCCCTCTGGGGTGCTAGAACAATGGTTCCTGTCTTGCAAAGATAGGGCCCTATTTTTGCAATTGCTGTGTGATATACATATATGAAAGGGGCATCCAGCTCTAGCCTAAGAATGAGAAATTTCTCCCCTGAGTAAGCAATACAAGGTAGAGTCTATTCAGTTAATAATCTGCATTGCAATTTTTTCTAATAAAACACTTACTTGTTATACCACCAACATAAATAATGGCTGTTTTCTGATATTTAGACCTGGGGATCTAGGTCAGCAAAAGAATATTTCAAATAAGCTATTAAAGTACAATGTATCAGACTTCAAATGATCAAGGCAAAGGGACATTGTGCCAGACTAATATTACAAGCAGAAGTAACATGAGAGATTTGCAGTTCTTAAACCTATTAACCACAACAGAATAATAGATGGTATTTAACTTTATGATATTTAGTCCTTCAGATTTTCTCCATGCTGATAAATGGATGTTTTAAAGGAATGCAGGAGGAATTAAAGGATCATATTTTTAGTGAACTGTTCCACATACTTCTTTAAGCAGTTGCTTCCAGGGTAGGAGAATATAGATTCTCAGACACTGGATAATTAACACCTGCTGGATGGCTAAGGGCCAACATCTGCAAGCACTTTTTTTTTTCTTTTCAGCTTATTAGAAAAATTATCTATTGATCATCACTCCTCTCCCTGCCTCTATTCATCCACATGCTATCTAATACATCCATCTAATAAGGGCTTTCTTGCTTAACTGTTCTTAGAACATTTAGAAGCCAATATATACACTCTTGGCATGTACAGCTCCCACAAAGCCCTCTCTTGTATTTTCTTTTATAGACCACTGATCCTGACTCATTGCTTTTTTTGTTGTCACCATCCTTACCTACCTTGCCTATGACCTTGCTTGTCTACCTTAAAACAGGATCACAGACCTACTTTTGGGAGGGATCTAGAGGAGGTAAAGTTGAAGCCCCCTCATTTTGTATAAAAAATCCAAAATGTTATTGAGAGTCAATCAACTTTTGTATGGCTCCAATTATGACCCCTAGGAATACCCAAACCAAAACACTCTTACCTGGCCACCACTTTGCATTAGCTGTTGCCTGGTCCTATTAAAATACAAGCAACTTGATGAACTGTCCCTTTACATTTGGATCCCCAGAGTTCAGCACAATGATTGGTACATAGTAAGCACTTAATAAATCCTTTTTTCATTCATTTTCTTTGGTTTGTACAAACAACTTAAGTGAAAATCATTTACCTTCAAGAGGAAGTTCCAGCTTGTTATTTATCTTACATACAAAATAATCATAACTTTCTCTGTAATAGATATGCCATTTCATATCATGCCCTTCTACTTTTAATGCTGAAATTTACTAAGTTCCTACTGGTCCTCCAGACCTAACTTCTCCTACTCTACTCCCCCTCAACACACACACACACACACACACACACACATGCACACTCCACCATTCAGTACATTATATTTCTCTGAGAGTAAGGCAGAGAGGTCCCTATGGTGGAATGATAACCAGCATTTGACTCAAGTCACCCAGTGAACAGTACGTAATGTGGATCTAACACCTAGTTCTCCTTCCTGCTAGTCCAGTGTTCTTTTTTTTTCTTTTCTATTGTTATTCCCTCTGAGCTTATTTCTTCATCTCTAAAATGATCATAATATCAATTCTACTTATGTCACAAGATTGCTGTATAAGAATAAAAAGATATACTATATTTGAAAGTGTATTTAAACTGTAAAGTTCAATTCAAATGTAAAATACTATTATTAAAAGCAGTAGGGTGTAGAGGAAAAAAGCCTTAGGCATTGAGACAGAAAATCTAGGTTTCTATATCAGGTCTGCTATTGGCTTATCTTGTGACTTTGGGTAAGTCATTGAAGCATTTTTGGCCTCATTCATTTAGTCAGCAAATCTTTCTCTTTTGAGTTGGAATAGCATGAATCAATTTCCCAGAGTGCCTGAGCATCTCTGGATAAACTAGCAAAATCTTGTTACTGAAACTAGAAAGCTGAGAATAAGATTCAGAGCATGACAAAGCTTAGTCACTCTGAAATTCAATTTTCATAGCTAGCCAGTGAGTCTCTCTCTTTCTGCATCAAGTTCTAGTTGTGGTTCTGTTGCTAACTAGTTGCATGAACTTGGGTACATTCTTAAACCTCTTTGATCTTCAGTACCCTCATCAGTAAAATGAGATGGTTGAACTAGATAATCTCAGATCCTGACTAGTCCTAAAATTCCATGCTTCTATCTTCAGATCACTGGGATAACATTTTATGAATTAATTAATCTAATTCTTAATGGCAGTACTGTGTGGTAACCTAATTTTTCTGTAAGTGCTTTTCCTATATAGAAAATTAAATACACTAAGTCTACATTCTTTATTAAAGGTGTCAATTGCTTTAGTTCAAATTTTTCCTAAGTTTCTTTATACTAATGATGCTTATTCTCCATGTGGCTGAAAGTAACCAAGAGGGTCTGTGTGGGGCGAGCATGTGGTCATAAGCAAGGGGAAAACAAAATTTAAAAGACAGAAAGCAATGGAAAATGGAAGCCAGCCGACTACCTCTGTTTTTCCAGCTGTCTGACTGGTAAAATTTTCTAATAAAACAGATAGTATTTCTTTACAACCTCATTAGTTTTTCCCTACTTAAATTGACAATCCAAGGCAGTGTTCCTTGCACCCAATATCTATAATATGCCTTTTTTTTATGAACTGCTTGCCTCCAGGTAACAAAAAAGAAGTGTGTAAACTTTCAGCTAGTGCAAAAAAAAAAAAAAAAGTGGTACTGATTAAAGTCCCTAAGGCACTTGTCAAGTTATACATTCAGTAGAGGATGTTTGGCAAATTGCAATTTTGCAGTGCTTGCTGCATTAAATGAAAAAGCGGTAAATGTTGACTCATCCATATGCTAAGAAATAAGAAATAATAAAATTATAAAACACATATGCAATTGCTACATTCAGTTAATGATGTCCCTAATCTAGAGAAAGTGAAATAAAGACAGCTCCTATGGCATGCTAGAACCCCTTCTGAAATCCTAATCATGGGGCAGCTAGGTGGCACAGTGGATAGAGCACCAGCCCTGAAGTCAGGAGGACCTGAGTTCAAATCCAGCCTCAGACCAAACACTTGACACTTACTAGCTGTGTGACCCTGGGCAAGTCACTTAACCCCAATTGCTTAAAGAAAAAAAAAATCCTAATCATTCTCAATTCTTGTCCCTCTTAGCTACCTCATTTCTCTAAGTACTTTCTTATCTATCAGAAGGAGATTCAATTAGGATAGACTGGGACCTATATTCCCCTTATGATAGTGAAGGTCAAGGTGGTTTTTTTTTATTATTTTATTTTAAATCTGAGGTCTCTAAGCACACTTTTCACAAGGAACTCTTTACACCACCTTTAGCACAAGGGCTTGCCTATAGTAGGTGATCAATAAATGTTTTGAATAAACAAATACTGTGTCAATTGAGAAATAAGTAGAATTGTAATGGGTAGAGGTCCTCTTTTTCAGAGGAACAGAGCAGAAAATTGTGAGGGTGCAGCTTTCTCCAACATGATGAGGGGGCTATCAATGTAGTATTTATGCCCCACAACTATAGGCTAACAGCAGGTTCCTCTTTCTATTCAGAATGTTCATACCTTTTCTTAGTGGTTAAGTCATGGCTGGCTTTACCTTAAGAATATAATAGAAGAAATTGAGTATGTGTGTGTGTAGGAAGAGGCAGGAAAGAAAAAAGCATACACAAGTATATACATTATATACACATATATATGTGTAGACATACATATGTAGTGGGTATGTGGGTATAAAATTGAGATTTTCAAGATAGAAGAGGAATGAAAAAAAGAATCAGTGGTAATAGATATGTGAAGCAGATCAGAGGAAATATTACAACCAAACATGATCAAAAAAAATTTGATTGGTTAAAAAAAAGTTCAAGGTATTTAAAGTAAAGAAGAGCATAGATTTTATTTAAGTAAAAAGTGTCACTTGTAACGTCAGAATGCTTTTAACTCAATAAAGCCTTTTTTTTAAACTTACCAATTACGTCGAAGCAATAGGCCACAAATTTTTCCAATATTCTTCTAAATCTAAGCTATAGTAAGCTTAAGCAGTTACTTAAAAAATTTAATAAAATACAACAATGGCTTACAAATACATTGGCATGATTAGAGAATAAGACTATTTTTCATTGAACCTGAAAATTACAGTTTTCCTTTTGTGGTCACTACAGAGGACGTGCCCTTCTAAAATTACTGCCAGTTGTCATGAAGAATAATACCAAAGAACTTTTGTATGGTTTAAATATCAAGTGTATTTGCATGGCTTGTTGGATGACTGAAAATTTAAAATAATCCATATCCCAATCTCACATACCAAATGTTTCTTTGACTAGAGATGACACAAGTGGTTAAGTCATAGGCAGCGATTTCTGCTCCCTCAACACCTCCCTCCAAAAAAACAGTTTTATAAAACCATATCTGCAGCTAAGTAAAGCATTCAAACAGTATAGATCATCTGGCTTCTATAGTAATAGTCCATTGATTATCAAGGGTAGCTTTCTCCCTCAAACGCATTTAACTTTTAAAGGTAGCAAGAGAATCTGCTGCCTATTTGCTGATCATCATTAAAAAAGACTGTGTGTAGGATTAGATGCAGAAAATTTGAAACTACAACTGTACCAGCTCTAACTTATTTTGATCAACCACAATCCGGATGAGAATTTGATGGAAGTAGTAGCAATTTCTGACTTTTTCAGCACCCTCCTGAGACTGTTTCCCTTCACTTTCTAGAAAAGGATCCTAAAGCCCAGAGAAGTAAAATGACTTGCCAAGGTCACACAGCTTATTCTTGGTAGGTATGGTAGTAGAACCTGCTTCCTCTGCTTTCCAGTCCAACAATTTTCATTTATAGCACACTGCTTTCCCTTATCCAATGTTCATTCTCATTCTGTGTGTGTGTCTGTGTGTGTGTGTGTGTGTGTGTGTGTGTGTGTGTGTGTGTGTATGATAGAAGGCAGGCCTGCCTTCCTTCTCAGTTCAGTAGTTACAGCCCAATAACATTTCTGTCCTCGAACATATTTTTAAAGCAAGGATGTTTTTCAGCTTTTCCATATATCTAAAAACCTAATTTAAACTTATAACTTATAAACATACTATATCTCCCTTTTCTTGGTGGGGGGGAGAGAGAAGAAAGAGAGGGGTCTAAGACTATGTTCTCCATCTGTATGGAAGAATTCCCAATATGGAAACTTTCTACATTTCTGCAGATCAGCAATTTTATCTAACTAGTGCTCACAGTGAGTCACCTGGGGGCTCTCAGAGGTTAGGTGGCTCATCGAGGGTCACCCAGCCAATTTGTGTCAGAGACAGTACTTGAACTCAGGTCTTCCTGATTCCAAGGATAGATCTCTGTACATATGCATGCATGTATGTCTATATGTATTATGTGTGAATACACAAAGAAGTACTCATTGTGGTATAGTAGATAGAAAGTTGACTGTAGAATCATGAAGACCTAGGGAGGAATCCTACCTTTGACACCTACCACCTGTGGGATCCTAGGCAAAATCACTTGATTTCTCAATGTTCTAGGCAACTTAGACTATAAATTACAGAGCCAGTGTCAGTCAACATTTGAAGAAGAAGTTACTTTAGCATGAGTTCCCCATCCTGATGAAAACACATTTAAAGTTCAAAACCAGATATAGACAAATGCACGTATACATACACATACAACACATATGGACACATATAGACACATAACATATATAGATGTATTTAAGTATGTGAACACATACATAACACACATGCATATTCCAGAAGGAGTTATGGGTTTTATCAAAGTATCCTAGATTTGGAAAAGACCTTAGAGATCATCTAATTTAACTTCTTGTCCAATGCATAAAGTTTCTCTACAACCAACATCCCTAAAGATTGGTCATCCCATTTTAATCCATATTTCTTAATTTCATAAAAGACAAATTCATTATTTTTTTTGCAAACTGTTTAAGTCATATAGGTTGTAACTTGTTTGTAGACTAAGCAAAAATAAATGTTTTATCTTCTTTAAGCTGTATATATTAGTTATGAATAAAATCTCTCTTTCTGTTTTGCCTTGTTTTGTTGAACAGCAATGAAGCATATTACTTAGATTTCTGATATTAGCTTTCTTTCTTCTGGGCTTTGATTTCACCAAATGATATTTTCCCATTTTCTGCATTTGACTATGAAAGAGATGTTGCCATTTCAACTTTACTTTTAAGAATGATAGTAACTAGAAGGGTTACCATACCAAAAACCCCACCATATATACATAAGTAAATAAATTCCAATCAACAAGTAATTAAAATTTTAGTCACACTAGTGACAAGTTTAGACATGGTACTAGAGAAACAATGAAACATTCTTTCCTTTGGACTGTTATCACAGCAAAGAAACAACATTGAACTGTTGAAGATGTATAACATGTTTTCATGAATATTCCTTAAAATGGAAGGTATTGGACACATTACACTTGGGCAGAGAATTCTGACTAATGAATAAAAAGATACAGTGGGAAACACAGCTTTGAAATGCACTGAATGGCTTTGGCATCACGAAATGGATGAAATGAGTCATGAGCTCATCCACTAAAGAGGTACAGTACAAGCTTTCTAAGGACAGGAGCTAATTAGTGAATGGTGGATTTACTCCAAAAATGAACTAAGAATCTGGGGATTAAATTAGAATCAAGCAATCCAGACTTGGTCTCAAGAGTAATTGTCCTTTGTATGAAAAGATGGCTTTGACTGTGCCTCCATAGCACCAAAACAAATGGTTTGACAGTGGTAAAACATTCACTCAGTCAGTTATGTTACCTCTCTAGGATACCCATTTTCAATTTATACCATGTTCTTTTAGGTCTACCCAGATACAGTGAAAGGGTGAAGTCTCCCTGTCTGCTTGAGAACAGTTCTGCATCTGTCATATTCACATCCTGTTACTATGAAACAATTAGATTCTTAAGTCTACTCTATCAGACTTTAGGGTTTAACTTTTTTGCAATAATTAACCATTCTTTACCTCTTAATGCTGTGTATGATTCACTTTGCTTGTTGGCTTTGCAAGCCATACCACCAAAGAAGCTCTTATACCACTAACCTTTACTTTTCAATGCAGAAACTTTTATTTTTCTTCCATTAAAGACCTCTCAAGAGAAGGAGAGGCAGCTGGGAGGACAGGCAGAGTGGAAGTATAGATTGAATTTGACTTGAAACTTAAAAAGCATACAATGTTCTGAAATCCCATATACAGATACACTTGAGAAGAGAGTTGTTTATCCCTTTCCTTTGCTCTATAAATAAATTCTATCCAAGAGAGATGTTTGTAATTTGTCTAGAAAAAATGCATTATCACGTCTATTATAAATGAAATATCTTCATAAATTCCTCAACAAAAACAACAAGAGTCTCTGTTTCCCTTTTAATTATTTTTGGTTTCTATTTGTATTGCTATTACATAACACTTGCTAAGCAACATTTTATCATATAGTTTATGAAGAAAAGTCCTTTTATCCATGCTAAGGGTTTATAGTGTCTTTGAGATTCAAATCTATAGCCTTAAGATTAAGAAAGATTTATTGAAAATGACTAGAAAACAATAAAGGCCTATTCAAGGGAATAAACTTCAACTCAGTATTGCTGTTCGTTACTGACTTGCCTACAATTTCACACAATCAATAGTTACTTCATTAAGTGTATTAAAACAATGGTCTGTTTTGTTTTGTAGCTGTGAGCAAATAACAATATCATATCAGCAACAAAGTCTGATTATATGTAGCTTAGTGTTTTGATCAAATAAAATTTGCAGCAGAATTGTGCTGATATATGAAATGTTATGAGAAGTGTGACATTTTGTTTCTCTTCTTTAAGACCCAGGACCTGACTGTCTCATAACTATAATAGCTAACACACAAATGACCTGCTATTTTGTTTTCACGGGAAATCAGGTGGTCTATGATTTAATAGATAAGTAGATTCTTATACATAGAAAATAAATGATTATACAATAGAACGTCAGCTCCTTGAAGGTGGGGGTTGACTACCTTTTGCCTTTGTATCCCCATCCCTAGTGCTTAGTAGACATTTAATAAATGCTTGTTGAACTGAATTTCATCTCCCTGGGTCACAATGCTAGGAGGTGTCACAAACAGGATTTGAATCCAAGGGTTCATGACCACAAGTCCCGCATTCTAGTCACCTGAATAGATTGCCTCTGATTATTATTGTACTGTATCACAATTAAACATTGATGGCAATAAGAAATTCATATAAATAACTTCAACTGGAATTAGTCTTTCATAGCCAAACTATATCTCTACTTCTTTTCTTGGCCTTTGCACTTTGTTAATCCTCCAATGTTTGTAATGAATGTGATTCAAGACAGTTTTTTCCCCTAAAATTATGCATCAGTTTAAACATATGTGTGTTTAATCATCACACATACATGCAAACAAAAAAATATGTCCATAGTTGTTTGACATCACACTCCTCAACAGCTAGGATTCCTTTATGCCTGACCAAGGGAGAAAAGTCTCCTATCCATGATTATCCTGGGTTCTTAAACAACTGTTCCTCATTCACCTACAATGATACTTGAAGCAACAGAAAGGGTGTTATGAGGCCTGCATCAAGAGGAATGTTTGCCCACTTACAGTACTGAAAAGGAAGGTAAGCCAGGGTATGGCTGGTGGCAGAAAGGAAGGAAAGGAGCCTCGGGAGAATGAGCCCTGGAGTCCTGAGACAGAGTGAAGAGAAGAGATCCAAGTACGTCAAACATCTTGTCATGTCTTCTGAGGTGGAATAATATACTGGAAAACGTCCTGGACACAAAATCAGACTGACATTTGGGCCCTACCACTGCCATTTGCTACCTGTTTGTATATCAGTGCTTGGCACTGTGTCTGGAGCATAGTAGAAGCTTAATAAATGTTAGATGACACATGGACTGGATGACCTAAAGTCAGCCGTTCAATGACTCTGAGCTTTAGTTTCTTAACCTATAAAATGGAGATTATTCATATTCAACCTGTCTATAGTCGGAAGGACCTTGGGTTTTAGCATGATGTTGCAGAAAGCGCACAAGAGGACCTGCATTACACTACCAGCTCTGCTATCTTCTATCAGTATGACCTTTAAGCACATACTTACCCTCCCTGGGCCTCAGTTTCCTAGTCTGGGTTCAATTAAATAATTTTAAGTCCCTCATGGTTTCATATCCTTTGATTCTATACATCCCAATGTACAACTGCTCTGCTGTAAGAAGGAAATGAGACATGAAATGCAAAGCCTCTCTATCAATGAAGTGCTAGAGAGGAAAACAATATAATTACAATACATAGCCACCTTGCCACCAGGCAACCAAAACCCACTCAGATTTAACATCAAGCTGAGACTCAGTGTGGTTTCAGAAACAAAAAGAAGCTTCCAGTGATCCCAAAACTTTCCACACTATTGCTTTAAGGCATATTATTCTGTAGTTAGATGCTTTATACATATGTTCAGAATATGTATGCTCAAAATGCTCTAGTTAAATGCTCTATACATATGTTCAGAAAGAGATGGGAAAAAAGGAGGGAAAAAGAGGGAGGAAGAAAGAGGGAGGGAGGGAGGGAGAGGGAGGGGGGAGAGAGGGAAAGAGGGAGGGGAGGGAGGGGGAGGGAGAGAGAGGGAGAGAGAGGGAGAGAGAGGGAGAGAGAGGGAGAGAATCTTCACTAATATTTTCTCAAGGACAAGGACTATTTTATATCCCCAGAACTTAGCAAGCTGACTGATACATAGTAGGCATTTAATAAATCCTTGTTGATTGATTGAATGAGCAAGTCCTTTGACTTTTTAGAGCCCTAGTGTCCTCATCTGTAAAAAAGAAAGAAAAGAAAAGGAAGGGTAAGGGAAAAGGAAAAAGAAAGGGAAAGGGAAAGGGAAAGGGAAAGGGAAAGGGAAAGGGAAAGGGAAATGGACCTCATACTCAAATTACTTACCTTATAGGGTATTCAGAGAAAAGTGCTTTGCAAAATATGAAAGGCTATATAAATGTGAGCTATTAATAAAAATGAGTGGTTGGAACAGATGATCCCTCAGGTCCCTTCCAGCCCTGAAATTCCAGTCTACAAAAAGTCTTATGATCAACAGAAAATGGGAGGAGGTGAGGGGTTGACAGTAAAGCCTTGTGGTTGGGGAGGGAGATGAAGGGAGTAAAGCAAGTCATCCGCAGCCTGTGATCATGCTTCCCTCTTCTTGGCTTCTTTTACCTTGGCGGTATCATTAGCAAGCCCAAAGAAAAAAGGCATGCCAACATACTCAAGCTTCTTAAGTACTATGGCATCAAGCCAAAACTTCCTCTTCTTCCCCACACCCCCTACATTTGAATAATTTTGCTTTGCTATACCGGGTAGCTTCCATCCACAACTCTCTCTCTCTCACAATCATTAACAAATATCTATAGTTCCCAGGAAAATATACCCAGAGTCTGAAGCTCTAGAATTGAACACGGGAGTCTAGATTCATTGGATTCTGAATCTGAATTGGAATCTGAATCACTAGTGTCAGTCTGTAATCTGGCTAGTTCTTACCAATCTGTAACCTGGCTGAATATATATACCCTGATTTAAGAAAACTTAGGGTACCCACTGAGTATACTTTACCTACCAAACTAAACTGACAAGATTGTCCATACAAAGGCATCCTTTTTTTGTTGTTGTTGAGTTTTTCCCCCATAGCGCTGCTGCTGCTGTTGTTGTTTTCCAAGTAAAAGACCCAATACTCTGGGCTAAATTATAAAGATCTTAAACTGTCATGTTCCATGAGGAAGTCCAGGGAGAAAGTATAGGCAGAGGCACTCTGGCCCAGGTAAAATCAATCACAAGGGGACTTAAAGAAGCTTATTCTCCGTAAAATCCTCTGGGTAGGGAAGATGGTGGGAGATAGGCAGAGGGAACCAGGAGCATTAGGCATGGGAGAGGGACACAGCACTGCAAATGAACTCTGAGAGTGGCTATCTGGGCTTAAGGGTCAGCAGTCCACTGTATGACCTAGGCCAAATTGGTGCTTTGAGAAGATAAGATGCCTTCCTCAGATGCCAACACCGTAGGCCAAGACTCAACTTGCTTCACCAAAGTTTCAGCTTGGCAGGAGAAAAAACATAGCTCACTTTTTATTCAGTTTATTCTCCTTAAGACTGACATGAAGATTGACATTCCCCATTCAGTGCTTTTCTACCTACTCTGTTCAGTATTATAAATGCATTCAAGGCCAATAAACAAAGTAAAGGAAGACAAAGATGTCAGCTATTAAGAAAAGCAAATTGTATAAGGAACATGAATTTAGGAGTTTTTTCCCCCCTGCATATTGATCCATATTCCCAATAATTGATTTTGACTAAATTTACCAGTTAGAAGTCACGACCTAGAGGCACTTCTTACCCTTGAAACTTAAAGCAGCTGCTACTTATATTCCCAAGCAGGGAAAAATGCCTATTGTATTATGAGACTTCTGCTTGTGGTATTTTTGTTTGCTTATTTTAAAGATAGTTTTATATTAATGGTAAAGTATCTGAGGTTGGTTTTCAGTGGATAAATAAACAACTTAATTTAAGGGTAGGTCACATCTAACTCCATTGCTCATATATAAATACATACACACTTATGTGTATGTGTGTTTTCCATCAACACCTAGGCCCTAATGAATTCATCACATCCTTTAAAAAAAAGTCTTTATAGGTTTGCTAATCCTTTATTTCAATGAAAGATCTTAAGAGGTGTTTGGGGTGTGACGAAAGCAGTGAGAAAAAAAAAAACAACTAGTAGGTGAATGTTGCATTGAGTTTTAGGTTTCTAATGTCATGTATAAAACTATCTATAATTAAATGTTTGAAAATTTTCTAAAAGCTCAAAGAAATGTGTAGAAAAGAACAAAAGACACAACAAAAGCAGAAAAGGCAGATTTAACTGACACACCTGAAAAAGAGAGATACCCACAGATGTTGAGCAGTAGCTGACAAAACTTCCAAGTGAAGGCTGAAGCACCTTAAAGTCTACTTAGGAAATATTTACCAAAAAAAAAAAAGAAAAATACAACATAATGGACAATGCTAATTTGTGGCTTTTCTAAGTTAACATGCTGCCTGCAGGGATCTGATTCTATTTGAGTTTGACACCGTTGACCTAGCCTGATAGACCCAGGATAGTTTCTATTTGCTTGTTTTAAAGGTATTACTTCACAAAAATACATATTAGGCAGAAGATAGGCATACCCTCAATGGAGCAAGGATTCTCTATTACAGATTGGTAGAGAAAGCATCCATGGCTTTTCCCTCAGACATTTCTACAAAACACTGTCTTCCTGGAATAGGAAATGATTAACATAGAGATCTAAAGCTAGAAAGGACCTCAGAGGCTATCTCATTCAACTGCCTTATTTACAGACGAGGAAACTGAGCCCAGGGAGGTTAAATGACTTCCCAAGGTCACCCAGGTAACAAGCATCAGAAGCAAGATTTAAACACAAGTCCTCTTTCTACTGTCTCCCTCCACTGTATGACCTGATTACGTTCAATACAGTAAAGCCAATACATCATTAAATGGATTTATTACTAACAAATAGAATTCCTGAATTGTCATACCCAACATCAGATTTCATTGTTTTATGTCATTTCAAAGAATAACTAAATTTTCAGTAGCATTCCTTATTGTACCACATTTCTTTAATGTGTCCATTTAAACCTTCTATCCCAGCAGCAGGCTTCATGTGTTAATGCAAAGATGCAATCTATGCAATCACCCTGAATGGTGGAAGGAAGCAGAGCTTTTAACAGAATCAGCTCAAAAAAAAAAAAAAACCCATCTACATTCACATTAAAAAGTGTCAAATATCTAAGCTAAAGATCTGCTCTCCATGCCAACTCAATCCCACGCCTAGCCCCTAAGAGTAACTTTTTTAAACCCTGCCAAGCCCTTTGCTTGAAAATAACATCTTAATTGGTTTCTGCTAATAAAATTCAAAATGCCCTTTTGGTGAAAATAGCGTATTCATTGTTTTATTCCAGTTTAATGGTCTAGTCTCTCTGAATGCTCTAAATAATATTTAGGGGGGTGTGGTGGCAACTCAGGAGCCTGAATTAAAAGAGAGAATCAGAGTGAGTGAGAGGTTGGTTGGAGCAACAACAAAGAAAGGGGTAGAAGGCTTCACTGTAAAGAATATATTTGTTTCAAGTTTCCTATATAATTGCAATGAGACTGGTTACTTCATATTGTTTTATGACTATTACATAATAGATGAAAGCTCTGTGTAAGCCCAAATGGATCATGTTTAGAGAATGTTTGTGTGCGTGTGTGTGTGTGTGTGTGTGTGTGTGTGTGTGTGTGTGTGTGTGTGTTGAAGCCAAGTTTCAATTACCCAGTAATTCAGGTCAAATTGGGGCACCTAATAGGGATAATCCAAGCTGTAACATTCCATTTTTGTTTCAATCATGACAAGTGGCTACCTAGATGGAACAAGATTAACCACTTGGCTTTGACTATGGACATCTAAACCTAGAACAATGATTTCTGTAAGGCTTGCCAAAAGTTGGCCTCAAATATAAAGAGTCAGTAGATGGGAAGAGAATACTGAATTGGAGATGAGAAGGTCTGGTTTCTAAGCCAAACTCCTCAATTAACTAGCTGTGTGGCCTAGGCAAATCACATCGTCTTTCGAACTTTGGTTTCTTCATCTTGAAAACAAAAGGGTTGGACCAGAGATTACTAAGGTCCTGGCTAACTCTAACCTATAATTTTATAAAATTTCACTAAATGTTAATGCTTATTCAGAATCACCTAGAAAGAGGAATGGAGGCAAGGGAAATAAAATCTGACAAATTGTTCTTCAAATATGGACAGAGACAGCTGGGAAAACCAGAAAAGTCAAATCTGTGCTCCTCACACACTTGATTTTTTTTATTGGACTTTCACTTATCTCTTTTTTAAAAGTAAACTTTGACAGAATTTCACACTCAAGAGGATTAATCAAACAGAATGCCAATTCTTTTTTTTTTTTACAAAACCCTTAAAAATTAGAATTTAGGGAATTTTAAAACTAGGTGTACAAAACTTATATAATAGCACCTACTGATATAATCTTTTAGTACAGGTTGTTTTTGTTTTTGTTTTTCCCCTGGGACCTTATTTTCTTCGATTGTAAAATGACAAGACAGCCTCATGCACATTAGAACCATAAGATTTTATGACTGAACACTACAAATAAATAAATAAAAGGAAGCAAGATCAATTATGGGAACCAAAATTCAGTCAGGAGATCCCCAGGAATACTTGAAGAACTCCTGCAGCCCTAGGTAGGCTTTGGAGTAAGAACGTAGGAAGGAGATTCTGGTGTTGGAAAGGTTGATGAAGAATTTCAAAAATACTCCTGTCCATATCCAGCATGCTCCAAGAATGTCCCTTTTCTTACTTTTTTTTTCCTTGCCAATAATATTTTACATTAGTGTTGTGGGTAATTTGTTCCATTGCATTTTCTCTTTGATTTTATTATAGTTTTTTTTTCACATTCCTATAGCACTTAAGCATTTATAAAGTACTTTTAGTGCAACAGTCCTTTGATGGCAATTGGACAGATATCATCATTACTTTACAGAATAGTAAGTCTGACTCAGCTGATACCTTTAGAAAGAGATTCAGTGGGTAATGAAACCAGGCCTTCTTGACTCCAAGTCTCATGCTATTTCTGCTACATTAAGGGTCTGCATAAAATAACATTGCTTTTTACAAAAAAAAAAATTGACTTTATAGCCAATGTTTTTTGAATACTTCAATGCCATAGAACAAGGGACTTCTGTATTTTATTAGATAATATTATTCTGCTAGAGAACAATGACTTTAAGCAGCCTTTCTGTCCTCTAAGATCACTGGTACACTTATGCTATCTATGCACATATAAAAAGGCTTTGAAAAATTAGAATAACCAACGTTCTCCATCCCCTACACCCTGGTTTCTAAATTTATCTAATCAATTCTAGAGGGTGAGTATGGTCATTTTAAAAGCCATCACAATCAGTACTAGCTAAACTTCAGGCTGTCATTTGTTTCCTATCCATGCTGATTTAGAAGAAAGAAGATATTTTGCATGCTATGTAAAGTCTATACACTGGTGGAATTAAAGAAGAGAGCTCAAATTCCACATGAATTTTATGTATTTTGTTATTAATTTTAAATATATTAAATATGTATTATTTAAATATTTTATTATGAATATTTAAAATATTTTATTATGAAAATTAGTTACAATTAAAAGAAGGATCAGAGAAGTTATTACTTACTTAATAGGATCCCTCTACTAGCACAGGTGTTAGAACTTGAACCCAGATCTTTTGACTCCAAGTACCTTCTTTTTCCTACTATTTCCTAAAGCATCAGGAACATCACTGGATGTGTATTCAAATGACATGTTTAAATCCTGGTTCTGCCACATTTTGACTGTGTGGCTAGAAGACAGTTATTCTTTCTCAGACAGAAAGAAAGGAGGAGCACAGCTTTGAAGATTTAGAGCTGGAAAATGCCTTAGAGATCACCAACTCCAATCTCACTTTACCTAAAAGGGAACAGGTCCAAAGAGATTAAGTAACTTGCCCAATGTCTCACTGCTTCTAAATGTCTGGAGCAGGATTGACACCCATATCTTTCTGACTCTGAATGCACTGCTCTATCCACTAGAGCAGGTGTGGGGAACCGTCAGCCCCAAGGGCACACGTGGCCCTCTAGGTTCTCAAGTGTGACCCTTTGACTGACTACAAACGTCACAGAACAAATCTCCTTAACAAAAGGATTTGTTCTGTAAAACTTGGACTCAGCCAAAAGGCCACACCCAAGGACCTAGAAGGTCATATATGGCCTCAAGGCTGCAGGTTCCCTACCCCTGCACTAAACCAAGCTTCCTCTGAGTGAAGATAATAAAAGATGTTGATAGTCTAGAATCCAATTGGAAAGAATCTAATCAGATAAAAATTAATGGGGACAAATTGGGACTTGTATACTTGCTTTCAAAAAATTGACTAAAGATGTATGCACAAGAGTGGGTAGTCAGGTATGAAAGTCTGAAAAAGACATTAGGGCCTTAGTGAACTGCAAAGCTGATGTGATAGAATGATGGGATGTAACAACCAAACAACTAAACTTATCTTTCACTACGCCAAGTCAGGCAATAGCTTCTGGGAATGAGTCTCACTATGTTCTACCTTGGTCAGAACATATGTGCCATATGGTGTTCTGAGACGGACACTATTGATAATCTGGAGAATGCCAAGAAAAGGAAAATAAGAAAGATGATTTGTCTTCAACACATGCCACATCACTGGTTACTGGTTGAAGGAAATAGAGATTTTTAATCTGAAAAAGACTCAAGAAAATAGAGGGGACTGGTGATGATAGCTTTCTCTAAGAACTTGAAAGACTGTTTGGCCCAAGAGAGCAAAACTAGGAACAATGGTTAAAAGTTACACAAAGGTCACCTGGGCTCAATGTCAAAGAAACTTAACAACTAGAGCTATCTGAGATTGGAATGAGCTGACTTCTATTACTTGGTGGTGCAGTGGATAGGGTGACAGGCCTAAAGTCAGGAAGACTCATCTTCCTGAGTTCAAACCTGGCCTCAGACACTTATTAGCTGTGTGACCCTGGGTAAGTTACTTAACCCTGTTTGTCTCAGTTTTCTTATCTATAAAATGAGCTGGAGAAGGAAATGGCAAACTACTCCAATATCTTTTCCAAGAAAAGTCCAACTAGAGTCACAAAGAGTTGGACAGAGCTAAACAACTGAACAACAACAAAACATTTCCATAGCACATAAGTGTTTACAAAATTCTTTCCATATCTTATTTTGATCCTCACAATTTTATTTGGTAGATGCCATTAGAAGCAGCGGATAGAGCATTGGGCCTGGAATCAGGAAGACCTGAATTCAAGTGAATATGAATACAATCTCTGTTTGCCTCAGTTTCTTCAACAATTAAGTAGGAATAATAGTATCACCCACCTTGCAGGGTTGTTGTGAGGGTCAAATGAGATAATATTGGTAAAGCACTTGTCACAATGTCTAGCACACTTTAGGCATTACATAAATACTATTATTGTTATTATCATAATTCACCCTTTATTGAAAGGATTGCCCCAGTGCCTGAGATGGGAATTGAACTCAGGTCTTCCTGACTCTGGAACTTCTTCAATGGAAGTCTTCACACAGGCTACACGACCACTTGTTAGATATGACATAGAAGATATTATTTTGGGAATATGAGATGGGAAGGCCAGGGTTTCTTCAATTTATAATCTGATCTCTGCAATTCTGAGCCCATTTTCTCATTTGGAAAGTAGAGAAGTTGACTATGCAACCCGTCATCCCTTTCTGCTCTAAAAGTAGTGGGAACTTATGGACCCATGAGAATCATAATATCTGCATTTAACAGGGCTGCTGTGAAAATGAAATGAGCTAATTTATTTAAAGCTCTACATAAGTTTGAGCTGTTATTATTATGCCTCCTAATAAGCTCCGCACTTCCTGGAAATCTCCAAAAATGTATCCAATGGGATGATCATATCCAATCCTAATCCAATAAAAAAAATTGAGACATTCTTCTCTGGGATCTGCTCTGTAGTTTTATGGGACAGGTTTGGCCTTGTTTTGTTTGGTTCCAGGCCCTAACAGCACTGAACATCTCTAGTCCTTGGGTGTAACAAAGTTCTCTCCCCCACTTTTTATATCTCATCTTCCCCTATTAGAATGAATGCTTCCTGAGAACAGATATCATCTTCTTTGCTTTTATTTGTGTCCTTATCACTCTTCGTATATTCTAAACATTTAAAAAAAAATAGCTTTATTTACCCATCATTGGCAAGTGGTAAATATATACTCATGTTAGCTGCATGGTCGAATTCCATTATTGACCTTAAAAGATGCATGGAACATTGTAGACATATTTGGTTTCTTGGTCTTATCACTGCCTACTTAGACTATGTTCTTACATACGCTTTTCCCTTCAAGGACATCTAAAGATTGACATTCTTCTTTGGTATTCTGGTATCTAAAGAATAAAATACCTCTTCTCTTCTCTCCATTTCTAACCATAAATGATAAAAGCAAATAAAGATTCAAGTATGTGCCTTAAAGAATATACCAAAGTCTGCATATCCAGTCCCTCAGTTCATTTAAACTCAGCGATGTGGAGTATGATTTATACAAATGTTTAGAATAGCAAAACTATTGCCAACTCAAGTATACACATATTTATTTACATTTATGCATTCAACAATCACTATCACAGAAAACATTTTTAAATTGAAAAGTTATATAATTATCACAAGGACCTGGGAATCTTAGGAATTCAATACTTTTTTCAAGTTTTTTAAAAACTGGACTTAGTAAAGACTATTCAGATTTATAGGGCAGCTAGGTGGTATAGTGGGTAGAGCATTGAGCTTGGAACCCAGAAGACTCATCTTTATGAATTCAAATACAGCCTCCGAAATTTACTATCTGTGTGACCTGGGGCAAGTTATTTGACCCTGTTTGTCAGTTTCCTAATGTGTAAAATGAGCTGTAGAAAGAAATGGCAAACCATTCCAGTATCTTTGCCAAGAAAACCCCAAATGGGGTCACAAAGAGTCAGATACGACTGAAATGACTCAACAACACAATTTAGATTTACAAGGGAAGAGTAAAAAAACCTGTGCTAAGAATTATATTTTTTTGAGAAGAAATGAGTTTTCCTTGGTATAAACACCTCACTGTTCCATGTTTTCATTCCCAGAACTAAGAACCTCAGGGAAAGTAAAGAGTTTTTGCCTCCTCTGGGTTTTTAATCTTATGCAGAGTTAGAGGTTTGTCATTAACTAGACCAGCAATCTTCCATTCAGACACTGATATATAGCCATCCCTTTTCAAGAAGGTAGCTTTATTAAAGCAATAACTAGATAATTAATTAGATAGAATATTTCCAAAGTTTAATGTAAGGAGTCCCATTAAATCCCAGTCAGCTAATCCTAGTTAGCTGTTTTACTGGTAATATCTCAAATCAGAAACTAAAAATCATTTAAAACTGTTTTCCACTGAGACATAAATGATTGGGTTAAAATGCCCTATAAAGTGCTTCAGGTCAGTTATAAACTGAATGCTCAACATAAGGGATTCTAATTAGGAAATTCCTTTTTTAAATTGGTTGTAGAATGCAGATGAACTATAGTCATCAGAGACACTTCTTGCTTAAAAGGGAACTTACAGGAGTTACAAGGGGGAAAAATATCATATGGATTGAAGAAAATAAAATATATATTCCAACAAGGAAGTAAAATATATATCTGGTATGCAATATTAGATTGATTTTTGTGGAACTTTAGTGGTCACTTAGAATGAGTAATTATTATGGTCATTGTGTACTACATGCTACTTATTAGAATGGAGCATAAAAGAAGACTTGGGCAAGTAGGTGGCATAGTGGATAGAGTACCAGACCTGGAGTCAGGAATACTCATATTCCTGTTCAACTCTGGCCTCAGACACTTACTAGCTGTGTGACCCTGGGCAAGTCACCTAACCCGATTTGCCTCAGTTTCCTCATCTGCAAAATGAGCTAGAGAAGGAAATGGAAACCACTCTAATTATGGCTGCCAAGAAATCCCCAGATAGAGTCATGAAGAGTCAGACATGACTGAAAACTGAAAAACAACAACATAAGAGAAAAGGAACTCATCACCAGTCATTTAAATGTTCTGGTTTTTCTTTGGAGTTACTGACTGAGCAGCAATGTATTCACTGTCTACAATGCTGGATCCTATGGAATTGTTCTCATTCTATCTCCACCTCCATTCCCCAGGCTTGAGTTGGTCATCAAGTTGCTATGTGTCCTCAATCCCTCATATGTCATATGGAAATAATAACAACAACAACAGTCATAATATCGATGAGTATTTTGTGAGGACTATACATGATACCAAATGTGAATGTTCCCTTATGATGTGTTTTGGGGAGACTGGATCTATGATTTCATTGGCTTAGGTCAGAGTGAGGAAACTCCACCCAACAATGTAGATATGTACCTGTTCTGCAACTTAGGTAGGGCCTTTGATAATTGCTGCAAATTTAAGTGACTTTCCCCAAGTCACAGAGGTAACATATGTCAGAGGCAGGCACTGAATCCAGGACTTCTTGAATCCAAATTGAGCTCTCTATGCACAGGCTTCCCCTTTATATCTATTTAAGAGGCATCAAATACTATAAAATTATTATTATTCATTATTTAAATGTAGTTCATACCCCATGGCAATAGAGGAGAACCAAGTTTAGTGTTTCTGAAAGATTGCATACCCTGAGAAAAGAACAATTTGACAAGGAGTAAGAAGCCTAGAATAACAATCCCTGAACTGGGAGCCTGGCCACTACTTACCACCCATAGAATCTGAAGGTCAGTTTCAGTTTACTCACCTATATCTGACTAGGGGAAGAGAAGACTGATTATTCGATTGGTTCCCTCCTGCTCTATTACACTATGATTCTAGAGTAATTCAGTTTGCCACAGAGTTCACACTTTCACAGGCAATGCTACACTCCAGATAGCCAGCCCACTGCCTAACACTTAGCTTCTACTATATTTTTTTTTCTAGTCTCCACTTACTGCCAACCATTACCGCAGTCTAGAAAAATGTCTGTTTTTGTTCTTTGTTCTAAAAGTCTTTGTATTAACAACAGGGAACAAAAAAAAAAAAAAGGAGACACAAATCCCAAGGCAAAAAGCAAAGGGGGGCTGGAACGAATGCCCGTTAACCACAGATCTCTGTAATTGTAACTTGTTAGTGTAATGGAACTGAAACCAAAATGATACCTCTTTATACCTTGTTATGAAAAAGATGTTCAGGAAATGGAAAAATTGGGAGTGTGGCTCAGTGCTATATTTAGTTAGTGCTGTAATGGTATCCACAAAAAAGAACAGTCAAGCCAATTCCTGCTCTTGCAAAGGGAATGAGGAGGCTATATTAAATTTTGAAAACACACCCTCCCAGAGTTGGCATGGTACAGAGAAGAGGGACAGCAGTAATACTCTAACTATGCTCACCCTCAGCCACATAACCCCTAAGAGAAGTTATGGTCAATGATGTATCCAGGACAGCCGTAAGGATATCCTGGGACACAAAAGCATAAAAAAGTTTTGCCAGAAACAGCAGAGGGAACAAGTTCCAAAAAAGCAATTCTTCCCTAAGGAACAACAATTCTTAAGGTGAGGTGGGAAAGGATTTCCTCTAGCTTTATTTTTAAAAAGGCTTGATTACTCTAAGGGGACACTAACTCAGAATCCTTTTAAATGTGTGTGTGTGTGTGTGCGCGTGTGTGTGTGTGTGTGCGCGCGCGCGCGTGCGTGTGATGGACCTCTTTGGCTATGTGATGAAACCTCGGGACCTCTTCTCAGAATAATGTTTTCAAGTGCCTAAAATAAAAGACATAGGATTCCAGAAGAAACCAATGGGTAATAAAAAGAAAAAAAAAATATTTTTCCCCATCCAAGTTCACAGATGCCCTTGAAATCTATCCCCAAGTTAAGAATAATTTTGGTGGACAGTTGACCTATTGTGAGCTGTCTTTGGAGATGGCTTGACTTCAACAAACATTTATTAAGCACTTATGTGTTATGATAATTACATTTTTAAATGTATTGACTGTCAATTATAGCCTAGGTACAGTATAGAAAACAAGAGATAAACCAAAGGCATTATTGTGGCTAATAATCAGGCAGCCAGGTTGCACAGCTGATAAAGCATTAGGCCTGGAGTCAAAAAGACATAAGATCACGTCTGGCCTTGCACACTTACTAGTTATGTTTCCAGGCAAGTCAGTTAGCCTCTATTTACCTCAGTTTCCTCTGCTGAAAAAAAAAAGAAATAATAATACCATCGACCTCTCAGGTGGTATTAGCACAGTACCAGGCTCATAGTAGGTGACATATAAATACTTATTCTCTTCCCCTTTATTCACCTTATCTTTTAAAAGATGCATTGCTTTCTTTCTACATATATTCTAAGTCAATAACTGACAAAATTCCTTGCAACATACCCATACATTTAAGGAAAATATATAGCAATTTGTGAACAAATTTGTTTAAGGTCTTTAGTACCGTCTGACCTAGTCTACATCTCTGTTAGTTGTGACATTCATTCTTTAATCTAAAAAATGAATTATTTCTGTAACAGAATTTCTTTGGTGTAAATATGGATACAATCATGATGAAAGATAGAAGGATTACTGCTAAAGAAAAATCTGAGTGCACATTTCAGTGGGACTTTCACATCACAACATGATTTGATGGGGGTAAACTGCATTCATTAGCCACCAAGGAAGATGACCTAAGTCAACTATAACTTTGATTTGACATGTCAATATGCAATTATTTTTATTTTCCTAAAAAGTCTGTAGTGAAAAAAAATCCAAAGCCTCCCCATCATTTCTATAGTTAATAATTATTTCAGTAAGAAAGCTCTTTTTAATAACTGACATAAAATTGATCTACTAAGATGCACATCCATGAAACCATAGTTTTTACTCAATGTACTACAGGAAGACATACCAATAAATAGAAAGTGTCAAGGGATTTTATTTCTTGGAAATTTTTTCATCAATTGACATTAATATATCCAAAGCACTTTGACAGTCTTAAAGCACTATACAAATGTCAGCTATCATCTTTTATGTCAACGGCATTTCATAAAATCATGTAGTATTTAATTAGCATGTATGTCATTAGCTTAATACTACTAATCTTTACTCTCCACTTTGAAGATTTCCAACTCATACGTGACACATTACAAATCCCTACTTCATATTTCAATTAAAAAAAAACTGTAGTGAGGCATTTCCAGAAGCATTTCCCTGGCCACCTTTACAGAAATTGATGGCTTTATACAAGGCAACCTTACAAGTACCTTTGCTCTATCCATTAGGAGCCATCAAAAGGAGCATAAAAAGTCACTGGATGAACACAAACTTTCCTGACAGCAAAATGTTTCAGTGGATTCAATGCGACCACAGTGGGTATTCTTGAAGATAAATGAAGAAATCAAGAACAATTGCCTTTTATCTCTTGGAAAATGACAAGACAAACTGTATTCACCAAGCATGCCTTGTAATGTTAATGTGACCAAAGTTAATAAAAAGGTAATTTATTATTTTGAGTTTATTGTTCCAATGACAACTCATTGGGTTTTTTTTTTAGGGGGGAGGGGGTTGATTGTGTTCACTAGGCAACTAGAGTCCTCTCTTGTGTAATTAAAGTAAGAAAAACTTATTGCCTAATGAAGCAAATAGTGAAAGACAGTTTTCTAAAATTTTATTCATGTTTTAATTGATACGGCACCTATGACCTCTGAAATAGCAGCCAGCATATTTACTTATGAAAGTATGACAGGTGGTAAATAAAGATGGCAGAACTGGAATTTTTTTTTAAAAATGAAAGAAAAAATTATTTTACCTGCTGAAGAAATACATTGTGAAGCCATCTTCCCTAGTTTCTCCAATGTCCTAACTTCAAAACCTACTATAAATATTCTTATCTTCAGAATACAGCTACAAACACATAATCATAAAATTCATCATGGGCTGTTTTTTCAAACACAGTGTTTTCTAAGAAACAAAAAGCTCTCCAGTGCTTTAGAATTCTTTACATATCTTTTCCATGAATACTTTCATGTGTTTTCAGCAACCCACTCATCACTTAAGGTTTTCTTGTTCAGTTTTGCTTAGGAGAAAGGTTGCCAAAGTATCCATTAGTATTCCAATGAACATCAGGCAACACCTATACATGAACAACCCACACACAGAGAGGTGGAACCAGTAATTTAAGAACATTTTAAATGCCAAGAAACTTTTGTTGAATAAAATTCTTAAAGAAAAATAAGAACATACAATTGGATCTTATTAAGACACAAGATAAGTATTTTGAGATCCATCTAAAAGACACATTGATATCTCAAAGGGGTTTATGACCAACAAAAGCTTGAAATAAAGCCATGGGTGGCAACCAGCCAATAAAAGCAATGATTAAAGGGAAGATGTGTTTGAAAACAGCTACCACCAAAACAAGTGTGCATTACGTAAAGTTTCATTTAGGTTATAATGGCATTGCTAAATAAATCCATTTTGGGTATTTTTGTGAAGTTTATGGCCACAATATGATTTTTGTCAAACTAGAAGTTATCCAAAAGGCGTAGTTAGTGACAAAGGTTTTCAGACTTTTTGAGGCCTACTGGGTTATAAGTTAAGTTTTTTGGTTTCTAGTTCTAGTTCTATTTACTATACTTTTTTAATCTATACAATGTCAAAATGTACAAATGAAAAGGGAAGATTATTAATCTTCACAATATCTTATCTTCTTACTCTCTCTATTGTTCTGCATTGTATAGAGAAATCAACCAAATGATTGACTGAATTATTCACTTCATTGTTGTTATTGTTGTGCTTTAGAGAAATGCAGACAGAAATATGGTGGACAAATAACTCAAGTGACTCAGTTTATCCACAGCTAAAGTATGAAAATGACCTTTATCTCTCAAAGATATTGTTGCTCAGTAATGTTTTTTTTTGTTTGTCTGTTTTTTAGTCATGTCTGTCTCTTCATGACCCTATTTGGGGTTTTCTTGGCAATGATACTAAAGTGTTTTGCCATTTCCTTCTCCAGCTCATTTTACAGATGAGTACACTGAGGCAAACAGGACTAAATGACTTGCCCATGGTCACACAGCTAATAAGTGTCTGAGGCCAGATTAGAACTCAGAAAGAGGAATATGCCTGACTTAGGCCTGATGCTTTATCCACTGTGCCACCTAATTGCACCCATCTCTCAAAAAGAAGCTCCTTTACAACAGTAAAATAGTATGATTACAGAGGCTATATAAATTTTATCATTTCAGTCACAGTCATTGTTACAGAAGAAACAGAGGTAATTTTAAAGAATTGGCAAACCTTATTAGATTTCTTAAAGATAGACATACACACACATACATAGACATACATACACACACACACACATATATATATACACACACACACACACACACACACACACATGACTTGAAATGTGGTTGAAAATTATTTAGGTAAACATGGTTAAAACACAAGACCCAGAACAATACTAAACATATAACAAGTGCTCATAGGCATCTTTCCACTAATTGATAACATATAAAAAGTCACAGGAATAATCGATATAACCAGTTCTTGAAATTCATTCATTTTTAGCTCCTTCAAGAAATTATTGTAAGTTGCCTGGCTAGCACAATCCACTTATAACTGCTAGGGTAAACATTAGAGCACAAAGTAGTTACGAGATTTAGGGGACATTAGAAGTCTTGGAAGGAAAATTAATATACTGTATTATATCTCTGACTTTGCCACTAACTACTGTAGATATTGTTATTTTGAGAAAGTCAGGTATCCTCTTTGTTTCTTCATATCTAAAGTTATGGCATTGGCACAGAAGACTTCTAAGATCGCTTCCAACTCTAAAATCCTATAATTACCTTGTTATCCTATCCAACAGCAGTCAGGAATAAATTCAAGACTTCCTTGAAATCCATACTATTATTTGAGCAAGCATTTGATTTTTTTAAAGTTCATTTCAGTTGCTTAAAGGTACTAAATAATTACTAATATCTAAGCTTATACAGGGCAGAAACTGTCAAGTTTCACCTTTTTATAATGCTATACAGTGCTTTCCATATATAATAGGTGGTTAATAGATCCACATTTATTGTTGAATCTAATATGCTATTTAATAGTTAGCATTTTGTTCTAACCTTCCAGGTAAGAGATGAATGAGAATTTAAGTCAGTCAGGCAACATTTATTGAGTGCTTATAAAGTAACAGGTACTATGCTTAGCACTGGGATACAAATACAAACAAAAATAGAGATAGCACCTGATTTCAGAGAGTTTACAATCTAACAAGGATTACAATCCAATTACAATTGGATTACAATCTCTAAAGTTCTCTACTACTCTAAATCTGAGATTACAACATGTCTCTACAATAAAATTGAATGACAAACCATAAAATATGGTCAGCTAAGGGTTCTTCAGCTCTATTTATTGCCCCAAGAGGAGCAACACACGAATCCAGTTCTTGGAACTTGTAATTCTGCCAGAGGATTAGAGGAAATAAAACAACTGGATTACAGGTTATGTTCTAGTGAGAGACATTACAAAGAGCAAGCTTAATCTTTAGGAAATGCTCTTTAATGAGTAGTTTACATGTTTAACTAAAATGTGCATTTCTTTATTAATTTGGAACCCCAACCTTTTTTTCCCCCAGATATGAGTTCCTGTTTAATTTTAAAATAAAATTATTTAAGTTATGTGAAAAGGGGGTTTCAGATGTCATGTATCTTATTTTATAAAGTTAGATTCTGATGCCCAGACTAGAGAGGTGATCCTTTATTCTCAAAGACTATGCCAGAAAAGTACAACCTTTGGTAGGTTCTATTCCCATTGGAACAGCTTTGAGTATGGGTACAATGGGGGATGGTATGTCTGAAGAGGAACCCAAGTTAAGAGATGATCATCACTAGTTGGAGTACATGGTAATGACTCTTTTGGTCATAGCAATTATGTTCTAGGCCCTCTCCTATCTACATTCCCTTTGTGTATGGTGATGTCATCAGTTCATATGGGTTTAACTATGATTCCCAAATCTACACATCTAGTCCTCCTTTCTCTTCTGAGCTCTAGTCCCATGGTAGAGATATCTCTACCTACATATCAACCAGACATATCAAGTTCTTTCAAATACTAAAAGTCAAACTCAAAACAAACAGCACTCATTATCTTTCCCTCCACACCCACCCTTTCTCCTAGCTTCCCTATTTCTAACAAGGGCACCACTATTCTTTCAGTCTCCCAGGGCAGCAAACTTGGAGTCTTCCTCGACTCTTCATTTTCAGTCACTTTTCATATCCAATGAATCGTTGTTATGACATCCACAACATCTCACCTGTGTCCCTTTTTGTCAACATGCAAACCACATTTCTTCTAATTTTGACCTTCATTTCTCACCCGGACTATTGAAATAGACTTTCTCTCTGCACCCACACTCTTCTGATTCCAGTCTTCACAGTTGCCAAATTGATATTCCTAAAGTATAAGTCTGACCATGTCAATCCCTTGCTCAAGAAATGATTGTCTATCGTCTTTAATAAGAGTACTGCTCTGTTAAGCTTTTAAAACCCTTCACAAACTAGCCTGTTTGGCATTGTCCTGCTCTAATTCTGTTAGGCTGTGTCCCCTATGATCTCCATGCTCATTCCCACCTTTTGGAAGCCTCAGTTCCTTCAAGGTTCAGATCAGGTGCCCTCTCCAAGACACTGTTCCTAATTCTTCCAATCCTCAGAGCAATGCCGTTCCACCTCCCACCACAAAGAAATAAACATATACTTCCTTTGTATGCAGTTTGAATTTGCTTGTCTATGTACATGTTCCTTTCTTCCATAAAAAAATTCTTCGACAGGGCAAGAACATTTCATTTTTGTCTATATAATCTCAGCACCTAGCACAGTGTTTGCTATGTAGTACACAACTGAGTGTTTATTTAAATTGAAGACCATCTACTAAATAATAGACCAGAGGAAATCTGGATCCTTGGAGAAGGCACTCAGACTAACAAACTTAAGAATCCTGAAGTATTTTACAAAATAAGAGAGTAAGGGACATAAGTGCCCCAAAAATCACAATGATAGTTAGAGGCAATTGAGAATGGAATTCTGTTTGAGTCATTGTTTTAGATTACATTACTCTGGCTCATTAAGGTTAAGTATTCATTCAAAGGAAATCAAAACAAATGTCTCTTAAAAAAACCAAAACCTCCAGTGACTTCTTCATACACAAAATTTAAAGGGAATCCCAAGATTCGTGATAAAGTGTTTCAGTTAAATTATGATTTAGTTTCACTGAGAGTTGTTTAGAACAAGATTAAAGGGACTCCCTTTGACTTTCAATATAAATTTTTCATGAATGATAGGCATAAACTTTTTATTAGATTATTGATCTCATGATGTTGGAGATGTGTAGACAATGGATACTCTACATACCTCTTCAATAAAAAATACATCATGAACACAATTGTATTTCTAAGGAAATTAGAAGTGACTAAGGAAGTTATTCAAGAAGAGAAGTTGGAACATAGTAATACAAATCTCTTAGTTTTTAAATTTCTTTTCATTTCTTATTGCTATGAATGACTAGGACTAAAACATCTTGTATCACTACTTGGTCACCTCTTCATTTGCAAATAAAATTTAAAAAAAGAATGAATCAAAAATGTCATTTTTCTCTGGTTCCAGGTAATCAAAGGATAAATGCAATCAATTTGTTGTATAGGGAAAGATCAATTTCCAACTTTTTATTACTCTAGGATATATTCATGCTCTGCAGCTCATTCATTTATATTCCTCTTGCCTTCTTTCATAGTTGAATTTTAATCTAGTATGAGTTTAATATTGAACAGATTCAACATAAAACTAAGTACAGCATGCCTGTAATTTTATGTGAAATAAGCAGTAGTAGAGAATGAACATATAAAAAGAAAAGCACAATCTTGTGCCAACTATTTTTTTTAGGATCCATCCAAGAATATTTCAACAGAAGTGCTTAACTTTTTTTTCCCAGAAATTTAGAAACATTTTCTTTAAGTCAAGCTTGAACCATAAATGGAACAACTACTAGCAGCAAAATACAAAGTAATCAAAACATTCTAGGCATAAATGCTACTCATGATAGAATTTTTTTTTATTTATAAAAAGAATTGACCACATTTTAGAATAGAAATATGATCTGAATACTGCAATTCAAAAACTACATGGAGAAGAATAGATAATTCTAGTGAACTTAAGACAAATAGAAAAGTTTTCAAAATACTTGGCCTTATTTGTAAGAAAACATTTTCAAGCTGAACTGAAAGGCTGCTGGCTCTGGAATCAAAGAACTTAGGTTCAAATACCATCTCTGATACTTGCTCTCTGAGTGACCTAGGGCAAGCTACTTAATGTTTCTGTACCTGTTTCTTCCCCTGTAAAATTAAACACAACTATGAAGTCCCTTTCTCTTCTGATGAATGATCCTAGGATCCTGATAATTCAAGGGAAATACTCCTGGATGTTCTGCCAATACCTTAAATGCAACTTATCTAAAACCAAAATCATCATTCACCAAAATAAAACAAAAGCAAACCAAAAAAAAAAAAAAAAACCCAACTCCTCCTTACTTACATATTTCCCAGAAATAGAGGTAGTGGGTGGGAACCAGCTGCATTAGGAACTAGTGTCCCAGGGAAATTCCTTATTTCAGGAGAAGAAACTCACTACTCAAGTATCCAAGGTGACATTCAATTTCAAGGCTTTTTTAAACAGTCTGGAAGTTGGAAAAGGAAGGGAAAAGAGGTAACAAGGCTAAGCCTACAAGGACAAAGTAACCTAAGAAACAAGTTATATACATAGTCATAGAGCAACAGAGTTGAAAGGCCATCTAGGACTTCCTAGAAAGTAATTACATGACAGCAGCTACTTACCCATCTCACAGGGTTGTTGTAAAGAAAGGGTTCTCTAAGCCTTTAAATGTTATATAAATGTAAATTGTGGTCAGAGGCATATTCTGAAAGGATTACACCACCTCATAACTTTCACTTTCTGCCTACATTCAAAAAGTGATCTGGCTAAAAAACATTTCTTAGCTAATACTACTTCTTTTCACATACCACATGACTAAATCAAACCCAACAAATCTTGAATTTCCTAGTTTTGACCCATTTTTGCTGTCATCTTTGAAGTCTAGAATGACTAGTCCCCACTCATCTCTCTTGTAAAATGTATACCTAACCATCATTTACAAGACCCAGTTTAAATACTCTATAGAACATTCCTTGACCTCTTCCAAACCCCATCTCCCATCAGGGAGGGTTTGCTCCTGTAAACTGCCTTTAACACTTTGGTTGGTACCTTTCCTCTTCATGTGACTATAATACAAAATAGATGATTTATAGACACATCATTTATGCATGCGAGTACTGGACTTGAGGGCACTTACATAGCTTTGTTTTTTAGAACATAAGTAAAAATAATGTGAAGTACACAGTAAGTTCTTAAGTGATATTTGCTTAATATGATTCTTAGCCAGAATCAGAGTATTACAGGACCTTCACCTGTATAGAATCAAACCTGTGGAACCTATGCCTATTAGAGGATATTTATTCTCCCTTTTCAGGGTTTCTGGGAAAACAAACAGGTAACATCCTGTTTTTCCTGTCTTTTGGCATGGTGTGACAATGACTATTAATGAAAAATGTGAAATTCAGCCAAAGGTGACTATTCATCCTGCCCTTCTCCACATGCAAATGCCAAATAACCAGTCTGATCTATCCCCCCACCTACAATTGATCAAATAAATTGTTAATGTCATTTAAATGCAGTCATAAAATTTATATAGAGAGCATAGTATTTGGAATCAGAGGATTTTGACAAGAGGCAAAATCCTGACTTTTTTGCTTACTATATGACATTAGGCAATTATTTCATTTCTCTGTTCTGTATTTTTCCCATCTGCAAAATAAGGGGGTCAGACTAAATGAGCATTAAGATTCACTTCAGGCTCTTAGGAGATTATTATCTTGATACTAAGTTTTTACTGGTTGGGTATCTCTTAATAGAGATAATTTAATTGGAACAAGTGTAAACTACCTAGGGCAGGAGTTCTTAACCTGAGAGCCACAGACACATACATGGATTGATTTCAGGGAAATCCATTAACATGGATGGGAAAAGAGATTACAACTTACTTTCCCCAAGCTAAATGAAATTTAGCATTTTTTCAATTATGAATTTTAAAAATCATTCTGAGAATAGTCCATTGCCTTTGCCAGACTGCCAAAAGGGTCCATATCTCACATACATACAAAAAGATTGAGAACTCCTGACCTAAAGAAAAGTAATCTCCATTGTGGATTCTTCTATAATAAAGTTTAATCATCAGAAGCTTTGACTTGTACCATAAATGGAAATGCCCATAAGAGGCAAAATAAAAATGTTAGACACCAAGTAAAATGCGACATGTCAACTTATTTTTAATCAACCATTCATCCCCTAATACCCCCCTGCAAAAATAAGATCTGCAATTCTGTACAATAGCAACATGTCTTCTTTGTTTCATTCACTATAGAAATGACAAAGATTTCACACTGATTTATGGTTTATCTAATGTTGGGCTGTAGTAGAGGAAAGATAGGGAGGAGTTTTACAAGGTACTAGCACATAGACAGACATAGCCAAGAGACAAAGTGATAAAAAGGAAGCTAAGAACAGAGCAAACCGAAAACAAAGAAATCATGGGGTGGAGATAAATGGGTAGAGGAAGAATAGAAGTGATGATTCCCTTCTTCTCAACTTGATTCCTTCAACCCCTTTCTCTGCCTCAACACTAACCCAGCAATCAAATTGTAGTGAAGTAAGACATAAATTGTTAAGAAACAGAAAACTCAACTCAAACATGGACAAGATCCATGATCTAGGTCAAAAGCTTCCATTTCCTCAACTGTAAACTGGGAATAATAATACTTGCACTGCCTACTTTGCATTGCCATTGTTGCCAAATCAATTGGCAAATGTCAAAGTAATGTACAAATGTGTATGTGTGTATAATCATATTATATTACATATATATGCAATATACATATATATCAATATGCATACACACATATAGATATGGATATAGATATCTCCACTTCATGTCTTGAATTCCAAAAGGTTAGGGCAATTTGTATATTTACACAACACATACAGTAAATAGTAAAAGCACATTTGAAATAAGACATTGATATACAAATTAATATTTTAGAACATTGTCTATTTGACCTAGTATGGAATTTTGAGATTATCCCCCAGAATGAGAATTAATTCACATAACATTAAACATAATTTGTTTTTGATGGGTGAGAGTGATAAATTTACAGAAGAAAACTGCAACGTAGAAGTTACTCTAGATAGTAGTACCATTGGAGTAAAGGGAAAATGAGCCCTTTGATGTACCTCCCTTTCTTGTATCTTTGCCAAATGCTGAATTCACTTTAGTAGCTACTTTTTTAGTGTGGATGCAGTTGTACCTTTATTGGATGAGTTTTTCTCCACTGAGGAATTCCTCTGAAATATTTTTATTGGATTTTTGGATCTCTTTTAACAAAACTTTCAGGAAAGCACAGACCTAGCAGCTTGTTGGTTTTTGAGATCTATTCTTTCTACTATTATTCCTTTTTTCTGAGACCATGTATTTTAGGACACATATTCTTGGGTAGAAATCTATTATCAACATGAGAGCTTTTGAAAATAATTTTAGAAATATGGCATTTTAAAAACTTCAATATCACTAAGCTCTTTTTGTTAACATTCTTCAAACCACCTAGAATGCAAATTGGCTCCAAAGAATTCTACCACTTATCTTGCCCAATGTTCAAAGTACAGTGTATTAGAAATATATATTAACCAATTCAGTTGTTCTTAATACTTAGATAATAAACTTTTTATAATATAAATTAAAGTACACTTGCTCAACATCAAATAGCCAGTATCTATCAGGAACAGAACTTGAATCCTGGTATTCTTAACTTCAGTGGCAGCTCCCTATCCTCTACTCCACTTACTTCTCAATCTTCTAATCTTGAAGAACAAAAAGTCATGAGTTTTAAGAAGGCCAGGCTCAGAAGGTTAGGATTGCAGTAGAGGCATTAATATTTAAAAAGGCTTCTTACAATGCCTTAATATGAGCTCAAGTAAGTCACTTGGCAACTACAAATATTGATGGAAAAAAATAATAGGAATTCAAATGAAGTAAACATTAAATGTCATAAAATGCTGTTTGAAATTCAGGATGGCTAATCATGCCAGAAGATACCACAGGGAGGAAGGAGGGTACATTCTCAGTCAAAAGATACTATAAATGGGTTGGGGAGGGAGTAAATTGGTCCAGACAACATTTGGGTTTAAGCAACAATGAAATGGAGTTGAGAGAAGTAATAAAAATACAAATGAAACTGACTGGCTGAATGGCCTCTCTCATCCATCTCTTATTGTATCCATTTATTCGCGGTTAGATGACTCACCAAAATCACCCTTTGCTAATGGTTTGAATTGTACACAATAAGAGTTCATGCATACGTTTGGCAAGCCACTTGTTCTAAGGGTATTATTCCCTTTAACTTTGTGAACACAAATTTCTCCCAAGCTTCTGAAAAATACATTCTCAGACAATACCAGTGACAATCACGGTTCCAACTACAGTCTCAGGTTCTTTTTAACTCAATGAAGGGCTTTTAAATTGCCTCAGAACAGTACAGGGAGTAACAGCCAAAACTGATTGAGACCATTTTCAGCAATTAAGTAGCATACTTTTATCTCTACTAGTTATAGATGCTTAAAAGTTTCAAGAAGCATTTCTGAACAAAACCACATGAATGTTAAGACCAAATACTTTATAGACCTGAACATGTTTTCCATAGATTATTAACTTCAAACGTAAATTGTATATGTTGATCCTTTAAAACATTTATATGGACTTTCTCAAATATAACTTTGCTAGAACACTATGATTAAAATAAAGGGGAACATTTCATGTAAAATTTAAGAGAAATTTGAACAAAACAATATCTAATAATTCTTTCCCTCCTTATTAATTTCTTAATCATTGACATTGTATAAGAAGGAATAAAGCCTTAAAATAACATTTGCTCAGGAATGTTTATCTTCTTTCTTACCATTGAATGTTAAATAAACTCTTGCCTGGGGCTGTGAAGATCCTTTTACACAGCCAGAATAAACAAATGCCCCAATCAACACTTGGATTGCCAGAAATGTCATCTCTTCAAATCTGCAATTTAATATCCAAGGGAAAAAAAAACTCCTAAGAGAGAAAAAGAACAAATTCATTACATTTTACTACCTGTCTCAGGTAAACAGAAATATCAAACTGGAAAGAGCTTTGCCTTTTATCACCACCACCAATATACTTGAACTCTAAGCAATTAAACAGCAGGAGGTGCTGTTTTTTGTCTCTGTTTTTTGTTTTTTCCCAACCTATTTGACAGATTTAGATCTGAAGGGGCTTGGAGGTTATCTTATTCAATCCCTTCATTTAAAAAAAGTCATCTACCTAGAGTTGGTAAAGATCCTCAGAGACCATCCAGTTCAACCCCATCATTTTACAGATCAGGAAATGAAGGCCAAGGAGGTTAAATGATTTGCTTAGGATCACACAAGTGGTATGCATAAAAAGTGAACTTTGAACTGATCTCTTCTAACTCCAGCTTCACTGATCTTTTCACTGTGACATGCAGTCTCTCAATGAAAATTTGGATTTGGTTAGACTAGGTCTGGAACTTATTCAATTACATTTTCAAGACCACCAGAGGAACTACTTTCATACAGAAAGGCTTTGAGTCAAGTGACCTACTGGAAAAATTATCATGCTATTGTTAAAGCAAAGCAGAAAGGGCACACGTAAATGAAAAACCCATTTACTGAGCCAAAAATAATCTATTTGTTCCATTATTCACCTACAAATATACTCATGTGTGTTTGTATGTGTGTACATAGCTACTTGAAAAATATTTGAGAATGATGCCAGCAGAGAGAATTAATAACCAAAACCTTATTTTCCTTGAAAAAAATATAACAGTTCAGAATAACATATATACCTATGGAGTCATCACCCAGTATAGCAGCTGTAGTTCAAATGCACCCATGCTGCCACCATCTATATATATCATTTATACTATTGACATGTTACTACATTTGAATTACTGTCTCCAGAAAGGGGATTCCACTGTATGTGCAATACTTGGTTTTAGATTTACTCTAACCAGTTAACAACCAGCTCCCAATCATGACCACACCAATTGTTGCAAAATGTTGATACAGCCAGTCTTGGCCCAGATTCAAAAGGATGACTTAGAAGTGAACAAGTCAATGAACCATAAAATGTAGACCACTCAGTTATGATAAATCACACATGAAGTAGATTGCTCAAATTCTCAAAAAAGAAAGAAAAGAAAAGAAAGGAAGAAGAGAAAAGAAAACCAACTAAATTTGATAGTTACTCCTTCTTTGAGGTTTAAGGCAGGGACATGAATTTATCTTTGAGTTCTGGGGAACAAATGAAGATCAGGTAATAGCAGGGCTATTACAAAACTGACTAGAACACCTGTGGCTACAATTTACAAAATAAAACCTAGACAGAAAAAGGAAGCCCCTCCATTTTGGAATAGCCCCCAGCATGATTTTAGAGTTTGCTAAGTAATGTAATCAGACAACGCAGCTTGGCTAGAGATTGTTTTTAAACAGGTCACCGCAATTCTGATACTTAACACCATGCTGCTGCTTTAAAATCCACCACTAAGCTTTCCACATAATCCTCTTCAAAGTAAGAACTGCTATTAAAGTCTGATAAGATCGCTGTCAAGCCAAAACAAAATGGGCAATCATATTTAACATGTGATTTTTAACAGATGCTACATAACAGGTCTCTTACAGAAGTCCTAGTACAAGCAGTAAGAAAAATCGATAAGTAAGAAGAATCGTTTTCTTACCCATAGACTAATGGAACTATAAAACTTCTGTTGCTGAATCTAATTGAGAAGAAATCTCAAAAAAGCACACTATTTCCCGCCACCCCGCTTCTCCAGCCTCCTCACCTCTTAATCCTAAATTAATTCCCAGTGAAGAAAATTGATTTTCTGGGTGAAGTTCCTTTGGCAATTGCCTCTCTAGTTTGGCAGTTTCCACAGCCAAAGCCAACTTAACAGGAAAGGAGAGCACAACTCAATAAGTTGCCTGGCTTCTGTCCTGTTCAACACTAATAATAAATACACATGCCTGTCTTAAGTCATTGACATGATCACTAACCTCTCTCATGTGTGTTCCAGAGGAGGGAAACCGGCCACAAAATACAGAGGGTTCTATCTCGCGTCAATGTGTCACATTAAAAGGAATGCGAGTGCGTGAAAACAAGACATAGATGGAAATCCCAAAATCTATTTCTCCCCTAGATAGTGATGAGAAGAGGATGAAATAAGTGAATCGTATACGATCCCCACTAGCAACCAATATCTTACAAGTATTCCACTCCAATGGCAATAACTCATCCCTGGGGTTATATTTGTTGCCTCTTTAGGTTTTTCACTCATTCCAATCTAGTAACACTGGTGGGGGGGGAGGAATAAATGAATCGAGGAGAAAAGATCATTTCTTGACCCCTCTCAGCCTTTTTTTTTTTTTAACCACTTAACTTTAAACCGCCCCTTCAGGCAGGTGTCATATCCCAAAGAAGCAGTCCTGGCCAAACCTCAGGGGCTCTTAACTTAATGGAGCACGAGGACATGGCCTTGAGGAAAAGCAAACAAAACAGAATATTAAGTAAAAAGTTGCACTTTCCTAAATTCGCAATACTCCAGAGGACAGGAGCCAACTTACCCAGCTTGGAGGAAATCAGTCGGCCAAAGTCATCAGTGTCCCTCCTCTGGCTTCTAGCAGCCGGTGTTTTTTTTTTTTTTTTTTCCTTTTTTCTTTCTTTCTTAAATTTTTGTTTATTATTTTTATCCAGAAAGCCTTAATTTTCCACTTGCGTCAGTCGCGAAATTCTTCCCTCCGGGTAGTCCAAGTTTCTTTGTAAAGCAATCCTCACAGCTCTCTCCACTGCGGCGGCACCCCGGAGTCCTCTCTATTCCTCAATTAAGCACCTAAGACTGAATGGAAAGTAGCTGAGCTATGACGGTGAAAGCCCTGGTTTCCAATTACATTTACCCCTGGAGCTGGTCCTACTTGCCTCCAGTACCACTCTGCTGCGGAGCCCTGCATACATCATTAGCTGAGCAAATAGGGGCTGCATCTCATAACTAATGTATAAGCCACACCCAGCGCTCGGGAGAGGAAGAAAGACCGTGACTGAGGGAGGCAGCCAAAGGGGGCGGGGGAAGGGGTGGCGAGCAGCATGCCCAGAGAATGGGCTTCCGTCAAAATCCAGGAATGTGTTACACAGAATAAAGAGACCTGCTGAAAACCTTCGTTTGTTTAGCAGTCTGCAATGGAAAGAAAGAAAAAAAAAAAACTTGCCGGGTGGGCTCAAGGGATTTTGTAGCATCCAGGCAGAGCTTGGAAAGCTTGCAGACTTTGCTTTCGCCTTAGCTATATTAAAGTGCAGAGCAGTTTTGCCGGGGAATGATCTCATCCTTTTAAGGCAAAGACATGTGTGTTTCAGAAGCATAGGCACCACCACCACTCCTTTACTTTTTTCTCTCCGCAAACCTTCTGGACCCAGGAAGAAAACATCCACACTCCCCATAAATCTATTCCAGTTTTTAATGGGTATTGTTTCCTATTGCAGTTTGCCTCGTATCCTGAGAGGGCTTTCACTTGACCCCTTCAGTCTGACTTATCCTTTACACCCTTTGCTCTTGGATACTGCCAGACCATAATGATGAGAAGAAACTTATTTCGCAATTCTACGGAAGAAGGCTGTTTTAAAGTCCGCAAAGCGAAATTGGCTTAGTAAGTTACAGTACTTAAGACATTAGGGACACGAGCCGGTACTACTGTGCAGGTGAAGTCACTGAACCTTTGAATGGGCTTTGATGTTTAAATCAAAAGTGCTTCGCTCTGTGGCGAAGGCAGAACCAGATGTTTGAATACCACCGAGCTGGTTTCAGCGCCTATAAAGCAAGCAGGCACTTGCGGCTGAAAATATACAGAGAGAGACAGACATAAAATCAGAATGTGCTGCAGCCCGGTAGATGTCACTGTACAGAGGTGAAGAAAGGAAATTCAATGTCAGGTTATTTCCAACTGCGATTTTAAAATAAAGCTCTTAGATTTCATTGAATTTAAAGGGGGTTTTTCTTTAGCCAATCTAGTCAATTTCCATTTCGAAGTTGAAGACAATTAAAAATTGCAGCTTGACTAGGGCTTGATTTAATTGGATTTCAGACAGAGAAAAGTGAGCAAAAGGCACCTCAGATTTCTCTGATAACTTGATATGATTATTGAGTTAGAACTGAAAATAACTTTTAAAAATCATCTCGTCTGGAGCTCTCACTTTACAGATGAAGAAAAAGAGGCCCAAGAGGTGAAGTGATTACTGAACGTGACACAGGTAGGGAAGAGAGTGAGGATTTGCACGGAGGTGCTCTGACTCCATCACTTTTCCCACTGCTGCCCAATAAAATCCAGAATGAGAAATGTTAAAAATAAAGAACTGAGTAATAGATGCCTCTTAAAGTGCCATCAGAAGTCCAATACCTTTACTAAATAAGTGGCATCTGGGTGGATAAAGTGTAGGGCCTGGAGTCAGGAACACCTGAGTTCAAATCCAGCCCCAGACACTTACTAGCTGTGCACTCAGGGAGAGCCACTTGACCTCAGCTTCCTCAACGGTAAAATGGAGATAATAAGAGCACCTACTCTACCTACAAGGTTGTAGTGGGGATCAAATAAGATATCTCAAAAAAATACCTGTTACATAGTAGGCACTTAATGAAAACTTATAAAAAGAAGTTGATGGCAATCCATTTCCAAGCAATGTTAGTTCCCCCCCCCCATTCAATCATATTTGATATAATAAAAGAATTTTAACAATCTCGGCCCCTGCAGCAACTTTTGATTTGTAAATGCTCTGCTAATATTCAGAACCAAAAACTATGGGGACAAATATCATGTGAATTTATTGCAAATTCTTTTTATGTAAATTATTATCTTGTATAGATTCTTACCATTACCATTTCATGTTTGCACATTCAAATCATATTTATAAAATGGGAGACAGGGAGGGAGGTAGAGTTAAAAATATGAAAGAGAAGCAAGTGTCAATGTCAACAAAAATCTTTTTTGTATGCAATGCCTTCCTTTACAGGAACATGGGACACTTTTTGAAAGATTCTAATAATTTACACAAATATATTATGAGTCAAACAGATTATTAAACAGTAACTCTTTAATAATCTATGAAAAAATCTGAGGAAATTGAATGAAAAGATAGGAGGTAAAATACCTGTCAAATAACATATGTGGACTATTGCAGCCAGAATATTATATCCTACCTCAATACATAATTCACAAATTCCCATAGATATAGCTTTATTCTTATAGGAAAAAAATAGACTTAGAGTCTGACTTTGACAAATAATCTAAACTAGATTTAATCACAGGCCTATGGACCTTGTATACAGATTTCTTGCTACCCAGCTTGAATGAATCGCTTCAGAATAAACTTCTGGGATTTTCTCAGAACTGAGAAATTTACCATTGTCTCCGACTCAAATAGTATCATAAAAGTCAATCTGAGCACCAAATATGCCGGATCAGAGCACAGGAACAAGATCAGTAGGGGCAGTAAGCTTTAACTGCGTAGTGTAAACTGAGTGGTATCAATGCTTTTCCACAAATTTGCCTTGGTATTTAAAATTCTGAGCAACTCCTTCAGGGTTAACTCATTTCAGCCCAGTTTATTGAGGGGATAGAACAAAGGATGAGTAGTTTTGATAAAGAAGCAGGTGGGGGGAAATAAAGACGGCAAATCACATGGAGTTTGGCTTGCTCTCTTTCAAAGCCCTGGCCTCCAATTTTGAGGTCTGGGGAACCAGGAGGCAGCATAAGATCATTTCTCATTGAAGTGGGACAGGTATCTGAGGGAAGTCCCCTAAACGAGTTTCAGGAAGGCAAATGACAAGAGAGAAAAAAGAAGTATCATGGAAAGATTTCACTTTACAATTTTGCCTAGGACAAGAAGCCAGAGTTCAATATTTCATTTCAATAATACACAAAAACTCTTGCTCATATTTCTCAATGCTTATATCTCTCTTCAATGAAATAATATTCTCTTGGATGCTTAGTTAAGAATTCATCTGTTTCTTGATTTTATCAAACTGAAAGAAGTCATAAATGTTAGTGAAAGTTTTTCTATGATATAGAATACTGTTCTTCCAAATGAACTTTTTCTCAAGTATAGGCCCACAGGTCTCCTGGTTTATCCCATGAGAAGTAATATTCTTCTTATGAACCCTACAAAATGATATATTGTGGCATAGGAGAAGTTAGAACATAGTGAGCATTTGGACTCCCTATTATAGACAAGGGTCTCTCAGGATAGCTCTGCCTTCCTATTATTTATGGAACCAAATAATATAAGAAAATCTACTTGATAATAAGTATATCTTCTAAAAATTATGTGTTACAAATAAAAATAGACTACACATAAGTAGCCAGATAAATCATAGCTTATAAAATGTTCACCACTAAAATGACAAAAAGTCAATGGTTTGAAACAAACTAGAAAATCAAATTTTTCCTTCTCTATGTGTCTGTGCATGCTTCAATAGCCTGAAAAACTAGTTATATCATCTTTCCTACCTTCCCTTCCACCCTCCCCCCTTTCTAATTACTAAGAGGAGCCACTTTATCCATTATTTTTACAATGGATACTCCTTGACTAGACTGAACTGGACCTTATTCAAATCCATTCTTATATTACCAGAAGGTGTAAAACATAAAACCTACCAGAAAGCTTCACTCTCAAAGATAATAAACTCAGAGAATCTCGAAGTTGAATGGGACCTCAGTGATACTGCAGTTCATGTCATGTTTCTATCCATAAACTCCTTACCCCCACCATTCAATATTCCTAACAAAGGGTATTTCAGCCATTCCCTGAATACACTTAATTATAGGGAATCCATCATCTAATGAGATGGATAATTTATTTTTAAATAAATCTAATTCATTTGGAAGTTCTTTATAGTGAGCCCATTTAAGTGACATTATAATTTCTGCTTATTGGTCAAAATTCTGCCTTCTGGAGCCATGCAGACAGAACCTAACCCTGAATTCTATGTGATCATCCTTTAAATATTTGAAGATAGCTTTGTTATCTCCCATACATTTTCTCTTCTGCAAACTAGACACCCCAATTTCTTCAATTATTCCAATAGGAAATGTTGAAGTAATATGATCAAGTTATGGATACACTGCTCTTTGTTAATGCCCCTTGTAAATGGGGGCACCTAGAAGTGAACTTATTTTATCAGGCATGGAGGTAACCAGTACTAAATATAGATTTTTATAAGCATAAAATTACAACTTTCTTGATTGACACATCCTATGATTTGCATTATCCAAGATATATGTATTGATGGACTACCTCAAGAGATAGGTCTCTCTCACACACACACACACACACACACACACACACACACACATTTGGCAGTACTAATTCACAAAGTTGCAGAGTTAGAAGGGAAGAGGTCATCCCTCCAACATGTTCCTCTTTCTGTCCCAGACCTTGTACCTGTACCTATACAGGAATTCCCCCTTCAACATCCTACAAAAATGTTGTCATTTAAATTATTTTTAAGACTTAAAGTTAGAAGAACCCACTACACCATGAATCTTGTCAATCTACTTTTTTTCCAACTTTAATTGTCAAATTTTCCCTTACATCAAGCCTAAATCTGATTACCTACATCTTCCACACATTGTTTCAAGTTCTGACCTATAGGAACAAAATGAATGAATGTGCATGTATCCTTGTGATAGTGATGAACACTTTGGGGCTTGTGCATTTTCATTTTATATATAACTTGACAGTGACAATCACAGAATCATTGGTCAAAGTTATCCTTATGATAATACCTGTCAAGAAGTCTTGCATGATTTCAAAATATTCATGGGAACCGCATTTTTGAAGGAAGGAGAACCTTTAAGGCCTGATTTTATCCTACCTAGTTAAGTCTTTCAATCAGAGAAAATGAACTTTAATAGGATTTACATTCTTTCAACCACTTAGCCAAATGTATGACTGTGACTCTTTGGACTCATACCAAATTATCTATGCAAGCAGACAAACAATGAGTCGGGCACAGAACTGGATAGGAGGAGAACAGAATGGTTTTAGATCTACAAAATAGATAATTTCTTCCAATGATTCCTGATTGCTCTCTGATGCAAAAAATCATCTTTAAAGTACCTGTTTACTCCTGATAATTTGAATCAGGGAATACCACCACCTCAGAAGAATCAAAATTGCAGGTAATCTAAAGAACAATGGAAAGATATGTGGTATGTGTAATTAGGGAACAGTATATTACCAAAGGTAACTTGTACTGGAACATAGCTATAAAACACATCATCAGAATCATGAATAGCCAGAAAAGAGAAAAGGGAAGGAATATGCATTTCTATAGTGTCTACTATGTGCCAGGGTTACAGTAAGTGTCTGAGGCTGGAGTTGAACTCAGGTCTTCCTGACACAAGGTCCAGCACTCTATACATTTGAGTCACCAAGCTGTCTCTGGTGGTGGGGTTGTCATGAAACAAGAATGACGAATAACAGATGAATTGACTAATGGAATCTATAAAATGTTAACCTAAAGCCTAGAGTCAGGAAGATTTCTGTTCAAATCTAGCCTTAGACACTTGTTAGTATTTGCTTATTGGCTACTAGTTAGCTATGTGACCTTGGACAAATCAATTGGCCTCTATCTCCCTCAGTTCCTCATCCATAAAATGAAGATAATTATAGCATCCACCTTCCAGGGTTGTGGTGAGGGTCAAATTAGACAATACTTGTAAAGTGCTTAGCACAGTGCCTGATACGTAGTAAGCACTATATAAATGTTAGCTATTATTATTATTGTTATTATTATTTACATGAAGGAAAGTCTCCATTGCCATATATGTGGTCTATGAAATTTTTTGTAAGTATATGAAGAAAAAAAGTTGCGTAAAGACCAGGCACAGACAGGTTGCAACATGCACTGACAGAGGAAGTGCTCACATCAGTGAAATCACAAACCTATTGAAATATGGACATAAGATGACAGTAGCTCTTTTAATAGCCATATCACAGTACTGACTCATATTGAGCTCACAGTTAACTAAAATTACCCAAATCTTTTTCTCACCAACTGCTAGGTCAAATTTTCCCTCCTCTGTATTCCACAAGCAGTTATGTTCTAGCTCACATTGAAGCTGTTGTAATGCCTAATTCCACTCATTAAATCATAAACTTCTTAAGGGCGCCATTAAGTCATTTTCCAACTTTGAATCCCAGCACCTAGAACTGTGCATCTTTAGCACCTGTTCCTGTCCATAGTACAAACTCAATGTACAAGTAGACAACAACTTTATTAGATCTTTGTCAAATTGAATTCCCTTTTCTGCCACTTAATAGCCTTCTGACAATCAGCATTACTCTTAATTTCTTGGAACATCAGTATTTTCATCTACAAAAATGGAATACTTTTGCATCAACATTCTTTATTTTGTGTTATTAGCTGTATATTTGTCATTCTAACCTACTAGACCATAAATGTTTAAAATCAGAAACTATACCATATTTATTTTTGTATCTTCCTGCTCCCTCACAGTGTTCTATGCATGAAAGATAGCAAGGCATAGTTGATAAAACTGTTTGACTTAGAGTTGGAAAAAAACTGGATTCAAATCTTGCATCATACTTACATGTGGCCCTAGGCAAATTAATTAACCTTTCTGGGCTCCTTTCCTCACCTATAAAATGAGCATAATAACATTTGCAGTACCTATTCCACAGGGTTATTATGAGGCTTACATAAGTGGATATAAGTAAAAATTGCAAAATTGAAATTACAATATGGAAATGAAATATTATTATTGCTAAGTACTTAATGTTTACTGCATTTGACTGAATTGAATGGACTGTCTTCCATTCTTCCTGTTATTTTCACCTTGCTATTCATCAGAATTTGGCACAGAATAGCATTCCTCTATTTCCTTTACCTTCTAAGAGATGAAACAGTGATCAACACAAGTATTTATCAGATGTTCCGCTTTCAAAAGAAGCAGACTTAAAGTAGATTTCTGGGTAGCTGAATTTCCTGATCATTATGATACATTATAGTGTCTTCCCTCTGAGCCCGCTGAGTTATTTATTTCAGAAATTCATTATTCATTTCTTCCATAATTTTGTGTGGTCACTACAGTAGTTCACTCCCACAAAATCCTTTCTGTTTCTCAAGAAGCATTTTCTCTCACCTTTTGCCCTAACTCAAATGCTCTTCATTGTGCTTTCATTCACATTTATGGATTTATATTCCAGTAGAAATCTTGATATGGAGTGCTTCTCTGCCACCTCTTCTATTTCTTTGTATTGAGTCATACCCTATCATTGTTCTTTTATTGGTTTATCTCCCTCCATTAGAATTTTAAATTCACTTTATTTCTCACTCATACTCTCTCCATCAGTATATAGGTACCTGAGGTTCTGAAGAATGTTTACCTTTACTCTTGTGAATGATATTATCCCATGAATACGGAGACCTACTTCATGCTGGTGTCCTTTCCTCGTTATACCAGATGTCCTTCATTGTTTCTGGATTTACAGTGTGAAAATTTGGTTATGGCATTCCTATCCACAGATGTGCTGGGATTTAAGACCTCCCATCCTCAATTGAATCCATTTCTGGGTTCCCAACAGTGGGTCTGCATCCCTGCTTTTCATTCCTTATGCATTCTTAACATATGTTGCCCACACTTGATCCTTCTCTCTGTTATTTATAACTAAACTATATCCCATCCAAATCCCAAGATCCTGAGTGAATTCTGTGTGTTTGTATATATTTAGTTATTAAAACATAAGAAATTTTCCTCATAAATACTTGTAAGCATTATGCCCCAGTCCAACCAAAATGATGAGTTATATTGCTTTCAAAATGAACAGGCTATTTAACCCCAAAATGATGAAAGAAAGAGGAAAAGGACCTAAATGTACAAAAATATTTATAGTAGCTTTTACGTAGTAGCCCTAAACTGGAAAATAAGGAAGGGAATACCCACCTATTGGGGCATAGCTAAACAAATTTTAAAATATGAATGTAATGGAAGATTTTCATGCCACAAGAAATGATGAAATAGACAGTTTCAAAGGAAACTGGAAAAAACTTCTATGAACTGATCCAGAGTGAAATGAGCAGAACTAGGAGAATAGAGACATCATGAAGAAAAACAGCTTTTAAAGACTTTATACTTCTTATTAATGTAATAACAATAAATAATGTAATAATAATGTAATAAATCATGAGTGCAGAGAGTTGAAGATGAATCACACTATTTATTTCTTATTAGCAAATTGATAAGATAAAAATCCAAAATGACATGAGGCACGTTTTTGGACATGGTCAATATAATAACTTGCTTAGCTGGACTATTGTTGTTCTGTTTGTTGCCAAAAGTTTTTTTTTTTTTAAATTTCAATGGGGTGTAGAATGGGAAAGAAAGACGTAATAATAAAATGAACAGACTCATACCCTGTGACTTGTTAAACACAAATGTAAATCTCTGAGCTTTAATGGGAAAATATTATTGAATCTCCTAGATTAATAAATAAATTGATAATCTGGTGGTAATATTATGTATGTGTGTGGCAAAAATTTTACAATTATTTGTGTTTGTTCTCAATATCCTCACATTGGTAAAATGGGAATTCTGTCTTTATTGCTTTTGAGTTTTATTATACTATCTAAGAGTAGAGGCTGAATCTTTCCATATATATGTACATATATACACACACATACACACACATATATATTTTCTAGGACAGAAATATTTATTGACACAGCAGAGCAATCTGAAGACTAGGAAAAAAATGTTTTAAATTTATAGGTAGAGACATGGATTTCTGAAATAACTGTAATTGAAGAACCACAAAAATATTAAATAGCTTAACCAATGCCCAATTATTAAGCATATTAATTATGGGATAATCACTAAGGTAATTACTTGATATTGACATGCTGACTTCCATCCCATGTTTACATTATAGAAAAGCTAAGTGACACAGTGAGTACGAGTGCTGGACCAGGAGTTCAGAAAACCTGAGTTCAAATGTGACCTCAGACCCTTACTAGCTGTGTGACTCTAGACAAATCAGTTGATTTCTTTGTGGCTCAGTGGCCTCATCTATAAAATGGAGATAATAATAACACCTATCTCACAGGATTGTCATAAGGATCAAATAAGATAATATATGTATGATGCTTTACAAACCTTAAAGTGTTAGGTACCCTCTAGCTGAATGACCATTAATTCCATTGAATTCTGCTTCCAACTTCTATGGCTCCTGCAAAGGTAGGACAGTAGAAGAATTTCAAAGAAGGGGACAAAACATTAGTTTTGAGGGAAAAAAAAAGTTTGTGAAATTGAATTGAACCTCTTCTCCATCCTGGAGAGAAACAGACTTATAGGGTAAAGCTGTAACCTAGCTGACTATGCTGGGTGGAAGGAGTTACTCCTTCCATCTCTATGCTCAGAGACAACATTGTTTAATTGTTGTTCCACAGGATACAATACTATTGTGTTACTTTTATTTTTAATTTTATTCTGAATTTAAGAAATAAAATAAGTATTTCCATAATCCAGAATAGAAAAAAGATGATTGTACATGAAACTGTAAATCTATTTTGTACAACTTGTTATTCCTTTTACATATATAATAGTTATTATGTAAATTTCTTTCATTTTTCTCCTCCACCCCCTACCCTAGAAATGGCTGCCATAAGACACAAATATGTTTCTTTCTTTCTTTTTCTTCCTTTCTCTCTTTCCATCTATGACTCTATCAATTAAAATCATCCTATACAAATTTCTATTTATCAATTCTTTCTCTATATACAGATAGCATCTTCCTTCATAGGTTCTTTGTAGTTAATTTGGGTATTTATAATAATGAAAATGACCTAGTCACTCAGAGTTGTTCCTAAAACAGTATTTTTTATGATATACAGCATTCTCTTAGTTCTGCTCATTTCACTCTTCATTATTCTATCCATGTTTGACTTTTAATACCTTAGAACTGATCCCAAGGCCAGAGGCCCTCGTAAATACGTTACACAAAAAGGAGAGTGGGAAGAGAGTCACTCCCCTCAGAGAGTGACAATTTGGATTGAAATCCAGTTTCCTGAGGCTTCAAAAGATTTCCTGTGAGTATTGCCTTTAACAAGAGAAACCTCAAATGAATTCAGAAGGATTACTATTTTACTAAGAAATGCAGCACTTGGAGAGACCGATTAGTACAGCAGAAGGAGCAAAAGGCCTGAAGGCAGAGGATGATATAGGGAACTATCCTGACTCTGATTCTACCATAGGTAAATCATTTAGTTTCTCTGGGCCTCACTCTCCCCATCTGTAAAATTAAGTGGTTATTCTAGATGCTTTCTCAGGTGTCTTTTATCTCTCCATCAATAACCCTGTGAGATGTAAAAATAAAATTCATACAAGTTTCACATTAATGGTCACAAAGTATAGCTGGATATGTGAAAATTAGACCAATGCCTATCTTGTGTATAGCCATTTGAAGGGAGAACCATCAACCATCTGTTTGAAACCCATTATGAAAAAGAGAAGAGAAGAGGAATGGAAAGCTGTGAGACCTCTCAGTTCAGGGTCAGAGTCCAAAGGTGACAATTCTAATTAATATGGCTGGGATTGGGGCCGGTAAGAAGGTTGAATTACAAATCATAAATTCAAGTCAGAATGCTATGGCTTCTTGGTTAGAATATATGACATAGTCTGACTAATGTTTTTATCTGTACAAGAAATAAATAATCATTTTGAGTAAAAAGTTCCTACTACTGATTTTTAAGTCACCCAAGGGGACCACAGTTAACCACAGTGATCTTTTGTCAATGAAAATCTCATTTAAAATTTGACACTTTTTCTACCACTACCATTGATCACAGGTAAAACAACAATGTGGGGCAGCTGGGTGGCTGGATAGAGCACTGGGTTTGGCATCAGGAAGACTTATCTTCCTGAGTTCAAATCCGGCCTCAGACACTTATTAGCTGTATGACCCTGGGCAGGTCACTTTACCCTGTTTGTCTCAGTTCTTCATATATAAAATGAGCTAGAGCAGGAAATGGCAAACCACTTTAGAATCTTTTTCAAGCAAACCCCAAATGGGGTCATGAAGAATAGAAAACAACAGAAACAACTGAACAACAAAAAATGACAATGTAGCATTTGCTTGTTTGTTTTGTTTTGGTTTTGTCTTGGGGTGAAAGGAGATAATATTGCTGTTGATATAATTAAAGAACTGAATTCTCTGAAAACTTAATCACCATTCAAAAAACAAATGAATACATAAATAGGATTTACTTGATTAATAAGAAACTTGCAGCATTTTTTGGAATAGAAAGAAAAAGGGGAGTAAAGCCTTTCCAGAACATTGATACAACTTGCTTCTTTCAATGTTTCCAACTTTGTTTCCCTTACCCCTTGTGACAATATGAGCAAATGTTGATAAGAAAGGCAAAATGTACTGACCTACATATTTTAATCTATCAAAGTTACTTTCCTCTCTATCCATTTCCTTTCCTCTTTTTAAAACAGGCATATGAAAGTTTAAGGAAACCTCAAATATAAAAAGGCAAAATGACATTAAAACAAATACTAAAGTAATTCCCTTTTTACTAAAAGATTCTTCACAGTCATTTATTCACTAAATATTTATTGTGCACTTTCACTATTTGTAAAATTTTCTGTTGGCAGATGGATTAAAAAATAAATAGGACATTGTAATTGCTTCAATGATTTTGCTTTTTAGGAGAAATGGCTGAGATACAGAAGAAAAAGGCATTGAGCAAGAGATATGAGTCAGGAGACTCAATCATTCCATTTGGATTCAACAATCATTTATTAAGCTCCTCCTGAGCTAGATGCTGGCGATACAAAGAGAAAAATAAAATATTACCAGCCCTCAAGGATCCTCACAATTTGCTGTGGGGAAACATGCATAATTAATCAATTTTTTAAAAATAAGATTTTGTTTTTTTCCCAATTACATGTAAAAACAATTTTTAACATTCATTTTTTAAGATTAAACTTCAAAAATTAACTTTTAAAAAAAAGAGCCTACCATATGAGTCAGACACTGAGTACAGTCAAGGAAATAAAAAATGTATAATTTTTTTTTTTACCCAATTAAAAAAGTAAATGCAAGGTAACTTTTTTTTTCCTTCCTAGGAAAAGAACTCACAACTGTTGGTATCAGAAATGACCTTGTGTAGTAAGTAGCACTTCAGCTAATCTTAAAAGGGAGCTAGTGATTTCTGAAGGAGAAGGTGAGAAGAGAGGACATTCTAGGCTTGGAGAATGGCATATTTAAAGTCATAGAGGTGTAAATATCAAGAACAAGCAAACCAATTTTATAAATGTGGAAAATATAATTGGAAATACAGTAAGATCTGTATGGAAAGATAATTTGGAGCCAGATTACAAAGGGCCTATAGTTGCTTTCTGGGTTAAATGTTTTTATACTAAAATAATTGACTATACAAAAACTTGTAATTCATGACCTCGAGTTGGATTGAATGACCTCCACAAAGAAGGCCTGAAAAATTCAATTTCAGGCAAGTAGGCTGTGTGCCAGTGGGCATTAGGATACTCTAGGAAAAATAGTAAAATGACATTTTTTCCCCAAATGACTCTTTTTGGCCAAATGCCTAGTAGCTCTGCAGCATTATACCTATGATCACAGATAAGGCTAGTTTGTCCATGTATTACATATACATATGTTCACAATATGTGTTTGTATTCAAGTTACATAAAACACTTGTATGTGCATATGCATACATATGTGTGTCTTTTTTCTGTCTCAAAGAAGATGTAGAGTTGGCCTTTGATATTCCTTAGTGTTTTCTTGTCACCTCGAGAATTATATCATGTTAACTGTAATAAGGTTTACCACCCCCTACTGGAAAAAGTGCTAACAGGCCTTGATGCTAGGAATTTTCCCTTGATATTCAACCTCATCTTAATTTCACACTATTTCACTGTCTAAACCTTTGGGCCACTGTACATAATTCTTTTGTCATTGGTGTTTATGTCCTTCATATATTTTACTCTAGTTATTATCCTACCTCCTTCAGTATAGTTTGGCCCAACTACATATTCACACACAAAATGTACATTTAGTTCTTGTAATCTTCACTGTTAGACTTTCCAACCCCATAATCATCTCTGTTCTTTTGGTTCTTTTTTCCCTCTGCATTACCTACTTTAATCAGTCTGTTCATTTGAGGTAAGCTTTTGAATGAAGCTGCAATTCTCACTGCAAAACTAAAATTTAAAATATGACTAAAAATAGTGACATGAGGGAAAATAGCTTTTGTAACAATTTAGGAATATTTAGAGACATGAAGGAACAATGCCAGTGAGATTTAAATGTTCCCTTTTTAATCTTCTATAAGATTGTTGATAATGGAATGGTTTTTTTTCTTGTCTTTCAACTCCTCTAATTTTAATAACTTTTGCATCCATATAGCTATTTGGGAATTCAATCATCTTTATCTTTTCTTTAAAAAGGAAAAAAAAATGTATGTTTTCTCTGATGATTTAAGTTCTCATCAATTGGTAAATTTAATTAAGTTAAATGACTACATAGGAATGATATCAACAGACCTCTGGTTTTGTCTGTAAAATATCATGAATTATGACATTGTTCTACTGAATACAATTAACAAATACCTCCCAAAACTGAGAACTTCTTTGTTTTGGCCAAGATATGGTCCATTATTATATTTTCTGTATGCCATTCTCTCCCTTCAACCTTTTTTTAAAAATAATGTTAATCTCTTGAATTTTTCTTATTTTTCAACACATTTTTCTTCATTAAAAACAAAAAATAGCAAGTACTAACCCCTTTCATACCTATTTCTACCCATTTCTTACATTTGTTTAAAATTTGATCTATTGGAAAGCAATTTAGTGTAACTTAAATGAAAAGAAACTGGTGTGACATATTTGAAAAAATAAATCATTCTATATTTAGTTTCAGTACCTATTGTGAGAGCAATGAAATAGCCAAAATGGAAATTTCTCTCAAAGTTAGCAATATCCTCATAGAATGAATGTGTGTGTAGTCACAAATCATGATTTTTCAACAGATTCTCCCCATACACTATCTTAATTAGCTTTCTCATTAAACTATCTCCAATTCTGAATAAGGTCAAAGAATGAACTATTACCATATAGTAAAAGAGATAAACTTTCTCTCCAACATGACACTAATTTGAGTTGAGTATATAGGCCAGAGGGGATCCTGCAGCCTCAAGACCACATGTGGCTCTCAAGGTCCTCAAGTGAGGCCATTTGACTGAAATCAGGGCTACATGTTCCCCCTGGTTCCCCATCCCTAATCTAGGCCCTGATGATTTAATTGTTTTCTTCATTAAGACAAGTCAAGTCAAGTTAAGAAGCATTTGTTAAATACCTCCTATGAGAGAGGAATTGTTCTAAGTAGTGGAGATATAAAAAAGGCAAATATTAACCTGCTCTTAGAATCTAATAGGGGAGATAAAATAAAAATGATTGTGTGTGTGTACATACATACATACATACATACATATATATATATATATATATATTAGGGGAATACACTAACATTAAGTGAAGAAAGAGCTAAAGGCCAAGTATCCTGTTATCTTGTGGCTGTGATTCAGCCCCCCACACCATTTTTATGCGGGGATTAGACTTCTATAGTGGATAGATAGATTGATAGAAATATGAATAGGTAAACAAAGACATAATAAATAAATAAGTAAAATACATCTAAAGAATGAAGATAAACCATTTGAACAAATGCCCTGTCTTTCACTTGGAATCAACAAGTTGGGAGATACTTTTCTCCCTTTTAGGGACATTGACTATTCTGATAGCTACAACTGGAACTAGGGAAAAATAACTGGGACTCTGCCACAGGGTACTGGAATATAGAGTGTTGATAACATCTGTACTTTTTAAATAAGTAGAAACTACTGAGTATAGCACCTTGTTAGCAAGAATAGGTCATAAAATAGCAATCTATCCAATGACAAGCTTCATCAACTCAGCAGCCATACTCCAAAATGAGCTCTACACACAAGCAATATGTATGCCTCAAATGTTAAGTAAATGAAATGGAGGGGGAGGGAATAAAAATAAACACAACTCCACTATTCTACTTTTTTGTGGGGGAGAGGAGGATAAGAAGATTCAAAGACTTTGTGGAATGTAGTCCATGAAAATGAATGACCTCAGACCAGGGAGTTTGAAGGATTTGAATTTGTGAAAAATTTTGATTTGACATAAATGGGCATTTTTTCTGTATTTTGAAAGGATTGTTCACCTTACTCTTTTTACATCCATTTATAAGAATGGAAAGTTGAAATATGAATAGGTCTGTATATGGTATCAGACCATGTTTCCATGTATCACTGTGGAAAATAATAAGGAATATCATGAAAAATAATTAAACTTCTCCAGCCACAGTGTCAGAAATCTCTGTTGTAAAAAACTAAGCCAAATCTTGTATGGTAGATGAGAAGAACTAGCTACTTTATTTCCAAGTTAGAACTAAAGTTAGAAATTTAAACATTTTCAGTGTTAACCCAAAGTTACTGACAAAGATTGATCTTTTAACATAGAATTAACTATCAAACTATTTCTCATTAGAAAGCTAATTAAAATGCTATCTCACCTGTATATGTAATTAAAATCAATATTTTTGTAAGGGAAAAGTAATATTTATTCTATAAAAGTCCATCACACTTTTTCCAAATCTTTATTTATATATTTTAATTATGCATATTGATTAAGTATAGGCCTGGCCATCATTATCCCTCACCTGCAGAATTTTAATATCCTCCAAACTACCTCTAGTTTCTTCAGTATCCAGTCTACTCTTTGTATAGATACAAAACAATTTGTCTAATGTACTGGTACCATTTTTTTTTTCTTGAAAGTTTTCAGTAGCTCCATTTTTCTTGCAAAATAAATCATGAAGATGAAGGCCTGATATTTAAGGAGCTTTGCAACTTATTTTTTTAACTCTTATTTTATTCTCTTCTTCTCAGTGTCATCTTACCCTGTCCTGACTCAGTACATTTGTCTTTTTCAAAATCTAACTCAAGGGGTTATCTTGTACGTGAATCTCTTCCAGGAGAACGTGAATCTGTACTTGGTCAAAATTTCTATCTAGATTCCTTCTTTGCAGCCATTACATTCTAAACTGTATCTCACTTATGTTGTATGTATGTGTCAACTGCATTCAATTGTGAGTTCTTCAAAGTGGGGCTCTGTTGTTTATCTTGGTCTGAGCAGTGCCTTGCCATCTAATAAGTGATTATGAAATTGAATTGCTAATAACACCAACTTCCACTTATATTCTCATTTACATAAATGTTATTGAACCTTTTCATATATAAATTTTCATATAATATTCCTTTTGCTTATTTGTTATAATAGGTGCTTTATAGTAGGAGTTGAAAAGTCCCAGGAAAGGGGCACAGCTAGAGAGAATGCTAGAAGTAGATATAATTAAAATGAAACCATAGGTTAATAAAGTAACAGGATTTTTTGAGGTCCTTACAAAGTGATAAAGGAAATGTAATATGCCAATCATTCTAAAATATTTTTAAACAATGCTAAACAATAAGCTTGTCTTAATAAATGGATAGCTCAAGTTGTTTATTAAATTAATATTCCTAAAATATTAACATTTTCCTCATTGTCTTTAAATATAATTTTAGAAATTAATTCCATTATCTTGGGAGAATAATAGTAACTCATTTATATTACACTTTAAAGTTTGCAAAATGATTTCTTTACAACAACCCTGTGAGGTAGGTACAGTAAGTATTATTCTTTTTATGTTTTACAGATAGGGAAATTAAGGATCTGAGACATTAAGTGACCTGAACATGATCACACAATTGATAAGTAAGATTTGAACCTGTTTCCCATGTTCTAGATATTATATCAAAGTTGAGTCTAAGAGGAAGGAACCAGCCCCAAGATTATGTATTTCCTAATGTAAAAAAATAACTCTGCTGAGTAAGTGAAAATCCTCATCACCAAACTGACATGGAGAAAATACTTTCTACATATGCAGAGATAATGCTTAGAATATTTGGATGTCCTGCCTCCAACCTAGCTACTATTCCTTCGAAAGTGAAATGCGGAAAGAGATGAGCAATTAGAATACGAAAGGCAAAACTATGTCTTAGGAGGAACAGATTAAAATATCTAAGGATGTTTTACCTAAGGAAGAAAAACTTAATGGAGAAAGGATATCTGTTTGAAATACTTGAAGCAGAAGATGAATTAGACGTTTAAATTTTCCCAGAGTACAGAACTGGGACCAGTGGACAGAACATACAGGACACCAGAATGTATCTTTAAAGTATTTCCTAACAGTTTATTCAAGCAAATCTATTCAAGCATTGAAACATAGACCAGATTTCCTCATTATGTACTGAGTTTCACTTCACCAAACACGTTCAAGAAAAATCAGGATACCCACTGTTCAGAATATCTTAGAGGGAATTCATATATCAGTTCAAAGTAGACCAGATGAACTTGAAAGGTTTATCCTAATAGTTTATGTGGAAAAGTGACATGGATGTCAAAGGAATTCATCGATTGGAGGGGGAACTTGACCCAGCTTTTTCACTGATGATTTAAATGTGAATTTGTGTATATATTTTTAGCCCTACTCCCTTTTTCTTTTCATCTGTGAAATAACTAATATTTATATAGCACTTTAAAATCTACAAAGCTCTTTATACATACATACATACATATATGTATGTACTTATAAATATATGTTCTTTTATTTGGCCTTTATAACAACCCTATGAAATAAGTGTTATTTTTATGACTACAATTTTGCTGATAAGAATACTGAGGCCTAGAGGTTACATAGGATTGTCAAGCAAGTGAAAGTCTGAGACTGGATTTGAACTCGGGTCTTTTGGGCTACAGGTCTAATACTCCATCTACTATGGCACATAGCTGTCTTTTGTGAAGCAGAGAAAATGATGAAGAAATGAGCTATTTTATGATTCTTTTATGGAGATTATATAATATTTTCAGGTCACTTTCGTAACTTTCTTATAAAGTAGCTATTAAAATATGATTGCTACTTTTAAAGAGGTAAAGACAACTGGTCTGGCACCAAATCTCCAGCAGTATTTTTAACCAAACTGTATAGTATTCTCTTTCTAATATCAGGAGTCAACTGTCCACCTGATATATAATGGTTTCAGTATAGTCTAGACTACCTTGTTTCCCTTTCCTGGAGGTATTTGTGGAATTTCCTTGTGTAGCTATGTAAGTCTGCTTGAGATATTAATTAGATATCTTAGTCATTTTTAGTTCCATTTTTTAAATGAAAAATTAAGTTAAATCTCAATGAGATAAGCAGAGGTTTATAAATATAAAGTTATGGTTCCAATAGCATATAATAGCAATTCAGATAATGTGTGTGTTCTATGCAGTATGCTATTTCCAATGTAAGCAGCCAACTGTCTAACCTCCTCTAGTGAAATACTATATGACAGAATGTTCAGTTAAAATACACTGGTTAAGATTTAGCATTTGATGGGTCATGTTTGTTATATACAAATTCATACACACAAGAAAGAGACAGAGAAACAAAGGGGGGAGGGAGAGAAAGAAAGGAAAGAGACAGAGACAAAGAGACAGAGAGACAGAGACAGAGACAGTAAGAGCTTGGTGTAGAGAACAGGTGTCAAAATCAGAAAGAGCTGAGCCTAATTTTTGCCTCTGACACATAGTAGCTGTGGACCCCAAGCAACGCACCTAATTTTTCAGTGCTCCAAGTTGGTCTCTAAAACTACAAGTTGCAAAAAGGTGGTGGATTTCAATTAGTATAAGGGGAAAGACTTTCTTCACCTAGAGTCCCGTCCATACAAGGGTAACATTACCGATCCAGACCAAATCCATGTTAACATGCATATGCAGACATAAAAACTCTGGGTGTGGAAATTGTCTCTGCAAAGGCGATCCTCAGCTCATTTGTAAAATTGAATTAAAGAACTGTTTTAGGACACAGAGAAGTTAAGTGACTTGACCAAGGTCATATAACATTTTATATATCTGAGGCAGAATTTGAACCCAGGTCTTCCTGACTTTAGGATTATATATATATATATGTATATATATATATATGTATATATATACATATATATATATATTATCTCAACTAATCCACCCATTACAGACTGACTTCTCTATAGCATTTAACCTACCTGAACTCCATAGGATCACAATTCTTAAAAAAAATTATCTTTGTAGCCACTTCTTTGTTCTGGTTTTGTTAAGTAATTTTAATACAGTTGTAATGGGAAGGGGGGTGGTGGCCAATAAGAGCCCAGTCACTGCTATATACTCAGATATTCCTTTTCTGGTATCAGTCTAAGAGACTTCATGTTAAATTAGGAGAACCTGGGTTTCAGCCATTATGACTCAAAGTACTATGTGATGATGGAAAGTCTTCTTAATAGCTTTGCAGCCAGAAAAACTGATGAGTTAGAAAAGCCTGAACTGAAAAGAAGCATGTACACAAAAGTTTTAAACAGCAGATCATTATTTTTTGGTGGTAGTTGAGTGAGAAGGACTATTCTGAGCTGATAGATGAGGAATAGAAGCTTGACTGCTCCATCTTCCCTCCCTCTCATCTATACAGTCACCCTATGTCTTGATCACATGGTACCTCTATTTCTTCTTTTCGCATCTTAGATGAATAAGAATTTTTGTGGGGAGGAAGTATACTATCTAAGTGACTAGAAGATCCATCCAAGACATTGGAGTCCCCACCAGTAATCAGAGTCAGTATCAGAGTCCTCCAGAGCAGTTGGGTTCAATTCCAAAGCAAGTACTTGCAGACACTCTTGGAAAGACAGTCCACCAAAGAGGATGATAGTTTCAGGCTTGTGACCCCTTATTATGAAGAGAAATGGTGGCTATGGATGTGAGAATGAATGGCACTAATCCATCAAGTTTAGTAGAGAGCTCCACCTAAAGGAAACTTCGTGAGGGCTTCCTGAAGATAGAAAAGGCCTTCTAAGGCAAGCTACCATTTGGCCTCATGAATTCTTCACATGTGTGTCTCACTCTTATTGTATTTTAAATTTGAACTCACTTTCCCCAGGAACTTTGTGTGTGCAAGGGAAGAGTGTGCCTTATCACTTGGGGGTGGGGGTGAGGGTGGGAGATTTTTTGTAATTCATGTTCTTAGCGTAACTTCTTAGTAAATGCTGGTTTCTAAAAGTTAGTAGAGTATTATTGATTGATTGATAATAGGAAGCTCACTGGATAAAGACCAAGCTAGAAATCCCTCAGGGTGAGGGGAGCTGTCATCATTACCTTCTGGGCACTCAACATGCCAGGGCAAATTCTAAAGGCAATTGGGGAAGGCACTGAGGGAATGTGTTATGGAGCATAAACAACTCACTGGAAAAAATGAGAGATGATGAAATTATTCTGGGTCCATTAGTATTATCACAGTCTTAAATAGCAATCCAAAACACAAGTTAGTAAAGCATGTAACCTCCAGGAAAGGGAAAAAATCCTTTTATTTTTCCTTTAAAACTCTATACAATGACCATATTTGGCAGTAACTTTAAAGTGACAAATAATTTCTTCTCCCTCTTCAGACCAAAAACAAAAACAAACAAACAAAAAAACAACACACACACACACTAGCCAATTTGCATTATTGAGTCATTTTTAAAAAATTGAAATTCAAAGTTTTGAATCAATTTACTTCATCTCCTCCTTTGTCCTGCTTCAGGAGGTCCCCAGATGCAATCAGCCTATTGGCCTCATTCCCCCAGGTGCCTCAGAAAGCACGCAGACTCCCTATTACAGCAGCTGTCTGGGCTGAGTCATGTCTCAAGGACCAACTTAGCTTTGTTGTCTGTGTAGCCGAGAATGGGAGACTTGCCTACGGGGGTGGTTTCTGTTCTCTTATTCTTTACTCAAAGTGCCCCTGGTCATGTCCACTTCAGAGGAGTTTCCCCCGCAGTGGCAGGCTGAGTAGGACAAAGAGGAAGTTTGCAGAATTGTTAAATGTTACTCAATATATCAGTGACAGGCAAGAAAGGGAATGGAATGCAGAATTCTTGGCTCCCAGCCCTTACCATGGCCACTTCCTTTTGGAAAGCAAATATTGAAAAGGGCTTTTGGTAGTCAACTTCACAGCACAGTAAATTTTTCTAGGTAATTCACAGTACTGTATACATAGTCCATACTCAATAAACATTTGTTGAATGGACAAATGAATGAAATAACTCCTGTTTTATACACATAGTCTAAAACACACAAATACCATACTTGATCTTGCCCACCCACATTATATGGATAAAGTGTCCAAAGATAGCTTCTAAAGAATCCCAGAAGTAGAATGCCCTGTGGCTGTTCTAGGAAATCAGGTAGTGATTCTTTTATATGGAAGTGAAGGAGAGGAGAAATCTTTGAAAGAGTAAGTTGTATTGAATACATAGAGGCATAGAATCTTAGACTCATAGGTCCTTAGAATGCTGACAATTGAAAATCAATAACTGTTAAAAGCAGTGTTTGTGTATTCCTAGAGGTATCAGAAATGAGCTTGGAATACTGAGCAAGAATATAGTTCAGGCCTAGCATTCCTCTAGCCTTACCCTTGTACCATCCTTAAAAATCTTTCCCTTTTTTGGGACCATGTGTTATAGGCAATTCCCAGGCCTATAAGTAGGTGAAAAGAGAAATTCTCACCAACTGTCTGTTAAAACAGCTGTGTGCTGAGCAAAACCCATGGATTAGAATTTTTAAGGAAAATAATAATTCAAAAACAATGGTAAAATGAAATTACTCTGGGTTACTTTCTCAGATATTGTCAATGTGCCAATTTTAAAATCTTTTTATTATCTCACTATTCATTATCTCCATTTTATTTATCTTATATTTATTATTATTTTATTATCTCTTTTATGTATTATCTCTTTGTTTATTTTTATTATCTTTTTATCTCTTTAGAGATAGTGGAAATGTTTAGAGATAATGGAAATATTGATGTTTGAGATGTTTTTGGGTAGTTTTTTTAATGTTTGAAAAATCTGTTATTGTTAGGTGATTATATTACACAACTCCACATGGCCTTTTCTGACTACATTTATGTAAGTTTATGTAACTTTACTGATAGGTCAAACTAAGTATATTGATCAACAGCTAATAGAGAGGGAGGACAGAAGCCATTGAGTCTAGCACCTTCCTTGTCCAGAGGAAGACACTGACAAGAGGTTAAGTGTCTTTCCCAAAGTCACAAAGGCCATCAGAGTCTAAGGTAAAAATCAAATCGGGCCTTCCTGACTCCAAGCCCAGGGGCCTATCCACTACACCATGGTGACTGATGGAATAGTATCTGCTAAAAGTATCTATACATTTTCCACATCAAGTCAGAACCCCTGGGTTCTAGGCTTAGTTTTGTTACCATCTCATTGTATAATCTTAGACAAGTTACTTAAATGCCTAACTTTCATCATTTGTAAAACAACAGCATTGAACTTAATGATTTTTGTAGATATCTCAACTTTATAATAATGGTAATAATAATAACTAAGATTTCTATAGCACTTCAAGGATTTTAAGGTGCTTTACATAAATTATTTCACTCTGTCCTGATAACAATCCTGGGAGGTAGGTGCTATTATCACCATTTTGCAAATGAGGAAACTTGGGCAAATCCTGGTTAAATAATTTGCCCAGGTTCATCGGACTAGTGTGCATTTGAGGTAGTATTGTAATGTGTCTTTGTGACTCCAGTCCTAGCATTTCCTAGCCAATGAATCCATGATTCAAACTAGCTGTGTAATCTTGGGCAAGTCACACAACCTCCTCAGGCTTCAGTTTACTCATTTCAACAGAAAAAAATGTGTAGAAGGTCCTTTTCCTGACTGCTGCCTGATTCTTTATTCTAGAAAGAAAATAGAGGAGAGGATTGTGAAAGAAAGGAAAGATTTGTATAGCAGGAAAAAAAACCTGGGACGAAAGATCAAATTGTGAGGTTGTGAGAATGGAAGAAGAGGGCCAGGTAGAAGATGAGCCAGGGATATGGACAGAGAAGAGGAACAAGTGATAGAGAATAAGCAAGGGTGACACAAAGACAGTTGGGGTCCTTTGATGTAATGTGCAGACTACAGTCAAACACATGTCAGAATGGAGTTGTTAACAGAGAAAGTAAAAAAAAAAAAATTTCCGTTACTAGTTATGTATTGGGCAGCTAGGTGGCTCATTAGATAGAGTGCTGGGCCTGGAGTCAGGAAGACCTGAGTTCAAATCCAACCTTAGACACATACTAGCTATGTGACTGTTGGCAAGTCATTTAACCATGTTTGTATCAGTTTCCTTATCTGTCAAATAAGCTGGGTAAGGAAATGACAAACCATTCCATCATCTTTGCCAAGAAATTCCAAATAGGGTCACAAAAAGTCAGGCACAACTGAAATGACTAAAGAAGTTAGATATGAATGTCTCTGTCCATGCTAGTTGGGAAACAATCAGGCTACAGGTCTATTGCATTGGGGGCTGAGTAGGGCAATTTGGCATTGAGGAATAGAGAGAAGGCATCTGTTATTCTAGACATAGTTTGTAGGATTAGTCATAGGACTAGCCCATAGGTCTGTCATTCATAGCTAAAATTCCAATTCTTCTTAATGTCCAATGGCTTTCAGATGGAAATGATCCTGAGACAAACAATTATCCTTTTAGTGTTCTCTTAGGTTTAATGTTAGGTAGGCTATAGCTGAATGACTCCTTGCTGTTGATGATGGCCTTTTGCAATTGAATTAAAGTGTTGTGATGGGAAGCTAGATGGTACAGTGGATAGAGTGCCAGGCCTGGAGTTAGGAAGATTCATCTTCTTGAGTTCAAAGCTGGCCTCAGATACTCACTAGATGTGTGACCCTGGGCAAGTCACTGAACCCTGTTTGCCTCAGTTTTGTCATCTGTTAAATGAGCTGGAGAAGGAAATGGCAAACCACTCCGTTATTTTTCCTAAGAAGAATCTAAATAAGGTCACAAAGAGTTGGACATGACTAAAAAATGACTGAACAACAAATAAAGAGTTGTGGTGTCACTTTTTTTCTTTTTTTGTTTTTTTTCCCCTGTGGACTCATTGAAAGCACCCTCTGGAGGGGGTTGGGAGATCTCAGGGAAGATAAGGTCTTTCTTTTCCCATATAGTTTCATTTTGTCCCCTAGGCCTGTATATTTTGAGAGATTTTTGATTCACCTAGTAAGGAATTTATGAGTATTAAAAATGCTGATAATCATTTAAATCATAATTTGTAATTTTTTTTGCAAATTAATATTATGTCAGAAGAATTGTGGGTGACAGTTGTATCTGTACTGACACTCCTCTTCCAATAGAATTTGTTGAATTCTCAAGCATATTTTGGGATTTGCATTTGAGGTACAGGAATCTGTCCTATTCATTTATAAAGATTAGCAAGCTTCTTGTGGATAATTCTTACATGTAATTGTTTTTCTGGGTATTCAGTAGGTGCTAAAATTTTTGCAAACTTCAGTGATATGTTGCATCATATTTACCATTTCCTTGAAAAATCTTCCCAGTTCAAAAAATCATGTCTCTATAAAGATGAGCTCTCTGTATTTTCTGGTAGCCATAACCTGATGTTATCATGAATCCCTCATTTTTGCAAACAGATCCACTTTACACAGTCATTTGTTTCAAGCTTCTTTGTTCACATATTGTTCTTTGAAATCATATGAATGTTCCCTATGGAGTGTTTCTTGGTTCTATTGTTTTATCTTAGCTATTTCATACCCGGGGGATCAATTAGTGTCATTGACTGATAAATCTAGTGATGTGTGTCTGTTATAAGCTTTTATTATTGCTCTGTGAGGTGGTATCTGTTTATGGAATTTTTGTAATGCTTTAATCTGTTTTGCCATGAGGTCTGAAAAATATTCTATCAATCTTTTTCTGGCTTTTTGACTAGAGAGTGTAAGTCTTTCTATAGCTTCATAAGGGTTGTGAGTTTTGTTTTTTAATATTGTACAAATGATTGCTTAGATACCTTTTTAAGGTCAAAATTAAGACAGATATTATGATCTTCCCAGCAAGATCAGAGAGTCATTATATTCTATTTACTAAAGAGCAGAAGAAAAAGGAAGTAGGAAGTTATCATTAAGTACTGAACATAAAAATGCACGCTGGTCCAAATATGTAAATATGTAAATGTATATGAACTACATTTATATTTTATCTTAATAGAATCAAAATTACTTCCCAAGTGAATTACATGTATGAATTTATAAGTGGTTATAAGAAATAAAATGCAAGCATGAAATACTGGAAGTATTGAAAGGTCAAAGAGGTCATCAGGAAGCACTTAATAAGGAAACAAATCCCTTTTGTCTTTGCTTCAGAAAACCTCTTAGCCTCACACTTCACTGTTATTTATTGTTCATTGCCTGAAGGCAATCTCAGTTGCACATATTGAACATTTTTAAACAACATCTTTGTAAATCACCTAATTGACTTAAAAATCAGAAGTAATTTTGTCATTCTTCTCATCCAAATGAGATGGCTCACTCTTTTGATCAAACAGTTATGTGTTGGTTGTATCAAGAAATACTTCTGCTTACATATTTATTGGGGAGATTTCAGTTAGAAATTTCATTTTGCAAGAAAATAACATATGCCACAGCATATGCCAGGATATCCTTTCTCAAACTATTAGAATCTGATTATCATTGTTAGAAAGTGACTTTTTAAAGGTGGCATATGTAACAATATTTTTCATGCAATAAATTCAGGTCTCATAATAAAATAGTCTTTGCTTCAGATATAAGATTTGCAAAAAAAAAACAGATGAAGTAAAAAAAATGTGGAAGGGGACACAAAAAATGGTGTTTTGTTATAACCTTGTTAAATGTAACAAATATGTGTGTATACACACACACAGGCTTCTTCAAATAAACTATATTTAAAACATGTTTGTGGGCAACTAGGTGGTAAGTACAATGGATAGAACACTGAGCCTAGAATCCGAAAGACCTGAATTCAAAGCCAGTCTTAGAAACTTACTAGCTGGGTTACACTGGACAAATCACTTAACCTTGCTTGCCTCAGTTTCCTCATCTGTAAAATGAGCTGGAGAAGAACATGGTAAACCACTCCAGTATTCTTTGCCAAGAAAACCCAAAATGGGGTCACAAAGAGTCAATCACAACTGAAATGACTAAACAATAAGAACAAAAACATGATTACAGTTTCTTGTAAAAACCTCTTTTGTGTTTTTTTGTATATTGAAATATTTGTTTTTGCTGATCAATATCTACTGCACAATGAAAATGACAATTAAAAATTAAAGGCAAATTCTTACAGTTGACATGGAATTGGTAGCATCATGATATTGCTGTAGAACAGAAGATCTGGGTTACAATGTAAACTTTTCACATGTTATTCTTACTCAAATTCATTGGATGGTTGTAGTGATTGCTAAAAGGAAAAATTGTTAAGGTGAGGGAAGTTTGAGAAAAAATGAATTTTCTAAAGGAATATCTTCATGATAGAATCGTGTACATGATTCCCCCTCAGAGGCCTGTCTATGTTCTTGTTAAATCATAGAATTGAGAATGGAATTGATTCTTTACACTTAGTCTCTAATCTGCCCCTTTGCCTCTATGCACATGAACAACTTCCTAGTTCAAACTCTCATCACCCAGACTATTGTAATAGCCTCCTAATTGATATATCTGTCTCTAGTCTCTCCTATTCAATCCAACCTCCATACAGTTGCCAAAATGATTGTCCTAAAGCATGAGTCACCTCCTCCTCAATAAACTTCACTGGCTCCTATTACTTCTAGGGTCAAATACAAATTCCCTTGTTTGACATTGGAAGACCTTTCCATCTCAGCTCCATCTACCTTTCCATCCTTACTATATATTATTTCTTTTCAAACACTGTATGATTCAACCACTGATGTCTGTGTTTCTCCACAATCTAGCTCCTTAACCCTAATACATTTGGTGTTCATATCTTAGAAGCCTTTTGTTGTTGTTGTTCAGTCATTTTTCAGTCATGTCTGATGCTTCAGGAACGTATTTGGGATTTTCTAGGCATGGATATTGGAGTGGTATGTCATTTCCTCCTCCATTTCATTTTATAGATGAGAAAATTGAGTCAAACAGGTTTAAATGACTTGCTCAGGGTCACATAGCTGTAAGTGTCAGAGGCCAGATTTGAACTCAGGAAACCGTCTTCCTGACTCCAGTCTTGGCACTCTGTCCACTGGGCCACCTACCAGTCCTCTGAGAAGCCTTAATTTCCTTTAAAGATTATCTCATCACAAGTTAACAAGTATTTATTAAACCTTTACTATATGTCAAGCAATGTGCTAAGTCTAGGGGATAAAAAAAGACAAGTCAAAACAACCCCTGTCCTCAAGGAGAATTTTAATGGAGCAGGTAGCATGCAAATAAATATGTGCATACTAGTTATAGACAAGGCAAATAGATACAGGCAGCATAGTATCTGACACATAGTAGGTTCATAAATCTTTGTTGATTGATAGTCCACTTCCTTGATTTTCCAGATAAGTAAACTAACTCAGAGAGATGAATGTATTTGCCCAAGTTCACATATATGGTAAATAGCAAACCAGGACATAACCCTTGGAGTCCAAATTCATTGCCCTTATGACGACATCATATTTTATAGTATTAAGTGATTTGCATATTGAAGGAGCCAGACGGTCTAAAAATCTATTTTATATGCATCTCTCTTCCTTCTTGTTTCCTTCGCTTTTTTCATAAAATGAAACTTTAATATTATTCTTTGCTATGTCAAAGATGATATTATTAATCATCTCAACAAATATGAAAGGATAAAGGCAACTATTTTCTATAATTTACTGTATATAAGGTAATATGTGGCAAATTACAGCTTGTCTTGTTCTTTAATCAGACAATTCAGGACAATCTTTTGGAATAAGACATGATATAAAATTTAGCTGTTATTTTTGTGTTACATTATAAAACATTTTGATAATATCTTGGGTAATGCATAACCTCTAAAACCAAGATCACCATCTGTACTTTCAAAGAAATTATATTGTTCAAGACACGTGAATGCTTTAAAACATAAAAACGAATTATGTTTTCCTAATCAATGACATTTTATTTTTTTATTTTTATTATTTTATTTTAATTAATTCTCAAAATATAATTTTAAGCTAAATCATTTTATCCATTTTAAGACTTCTTTGTTCTATGTATTTAATATAGGTCCTCAATCTCATAATTTATTTTTTCTTCTACAGATTTTTTTTTTACAACATTTGATCTTACACAATCATTTAAAGGGAATGTGGCTGCATCTGATTCCTTGGATCCTTTTCTCCACTTCAATGGCAATACCCAGCAACATTTTGGACCTCAGCATCACATGGCACTACTCCACCTTTGAGATCTTAAGAGAGGTGCTTTTTTCCTCTGCCCACAACCACCTTACCTTCCATCTTTCTCCAGATAAACAGTGAATAGGATCTTTGCCTTCACCAAAGTGTCCAGTTACTCAGCCCTTCCCAATTCACTTTGTTCATTGGCCCCTTTCTGGACACTTGATTCCCTGCACTAGCTGAATTACATGGTTAGTTGCTTTAGAACACAAGTCATAAAAATATATTTAATTCCTTTCCCACATTAACTCTTCCCTCATACTATACTATCTCTACTAAATCTTCTCTAATTCTGGATCTTTCCAAATGCTTGTTTTATTACTCCCAGGTCACAGAGAATCTTTGGATAATTGATGGAACACTAGTGGACTGGCCAATTGTAAATAGATGCTATCTAATTTCAGATGGATTCTCATTGATATTTACCATCTTCTTCCTTTCATCTCCTCAGACTTCTAACTTTCTTATTTTTATTAATAACCCAACTATCCTGCTACTTATCCAAGGGTAAAACCTCTGAGTTATTTGAATGTATCAGATGAGACGGAAGGAAAAGGAGAAATAATTACCAAATCCTACTAATTCTACTTCTACATCATCCCTCAAACCTTTACCTTCGTCTCCACTCACATCGTAATCATTCAGATTTAGGCTCTTGGCATTTCTGGTAACAATCTTTTAGATGTTTTCCCTGTTTCCACTTTCCAATTTGGTCCATCCTTCCCACATCTGACAAAATACTATTCTTAATACACAGATCTAACAATGAAACTTTTTTGCTCAAAAAACCTTCAGGGAGTCTACATTCTCCTACAAAACAACACAAACTTCCTAATTTTACATTTAAGGCCCTCCATGATCTTGCCTCAAGGTCCCTTTTTAGATTCATTTCACATCGATGTCTTCCTTCACTTGTTCCCTGAACCCTATATATTCATGGAGACTATTCCCCATGTCTGGGAAGTTAATTTGTTCTATCTATCTTTTTCTCTGAGTAGGTTATTTTTTGTACCTTCCAGAATATTATATTCCAAGCCTTCCTCTCCTTTAATTGGAACCTTTTAAATCTTGTGTGATCTTGATGTGGCTCCATGATATTTAAATGATTGCTTTCTGGCTACTTCTAATATTTTCTCCTTGACCTGTAAGCTTTAGAATTTGACTATCATATTCTTGAGAGTTTTCATTTTGAGATTTCTTTCGGGAATTGATTGATGAATTCTTTCAATTTTTCTTGATAATTTCTTGATGTATTTTGCCTAGGCTCTTTTTTGATCATGGCCTCCAAATAGTCCACTAATTCTCAAATAATCTCTCCTTGATCTTTTTTCCAGGTCAATTTTTCCAATGAGATATTTCACATTTTCTTCTATGTTTTGATTCTTTTGATTTTGTTTTATTGTTTCATACAGGCATCAGTTTCCACTTGCACAATTCTAATGTTTAAGGAATTGTTTGCTTCAATGAATTTTTGCTATCTTTCTATTTGTCTAATTCTGTTTTTAAGATGTTCTTTTGTTCAACACTTTTATGCCTCTTTTACCAAGCTTTTAATTCTCTTTGCATAATTTTTCCATCACTCTTTTCTTACTTTTTCTTCCACAACTATTATCTCTTTCTTTAACTCTTCCAGGAATTCTTCTTGTGCTTCTGTCAAATTAGCAATTTTCTTTGAGGCTTTGGTTTTAGCTATTTTCACATTGCTTCTGAGTTTGTCTTGGTCTTCCCTGCCACCATGGTAGGGTCTTATGGTCAAGTTCTTGTTTGTTTGTTTGTTGCTTATTTTTCCAGCCTATTCTTGACTTTGAACTTTATGTTAAAGTTGGGCTCTGCCCACAATGGGCAGGCACTGTGCCAAGCTTCAGACTTTTTCCTGTTGCTGTTTTCAAGATAGTTCTGGGGTTCTGAGAATTTTTGGTGATTCCAATGTGGTGTGATCTGGGGAAAGGTATGGTCACTGTTTTCCTGTTCTGTACTCTGGTCTTTACCTTGGAAGGGACCCTGTTACTCCATAGCTGCAACACTAGTGTTCCTCTCTGCTTTGGAACTGTGACCAGAGCCCCTGCTCCCTTGTTACTGATCACAAGTATTCCTCTCCACCCTGGAACTGTAACTATAACTGCATATGGGCAATTGAGTTGCCAATCAGTACCACTATACCCAGTGCCAATATAAGGTCCCTTATAGTCATTTTCTGACCAGTTCTCTGATCCTCTTACCATCTCTGGAATGAGAGCTCCAAAGCTGCTGCTGCTACCTTATTTGCCTCCAAGGTCCACCTCTGTTACTGGTACTGCCTCTTACGTGCACTCAGGGACAGCCCCAAGCCAAGTGTCACAGATCTCTTCTTCAACCTTCTAAGTTGTCTTGACCTGGAAAAATGTCTCACTCTGACCTTTTGTTGGCTCTGTTGCTCCAAAATTCAATTGAAACATTATTTAAAGTTGTTTGGAGGGGAATGTTGGGAAGTTTAGCTGTGTTCTGCCTCCAGTTGACTATATTGGCTCTCTCAATCCTGTTTGTATGCTCATGATAGCATTGTAACCATCATTAGTAGAGGGTAAAGAGGGAAATAAATGTTTATTAAGCACTTATACATGCCAGGCACTGCTCTAAGTGCTTTATAAATATTATATCATTTGATTCTCACAACTGCCCTGGGAGGTAGGTGATATTATTATTCTCATTTTATAGTTGAGGAAACTGAGGCAGATACAGGTTTAAGAGCCTTGTTCAAGTCACATAACTATTAAGTGTCTAAAGCTGGATTTGAATTCAAGTCTTCTTGATTCTAGGAACTAGTAAACATTTAATGGATTTTTGTTGATTAATTGACAATGTGTTGCTAGTACAAATAACTGTGAATTATCCCTCCTTTCCCCATGATTTGCTCTCAGCCTCAGGAGCTTCTCAAGGTCTTCCATTACCCAGCATTATTACTTCTTTTCTTTTCTTTTTTATTTAAAAGTTCAATATTGATGGAGAATAGGGGAAAGCATAGAGGTAAATAGAACAATTAGCTGAATTTATAAATAAATTCAAACAGCTATGTGGCATGATAGAAAGAATGCTAAGCCTAGAGTCAGGAAGATCTGTGTTCAAATCTGGCTTCAAACACTTACTAGTTGTGTGACTCTGAGTAAGTCACTTAACTTCTATTTACTTCTGTTTCCTTATCTCTCAAATGGGTATAATAGTAACAGCTACCTCTAAGGTTACTGTGACTATCAAATGAGATTTGCAAGATTTCATCTTTTGGGTAAAAAAATATTGAAAAAGAAAAACGAAGTTTCATATACTGTCTCTTACAATCACAACAGATAGTTTTTCTTAATTTTTTTTTTAAACTTGGAAGGTACTATGAGGGTATTATTTATTGTGAAATGAACAATGAGTCAAAACAAAATAAATCAATAAAAATTTAAAATAAATAATTAAATCAATTTTTAAAAGGGAAGATTGAGAGAAATGAACCATTAAATATTGGTAGATGGAATTAGTTAACTAGCAGACACATAGTGTGTAACTAAGAAGGACCAGCCCTAGTGGGCATCATAGTCATGAGTCAGACTAGCCAAGGAACAGCAAGACAGGGAACGAATTCTGGGGCATGATGCCAAAAGGAAGAAGAAAGTCTCCAAAGACTAATTTTGTCTACTTTACTATTTTGCCTATGGCTGTCTCTGATTCCAGCCTCATTCCTGGCTGTTCTGTCAACCGAGATTACTTTGACACAAAGAAATAAGACATATCCTCATAGTCAGTCATCATATAACCAAGCCTACACTAAGCCTAAATGTTTGCCCAGGGCGCTGAAAAAAATGGGCTTCTTAACACGTAAGAGGAGCTGACAGAAAGCAGCTTTCCAGAGTTCAATCTTTATCATTCTGACCAATCACTCCAGGCCGTGTCTGGATGTTCTTCAGTCATATCTATTGTGGGACAGCAGGAGTGAATGAGCTGATATATTGATGAAAGTATAACTAAAAAGTAATAATGTATATCCTTATATGTGTGTATAAATGGATACCAATAGAAATAGAAGTATTTTGTTGTTCAGTTGTTTCACTCATGTCCCATTAGACATAGATTTGTTTAGCTATTAAACCTATTATTTAAAAAACCATCCCAAGTTAGTAAAGTTGCTCTTTTACCACTTTCACAAACATGATTCCTAGCTTAGGAAGACTACAAGGCCTTTATTGATTATCACTCTGGAGTGTCATTTGTTCTTTCAGTGATTCAGCCCCACAACTTTAGTCCTTATTTCTATTAAAGTGATTTCCTAGAATTGACACCACACATTTTCAACTCTGCTCCTAGTAGCTTTCCATCTTTTGTTAAAAGAAGAAAAAAAAGAAAAAGCTGCTACATTTCAATATAACAAAGACCAGACCCAAAGGTAAGTAATTTAAAAAAAAAATCACTGAGGCAGTTTGTTAGGGGGCATTATGACTTTAAAGATTAGCTAATGATCATATCAAAATTCTGAAAATTTGTAAGTCCTTGGGTGGCTCCAGGTAACTAATTTTATTTCTTTTTGATTGATTTTCCTTCAGCAATTATGGGAAGGATAAAACTGATGCCTGTAGGTTTGAGTAGAGTCTCAATTAGCTTTGAAATTTATGGTAAAATGGTGCCTCAAATCGAGCCTCATACTAGTTGTGTGACCTTGGGTAAATCACTTAAATTCTCTTTGCCTCAGTTTCTTCATCTAGGAGATTAAAATAGCACCTACCTCCCAGGGTATTATGAGGACCAAATGAAATAAAAACATTTAGAGTAGTTCCTGGCACATAGTAGGTACTATATAAATGGTAGCTCTTTCTACTACTACTACTACTACTACTACTACTACTACTATTACTACTACTACTACCACCACCACCACCACCACCTGGATAAAAACTTATTCAATTGTAAACTTTTCTTAGAGAGCCTTTTTAAAAGGGCTGGATTAGAAGTCTTTCTCCCCAATCTCAACAGAAAGTCAGTCTAAGAAGAATGAGGGCTGCTACCATCAGAATATTAGATAGCTTGTCTTTTAAACCTAAATGAAAATGTATGCTAGGTCTATCTTATGATATTTTCCTTCTCTGATTTGGTATGATATTTAATTTCTAAAATTAACCAGAATGTACCTTAGTTTCTGAATGCTTCAGTCTCACACTTGAAAGGGTCTCCTTTTATGTATAGAATGGTTTTCCATAAACATACATATTTGTGTCTAATGGTAGCCATCTCTAGGGTGGGGAAGGAGAGAGAAAAAAAGGAAAAAGAGTTCCGTGTTAACTTTATTATATATTTAAAAGGAACAGCAAGTTGTGCATAATTGATTTGTAGGTTTATGTATAATCAACATTTTTTCTGTTCTACCATGTTATAGAAATTCTTGATTTATTTCTTAAGTTCAGACTAAAATAAATAAATCAACAAAAAAGAAATGCTCTTTTGATTTCCTCTAGTTATGCCTCTAATGGATGTTAAGTGGCCAAGTGGATAGAGTGCTAGACATGGAGTCAGGAAGACTCATCTTCCTGAGTTCAAATCTGGCCTCAGGGGGCAGCTATGTGGCTCAGTGGATAAAGCACCAGTCTTGGATTCAGGAGGACCTGAGTTCAAATCTGGCCTCAGACACATAACACTTACTAGCTGTGTGACCCTGGACAAGTCACTTAATCTTATTTGCCTCAGTTTCCTCATCTGTAAAATGAATTGGGACAGAAAATGGTTAACCACTCCAGGGTCTTTGTCAATAAAACCCCAAATGGGGTCACAAAGAGTTGGACAAGGCTGAAAAAAATGACTGAAGTGCCTCTAACAGCTGCCTCCTAGATGTGTTTATACCATTAGGTACACTGGATAATAGTGATAAAGTACCTTAAGTTATATGACAGGAATGAGGATAAGTGAAGAATAGGCCTTACTCTGACTTTTCTTTTTTTTTTTTTTTTTTGGTTTGGAAACTTCTTTTCAAAACCAAACAAAACAAGAAATAGTTCTCCCATACAGCATTGATCTTCATGTAGTATTGAAATGATCTCTGTCGGAGTGAGTTGAGAAAACCCTGACATGTGACATAACTGGAGTTGACCAAGCCAAGAGAGAACCCAGGCAAGACTGGAAATTGGCAGTTTGTCTTTGTTAACTTGCCACCTCTCCAGTCAGCTTATTTCATCCCTTTCATTTTTTTGTTTCATTTCCTTCCCACTGGAGTTCTTTACACTCTCCCTTCTATATTTTGTTTCATTTTGCTTTTAGCTATTACCCAGGCTCTGCTACTGTTCTAGTACTAAAAGCATTAATAATAATAACAACATTTATATAGTGCTTTAACATTTGCAAAGCACTTAACATGTTATCTTATTTGACCCTCACACAAACTTGTGAGGTAGATGCTATTGTCACTCCCATTTTTTTAATGAGGAAACTGAGTCAGAGATTGATTCAGTGACTTGCCCAGGGTCACACAGCTAGTCAATATCTGGGGCAGGATTTGAACTCTGGACTTCCTGAGTCCATGGCTCTGTCTGCTATACATACAGTGATGTGATATCTATCTATCTATTCAAAGACTATATGTACATATATATATATATATACATATATACATATAAATGTATGTATAGATATAGATATGGATAACATAATCCAGCTGTCTCTAGTAAATTTGAGGTATAAGTTTCTAGGAGTAGTTGTATTTTTCAATGGTGCCATTTTTGGCCCATTGACAGCCTGGATTACAATGCAAATTCCTTGGGAGCAGGGAATGTTTTTTGCTCTTTTAAAATTTTTGCATACCATTCTTTGTATCACCAGCACTTAACACAGTACCAGGTACATAATAGCCACTAAATAAATGCTTATTTATAGCAATCTGCCTTCATTCAGTGGCCCTTCCTTAATGCTCTACAGGATGTCCTAATAGGGATTACTTAGGGACTTCTCTGTGACTGTTTCAAATCAGACCACTGCTCAGGACCTTAGCTGAGCCTATAACATCTTGGCCTTTGGGACACTCACCCCTTCCTTCTGTGAATGAGCATCTCACTGCTGTAAAGGGTATAGATGATTAAATACTTAGCATATTTCCTCTGAAAGGTTGTCAAACCGTACACTAGCCTATTCTAATTCACAATACTGAATAATAAGAATGATTCTATTTTGGAAAAAATAAGCAATTGAATAAGGTAACCCATATTTATGGTCTTAGAAATGAAACAGCAGTAACCCCCAATGTTCTATAGTCCAAGTAAGTAAACATAAAGACATTAATATTTAAAAACATTATGTCACGATTTATGAATACTATATTTGATAATTCTATGCATATTTAAGTACATGCTGATAAATCTAGCAACATGATAGAGGGAAAATCACATTACCAATGAAAGTGAATATCATGTCGGGTCAGTACACATTCTGAGGATTTATTCACATAGATATGAGATTCATTCCATTCCTGGAATCCCATTGTAGACTCTATAATAGCTACAGAGAGATATCAAATGCATTTACTTTAATCACACCAAATGGCATTGCTGCATTTTTTATAGTTACCGTTATTAACTTTCACCAATGTTCTGTCTTGCCTTTAGAGACTACAGCTATTATATTTAGGTCAGACAAGTGTGTTGTATCCATAGTGCTCTGAAAGCAAACACAGAGTGTTGATGGTAATAACCTAATGTTAAAAGAACACCTCTCCTAGACTGCACATGTTCTGTTATATATAGGATAAAACACACATCTCAGCTTGAGAGCCTGTATTTAGGTCCCTATATCCTCATTTTCTCTCTAGTCAATGTACTTGGAACAACATTCATTTGTGCATGTATTTATCCATTTAGTAACAAAAATAATAACAATAGAAATTTATACAGCACTTTAAAGTTTGCATAACAATTTGTAAACTATCTTATTTGAGACCACAGCACAGCTATGAAGGAGATAGTATGGGCATTATTTCCCCCATTTTACAGAAGAGAAAAGCCAAACTAAGAGGCCCAATGTTCACATAGCTAACAAATGTGTCAGAACCAATACTAAGAATACCTACTATGTGCAAAGTACTTTTAGAGTTACCAAGTTGCAGAAGATTAAATAGCTACCTTAAGCTTTAAAGGGCAATCAATCTAGTAGGAGAAATAATACTCATAGCTACAATATAAAGTAGCAGTAGTGATGGCGGTGGTAGCAGTAGTAGTAGTAACAGTAGTAGTACAGAGACCCAGTGTCATGGGGCAATAATCTGCAGTGAAATTAAGATACTTGTCCTGGATTGAAACCAATAGCTTAGAGCTGATGCACTTGGATGGTTTTAATAGTTTTCCCTTGTCTATCATTTTTACTTTGTGTTTACACAACTGAGATTTTCTTTCACTATATTTCCATTGGCAGTGACATGATATTTTAATACATGGAGGAGCCCAGTTCCTTGTGCATAGTAGATCCTGAATTTATGATTGCTAAATGGAAATGGATCTGTACATTCATAGTTTTTTTTTTTTTACTATATTTTAAAAATTAGATCAGTGATTTCTTTCTTGAAGGGAACTCTTAGTAAGTTAGATTCCTCCACTGAAGCTGGTCAGTACCTTTCTCTGCAACTTACAGAGAAAGAAAGTTGTCTTGGTTAATAGTCTGAGGTTAAGAGACTTATCCAGAATCACTCAGCAAGCGTACAGCCATATACTCTCCGATTTACCCATTTATTCATCCTACAAGCATTTAACAAGTTTCTATGTGCCAGGATCTATATTAGCTACTAGAGATAAAGTTGTTTTTTTTTTTAATGTCCTTGTCTTCAATAAACGTATGTTGCATTGGTGCTAAAAAATATACTCACAGAAAATTAAATAGGAACCATGCAAAAGTCAGAAAGCAATTTCTGGCTTGATTGAGAGTACTATCATGTAGAGCAATCAGAGAAGGCTTCCTGTAGGAGGTACCATCTTAGCTGTTTTGAAGAAAGCCAGGTATTCCATGAGACAGAGGTGAGGAAGTATATTATAGGCATTGGGGATGGTCAATGCAAAGGTACCAAGATCAAAGAAAGATCATATATGGCAAAAACCAAGTAGACCAATTTGGCTAAGATATAGAATGCCTAAAGAGTGACGATTATCCTAAAAAAGATGGACTGGAGACAGATATAAACTGAACTTTACAAATTTCTAATCTAGCCTGAGCTTTCTATAAAATAATACAAGAAAAAAATGAATGGATGATGAGAGATCAGGATATTTCGGGGTCATGCCCAATTACTTTTCAGGTTCTTTGCCCCTAAATGTTCATTAGGTGCTCAACAGTGCTACATCTACCACAGAATGAGGGATTACCCCTTAAAGGTCTGTCTAAATATAGCCCGTCTAAAGACTTTAGTCAAAATTATCTTTAAGTGAGACATAAAACCAATCCCAAAGATGATTGTATTCCAGGCCAAAATCTGGTCTCACCTCATCACCATGGAAACTTACACAGTCTGATAAAAGTCTTCTAGCCCCTTGTATTGTGCTGTGTGAGGAGGGAAAGTCAGCTCTATAGGGTGAGCAGTTAGGGAAGTACCATCAACATAAATGGGAAGGGGACAAGTTGCACAAGCATCCCAAAGCCCACTGTCTCAGTAGATGATTGACAGTACAGCCTGCCTTGCTCCCCAGTGCCACCTGCTGCTTGCAAAAGCAATCCTCTGGCAACGGGTACTCTTGACCTAAGTATTTTCCCAGGCTCATTCATCTTGCACACAGCTGCAAATGTAACTTTTCTTTGGTGTATCAGTGCAGTATTTTCTTCAGGTCTTTCAGATTTCTCTATTTACACAGTTTCTCTCCATGTGGCTCTGTCTCCTTTTAAGGAATAAGTCCAAGGGTCCAGGTAACCTGTGGCGCTGTGGAAAGAATGCTAAATTTGGAGCCATAAAATGTGACTTTGAATCCCAATCCTGCCCTTACTTCTAGTATGATGTTAGACAAGTCAACTTATTCTCTCTATGCCCTAGTTTCCTCATCCAAAAATGAGAGAGTTGAGCTAGTTGATATCTCAGGTGTTTTCTAGCTTTAAATCTTTGACATTCAGATCATGAATCAATGCCAGAAGAGTTTATCATTGAGTCAATGAGAATTGATATTGAGAAGGATTCAAGCCTTGCCTAGGGAATTCACAACTTATCTGGGTGACAGAGGGATGGGGAAGAGTAATTATGCAGGCATTCAGATAATATTTTAATGCTGCTACTCACTTGATCAATCATGCTGTTATGTACATATGTACATGTTCGAGGATTTTCATCAGCTGCCAATATCTTATGTATCTAGCATTTTATCTCTCTCCCAATATCACCTGTATGTTAATGAGTCTCCTTGCCATCCAAATTCATACATTACCCATTTCTATTTCTGCACCTTTCATTATGATCTTTTCCCCTAGATAATCCTTTCACTTATTTTCTGATATATGGCCACTGCCTTCAAAATCCAATTCAAGAATATTTGCTAGTGTTTTTTTCTATCATCCAAGTCCTAGTTGAGAACACCGAAGGTTTCTTCCTTTCTTTGAGCCTCATCACTAATGTGTATATTGTTTGTATGAAATCATACGCCTCATTTTATTTTTAGATGAGTAATCTCCAAAGTAGGGGGCAGATATATGTTTGTGTGTGTATGTGGTGGTGGGGAGGGATATAGTGACACACGATAGGTCAAGGCATGACCCTATGTGGTGTGATCAATCAATAAATGAGAGTAAAGACAGGTCACATTCTACCATCACGGTGATAGCCAATTCTGGGGCTTGTCTACCATACTTGTCATCATCTCTCAACACTCCTATACTTTGCTCACTCTCTCTGCTGTGCAAGATCCCAATCTTTTCCTTTCTGTTCTGGTTATCAGATCCTTAGGACAGTAATAACCTACCCTACCTGCCATGCATAATAGATGTTCAGATGCTACTGGAGAAATTCGACCCATTTCCTGCCTTCAGGGTCATCTTGTGGTTATGGAAGGTACTCCTGATTGGTCAGATTCTGCACCTGACTAGCATTATATCCTCCTTTTTCATTTTGAATGGGATAGATTGAATTACATATAATTAGCAGACACAATGAGTTATGATCTGTAGCACAGGAATTGTTCTATTATCTTTCTCCCAAATCTTCTCTCCACCATTTTCCAAATTCCCCAATTATTGTTGAGGGCAATTTTATCCTTTTAGTCACTAACATTATAAGAACTTGTGCAACATCTTCAGTTCTTCACTTTCCCTCATACCATGCCCATGTATCCAATGAGTTGGCATATCTGTTCAGTTCAGTCACCACCTTTTCCACATTTGTCTCCTCTATTCACATAACTACCACCATAGCTCAGTCCCTCACCACTAGTCAGTTCTATTTCAATAGCATCCTAATAAACCTAAGTCTGGCTCCATTCCAAATGATACTCTATAATCTTGGTAAAGCAGGTAAAGTGTTTTTCCTAAAGTATAGGTCTAAAGATATTACTCACCTACTCAATACAGTCTAATGGCTTTCTGTTGCATACATTGTTTCCCTATTGAATGTGCTTTAATCTTTATCTCATCTTTTTTTTTATTTCTACTTTTGTGTAAGTTTTAAACTATACATAAATATTATGTACCACTAGTGGCTCCTCTATATCTGTCAGCCTCACTCCCTGTTTGTATGTCTCTTTCTGCCTCTACTTCTCTAATTTATTTATTTTACATTTACCCAACAAAATTAGAATCTCCTTGAGTGCAGGGTTTATTTTGCTTCTTTTATACCTCTCAAAGCACCTTCTATAAAACTGTGCTTAAATAAATGCTTGATAAGTATTCATTGAATGATCATCAAAATAAATGTTTTTTATCCCTATATTTTTATCAATATTCCCTACACTTAGAGAATCAATTTATGAATTTTGTTACATGTGGACATTTCCAATTGATAACTATAAACATATAATGGAAACTCATTTACTGCAAATAAGTTTGACATTTTAGAGTATTTTAAATGAAAAAATATAATGCTATAACAAACTAGTAGACAGAGGTTTAACGTAAATGATGTTTTGAAATTCATTTAGCTGCAAAATTTGTGACTAGAAGAACTTCTGTTCATATAGCATGTGTAGACCTCTAATATAGCCTTACTAATGAAAATCACATTTTGGGTAAATGGAGACAAATGGAATGACAAAGTAAATACTACAGGGACCTACAAAAAGCCAGCCTTTTGCTCAAACAATTCTGAAATGACTTGGAGAAAGATTTGGAAGGTGTCTGATCTGAATCAAAATTCTAATTCTAAAGACAACAATAGCAAAGAAACAAAAATAAAATACTCACAAAGCTGCAGAATGTTAATGTGAAAAGGATCTGAGGGACCATCGAGTCTAAACCCTTCCTCTTAAAAGTGAGGAAAATGAGGACTAGAGGAGGGGAAACAGCTTACTCAAACCAAACAGTGAGGTAGAGGAAAGAAGGAAAGAAGGAAAGAGGAAGGAAAGAAAGGAAGGAAAGAGGGAAAGAAGGAAGGAGGGAAGGAGGTAGGGAAGGAATAAGGATTGGGGGAAGGTAGGAGGGAGAAAGAATGAGGGAGGGTGGGAAAGAAGGAAATAAGGATGGAGGGAGAAAAGAAGGAAAGAGGGAGGAAGGGAAAAAGAAGGGAAAGAATGAGGGAGGAAGGAAAGATGGAAGGATTCATTAAGCACAAGGTACTCTACTAAGTGCTTTACAAATATTATCTCATTTTATCCTCACAATAACTATGTAAGGTAGCTGCTGTTGTTATACTCAGTTTACAGGTGAGAAAACTGAGAAAGACAGAGCTTAAGTGATTTGCCCAAGATCACACAGCTAGTAAGTGTCTGAGACTGGATTTGAACTCAAATCTTTCTGACTCTGGGTCCACGTCCTCTATCCACTGCATCACCTTATTCTCTAAAAATCCTACACATCCCTAAAAACTGTAGGACTAGATTGTCATTCTCTTGATTCCTAGCCCAATATCCTATTTCTATATAGTTTAAACAGAAGTTGTCTAAAAATCAAAGACGGAAGACTCAAGCATAAGAGACATTCTCTATACTTCTCAAAATTCATTGGTAGTGGATTTTAAAACAAATGTCCAACTCCTTATGGTTCTTGGGAAACTAAACAATATGTAACAACAATAACAACAACAATAATAATAGCTGGCATTTCTGTAGTACTTTAAGATTTGCAAAGCATGCCATCTAAACAACAAAGACTTCCCAACAACAAAGACTTCCCTCATATAAAAAATAATAAGCATATATATTATATACATATATTCTAATGTGATTTGTGTTATCCTACTGAAGAAAAGTCATTTTTCTTTGGTTCTGGCATAGAAAGAGTATAATCAACCATTTATGATTCTCATCATCTTTTTAAATGCCAATAAAACAAAGAAAAAAAGCCTCAACTGAGATAGATATGGAAATTCTAGGTAAAAGGGAAAATTCAGTAGGTTCTTAGCTAATGAAGACAAATCTTTAGTATTCTCCCCAAAGCACTTGCTGGAACATTTTTGTTGAGTATCCTTTGAATTCCCATTCCCTCTAACCATGTTCAACTTGGTGCAAAACTGCTTTATTCCTCTTGATCCTAGGTGACATGAGAATAAATTTGTAGACACTGGTCATGCTTTCAGTTTCTACAATCTGTTATTTACTGATTTTTTTTTCTTTTTACTCAAGGATATTGCACAATTAGATTTTAGCAAACATGACTAAGGAGCCATACCAATTTTTTTTTCTTAAGGCTGCTCCTACATATCTGTGGCATCAGTAATGTAGGGAACTCCCAAATGAGTCTGCAACCATTGCAGGTTGACACATTTTCTACAACCTACAGACCTAGAGAATTGTCTAGAGTTTAAATTATTTGACCAGTCACACAGCCAGTAGGTGTCAGAAGCAGGCGTGCAACCCAGGTCTTCCTCACCCTAAGGCAAACATTATAACATTATGCCATGTTACAGCTACTGTGTCTGTATAAAAGATATAAAATATTCTGTATTTTTGGGGTGGGGAACAGTGGAGTTCTTATTAAGATGTCCTAAATGTTTGTTCTCATTTTTAACTGACTCCACAATTTCCACAATCTTAGTCATATTAAAGAAGTCCAAATGACTTTTTCTTCCTTCCTTCTGGACTCAACTCTCTAATTTGCTAGGCAATTTGTACCCAATTGACTCTGATTGACAAGTATTACAATGGAACTGGGATCAGGTCTATAAAAATATGGCACTTGACATTGCTTCCTTCCTGCCCTATTCCCTTATTTTTAGTTTCAGTTTTAAATGCCATACTCACAAAATAATCTGCTACATTTAAACATTTCTCTTGATGTAAAAACTTAAAATGTCAGAAGTTAAAGGAGAAAATAGATCATCCAATTTAACTCTCTTGTTTAATATATAAACATCTAGGAAAACCACACCAACAGGAATGCTCATTCATTCATGAAAACTTGCACTGGGCACTGAGTGTTTTTTTTTTTAAACTACTATTTGAGTCAGTATTTCTGTGTAGACAGAAACTGAAAAGTGTGAAAATGAGCAGGCTTTCAAAGATAAGTAGTAACTGGATTTTCTTGCTCGAAAGTTTTCATGGAGAAAAAATGCTAACTTTCTAAAGAATACCTAGACCATGGAATCTTCTGACTCTTCCCTTTCTTTAAGCCTTATATTCAGTTACCATGTCCTGCAATTGTTTCTTGAAAATGCTTTTCACATCTGTCTGGTCCTTTCCATTCTCCCTGCCAACACTATAGTCCTGGCTCTCATCACTTCATGCCTAGACTCCTGCAGAAAACTCCTAACCAATATACCTGTTTTCAATCAATCCTACAAGTCTTTTCCAGTTAAATTTTCCTAAAATACCAATTTTATCATTTTAATCCCTTCATCAACAACTTCCAGTGTCCTTGCTCACAATATAAACATGAAAATCCTTTACATGTCATTTCAGGATCTTCACAATGTCCATATGTTTCTAGACTCATCTCCCACCATTCCCTAAACAAAACGCTTCCACTAAGCTGGTTTTCTCATCATCTCTCCAAAGTATCTAGCCCAGTCTAAGCTACAAGCTTTTGATTGTTTCCCCCTTACTCACAATGTCCTTTACTTCATGTTGCCAGTCTAGTTTCTACCCATCCTTCAAATGAGGGAAGGAATGTATACCATCTGGCTGTGATAACAACGTCATTTAATTTTATGTTCACTGACTTGCTATATTTTGTATCCATTTTTCCACGAAAATGAAAGACTTTTACCAGTGAAGTATCAATCTGAGGCATGACATTTTTGTAACTTCCTTCACTTTAATTGCATTAAGCACAGAGTATGGGTGTAGATATCTTGTATTTTGTAAATTACATGATCTTAGGAAGATATTCCAAAAGAAAAGCTTCATTCTACTTAAAAACAAAATTTTAAGTCTTGGGATTTTTTTACTCTCTTACAGATTCAAAGGTATAATCTTCATCCCAAATCATGGGTATGGATGTTGTCTTATTTATTGTCTTTATTTTCATGAAAAAAATAGTTCTTACTATTTTAAAGAGTGAAAACAGTACTACATTAAAGATGATTAATTAAAATGTATTTCTGTTTTATACAAGTGTTCCAAAATCAGTTTTTCAGTAATCATTGAATTCATGTAGCTCATAGAATCAGAAAAAAGAAAGACAACAAAGCTTAAGAATGTAAATAACTGAAAAACTTTGTATAATAGGCATTCAATGTCTTCCAGACTTTCTAAAAAGAGTGAGAACTTTTTTACCCCATGTCACTTGTTTGAATAAAACCCAGGTTAGAAGTGACTAAAAATTGTTACCATCTGACAGCTCTTGACATAGTTGAAATTAATTGATTCTCAGCCTTGAATACAGGTGTTCACATTCATAGCAAAGCCACCATTCTATTTCCACCAACTGACTTCCTTGTTAGAAATGTGAGTAAAAAAATCCAAAGACCAAATTGTATAATCATGTAAATGAGAAATGGAAAAGACCACTTAGGTCATTTTGTCTAATCTCTAGAGACTCAGCCATGGCTACTTCCTACACCAAATCCTTAAGTGTTGTGTCCAGTTCAATTTTCAATAATTTAAGTGATGTGACTTTACTTCCTCCCTCCTCCTTCCAAATGTCTAAACAGTTGGATTTTTTTTTTAGATTTCTGTTTGCTGCTCTAGCAAACACTCTAAGGAATTCCTGCACTTTCTCTGTATTCCCAGGCTTCTACCACAGAGTACTAAACTGAAGCCAACCTTTTTGTAATCAAATAGGAATGAGGTAAAATACTGAATTATTTATCTCGATGGGTGGTCCTGTCAGACAGAGATAAATTTTGGAAGGTAATAACTATGACCTATCACAGACATTTTAAGAGATTGTTAATGTTTCGAATTTAGTCAGCTAGGTGGTGCAGTGGATAGCCAACCTGAAGTCAGGAAGACCTGAATTCAAATCCAGTTTCATACACTTATTAACTGTGTGACTATGGGCAAGTCACATAAACCTGTTTGTCTCAGTTTCCTCAACTGAATAATGAGCTGGAGAAGGAAATGGCAAACCATTCCAGTATCTTTGCCAAGAAAACCTCAAACGGGGTCTGGCATGACTAATTAACTAAATAACAACAGATCAAGAAATCAAGAAATCAAGAAAAGAGGCTACAATTTGGGATACTCTCTTTTGCCTTTAAATACAATAATGTGCTTACATATGTTATAAATATTATATTTACAGTTTATAAAACTTGCAAGTGTTATTAATGTCAAATAATTTAAAACTTTAATTACTGTACAGATTTCTTATATTCTACGACTTGTCCATGTTGTCCCACAAATTCTTCACAGGGTGTATACCCCATGGTGGGAATATCTTCTAGATTTCTAGACAATTTGCAAATACCAGTGGACCAATTGTGCTGTCCATCAATTATCCTTTATTCCTGCTACCACCCTCAGTGGAATATTTGATGCTTTCCAATACATTTTCTTTGCTCAGCAAGCACAGAAAAGAAAGCATAACAAAAATCATATACTTTAGTAAATACAAGCTCTACTTACTTTAAGATAATCCTTTTTTAAAGTGATCATTCTCAAATTCTTATCAGATTTCTCATTTTATAGTACTGGGAATATAGAAAACAATAAAAGGCAGCAAATCAGAAGCAAATCTTGTATAAACATTCAATGATCCTGTTTCTCAAAGGGTATTACTTATGTCCCCATTACCATCTGCTAACTTTTCTTTTATCCCTTTATAGTAGAGTTTTATAGTACATCTGGGGAGAAAGGGAATGTTTTTCAACTAAATGACAAAGAAATCTTATACAACTTTCTTTTTTTTTGTCAGAAGTGAGAAATTATATTCCTTATGTTAACACACCAAACATTTTAACAGTTTAGAGTTTCACATGTGTGGAAATAATTTTGTGGTTAGCCACCACCTGCTTTTCCAGCTTCTGGTAAATCTGGTTTATTAATACTCCACTTAAAAAAAAATTCATGCATACCAAATTGTGCCTTTCCCTAAAAGAAGGCTGAAAGAGTAAGTTAGAACAGCTATTTTGGCCAGAAAAAGGCCATACAAGCTAAGAGTCATATAATGTCAGAATATCTCTTCTGGGGTAGACCTTGGTGCTGTTAAGTACCATAGTTATAATAAAGCCACACTCTATCATTTTTGTTATTTTTATTTAAATAATATTTTATTTTTCCCTAATTACATATTAAGAATTTTTTTTTAGGCAATTGGGGTTAAATGACTTGCCCGGGGTCCCTCGGCTAGTAAGTGTCAAGTGTTTGGTCAGAGATTGAATTTGAACTCAGGTCCTCCTGACTTCATGGTGGGTGCTCTATTCACTGCACCACTAGCTGCAGCAGTATTTAGTCTTACAAGATTTTGAGTTCCTAATTTTTCTCCCTCCTTCCCCTCCCCTCTTTTGAAAATGGTAGGTAGTTTGATATAGTTTATACAAATTCTATCATGTAAAACATTTCCACATTCATCACAGTTGTGGAAGAAGAAATAGATCAAAAGGAAATAAAACCATGAAAAAGGACAAAGTAAGTGATAAAAAGTGTGCTTCAATCTGCATTCTGAGTCCATCAGTTCTTTATCTGGCTATGGATAGCATTTTCCTTCATGAGTCCTTTGTACTTGTCTCAGATCACTATGTTGCTGAGAAGAAATGAGTCATTCATAGTTGATCATCATACAATGTCACTGATACTGTTTTCCTCATTCTGCTCATTTCTCTTTGCATCAATATATAATCTATCATTTCTGTATTGTTATTTGGACCTAGTTAACTTCAAACAAGGATAACTGTATAAATTGTCTTCTTAGTCATCATCATTTTTAGTGAAGTGTGTGTGCATATATATACATACATATGTATATATAAATATTTCCTTTTTGTTTTCAGAGAATTACAGAATTTCAGAGTTAAAAGAAGGTACCTAAGTAGGCAGCTAGGTCCCTCAAATCTACACCCTAAGGGAAAATAAAACAATCCTTTCTAGAGCATAGTATCAAGTCTTCATCAAGCTTTTTTTTTTTTTTTTGAAGACTTTCAGTGAGGGAGAACCTATAACCTTGTAAGGCAGATTTTTAGTATCTCTAAATATAAGGAAAATTTTCACTAAATCAAGCCTAATTTTGCCTCTTTGTAACTTCCATTTCTTTGTTACTACACTTGGTTTGCCTTCAAGAAGCAGAGACCAAGATTGATTTTTCTTTCACATAACAGCCTTTCAAATGCATAGAACTGTTTATGTAACTAGTTTCAGTCTAGAACTAGGACTAACACCTACCATATAGGCTAACCATACTTGACAAGACCTTTATCTCATATAATAATTATATTTTGGAGAGCACAATATTATTCATTCAACAAACATCTTAACTAAACCAACCGTTTGTCAAGGCCTTCTATCATGTTAGTAAAAATATGAAAGGAAAAAAAATTGAGAATAAAATTCAAAGCTTGTTTTCTGTAAACAACAAAGACAGAAATTAGAAATTATTGTCTAACCATAACTCCAATTAATCCTCCATTTAACCACTAAAGTGATTTTCCTAAATTGTAAGTCTGTTCTCATCACTCCTCCCTACTCGATAAATTCCTCTGGCTCCCTATTAACTCCAGGTTCAAATACAAGATACTCTCTTTGGAATTCATAAACCCAACTGCCTTCTACCTTCCCAGTTTCCTCATACTTTACTCAGATGTGTATTCTTAGATCCAGTGACATTGTCCTACTTCTTGTTCCACAATCAAAATACTCCATCTTTTGGTTTCAGGCATTCTCTCTGGCTGTCCCCCATTCCTGGAATGCTCTCCCTCCTTGCTCTGCCTAGTGAACTCCTTGGCTTCCTTTAAGTCTTAACTAAAATCCTTTCTTTTACTGGAAACCTTTCCTATCTCATCTTAATGACTAATGATTAATTAATAATTAATTAGCCCTCTGTTAATTATTTCTTATTTATTATATATCTATATATATACATATACGTGTATGTGTCTGTGTGTGTATATATATACACACACACACACACACACACACACACACACACACACACAGATTTGTTTGCATATTGTCTCCCCCAACAGGTTGTGGGCTCCCTTGAAGGCAGAGACTGGCTTTTGCCTCTTTTTGCATCCCCAGGGCTTAGCAAAGTGTCTAGCCCATAGCCACTTCATACATATTTACTGACTGAGAGAATGTAATTCCAGGTATGTGGGTTGGCCATTGTGAAGGCACAGAGATTAGAGGTGGAATATCATATGTGAGGGTCCATTGTGGCTGGATAACAGTGCAGGATGGTAGAGAAAAGTTCAGTGTGGCTGGAAAACTATGTTGAAGTCAGATTTTGTAGGGCTTTAAAAGCTAAACAGAGAACTTCATATTTTATCCTAGAGGCAATAAGAGCCACTGGTGTTGTTATTGTCACTGGGCAGCTAGCTGGTACAGTAATAGAGGGCAGGGCCTGGAGTCTTAGTCTTCCTGAGTTCCAATCTGGCCTCAGATACTTACTAGGTGTGTGACCCTGGGCAAGTCATTTAACCCTATTTGCCTCAGTTTCTTCATCTGCAAAATGAGCTAGGAGAAAGAAATGGCAAACCACTCCCGTATCTTTGCAAAGAAGACCTCAAATGGAGTCACAAAGAGTTGGACATGACTGAAAAACAGTTCAACAATCGAAAGGAGTTGTTATAGTTGGGAAATCACATGTTTGTATCTGTACTTAAGTGACTTTGCAGCAGTACATTTATAGGATGAACTGGTCTGGTGAACCTTGAAACAGGCAGACTAATTAGGAGGCTGTTGCAATAATCCGACAAGAGGTGATAAGGTGGTAGTTGTGTGAGTGGAAATCATATATTAGAGAGACAGTTAGGTGGTACAGTGGATAGACCACCAGTCCTGGATTCAGGAGGACCTGAGTTCAAATCCGGTCTCAGACACATAACACTTCCTAGCTGTGTGACCCTGGGCAAGTCACTTAACCCCATTGCCTAGACAGAAGAAGAAGAAGAAGAAGAAGAAGAAGAAGAAGAAGAAAAATGAAAGTCATATTACATAGAAGAGATGATATGAAGGTAGAAACATCAATATTTGTCAACTTAACAGATGCATGGGGTGAGGGAGGGAAAGAAGTCTAAAATAATGTTGAACTTATGCATCTAAAGTCCTAGAAGGATAGTAGAGCCTTCTATGGAAATAGGGATATTTGGAAGATAAGAGGGTTTAGGAGGAAAGACAATAGGCTCAATTTTAGACAAGTTGAATTTAAGATGTCCTTAGGACATCAAGTTTGAAGTGTCCAATAGTGATATGGGACTGAAGCTCAGAGGAGAGGCTGGGGAGGAATACATAGATCTAGGAGTCATTTGCGGAAAAACAATAATTAAATCCTTGATAGATGATGACTTTACCAAGAAAAAAAATATAGAAGGGGAGAAAAAGAAGCTCTAGGACATAACCTGTTGTTATTGTTGTTGTTGTTGGTGGTGGTGGGCCTTCATTGAGGATCAGCAGCATCATGAGAGTGCTGTGAATGACAAATTTTCAAAGGAAATGATAGATTGGTAAAAAGCAAACAGGGGAGTGTAGTGTAGATCATGAAAACTCAGAGCAGCAGAGGTGACACACAAGACATGGCCTTCAATTACAGTGTCAAATGCAGCAGGTTGAGAATCATTAGCATTAAGAAAAGACCATCAGACTTTTAAATAAAATTGTTATATTCATTGTCATATTATTGTTCCTAAGAATGCAGTAATATTTCATTTATTTAAATATGACATCTATTTATTCATTCCTCACTTGATGGGCATTTACTTTTTTTCTAATCCTTTACTACAAAAAAAAGGGGTCATCTGAATATATGTGTGTGTATCTCCCTGTCTCTCTTTATATCTATCTACCTATCTATCTACCTATCTATCTATCTATCTATCTATCTATCTATCTATCTATCTATCTATCTATCTATCTATCTAT
>NW_020954608.1:18816814-18831994 GCF_900497805.2 Vombatus ursinus
TATCTATCTATCTATCTATCTATCTATCTATCTATCTATCTATCTATTTATCTATCTATCTATCCATCTATCTATCTATCCATCTATCTAAAATTGTTCTACTCTTTATACTCTTTACCACCTAGGAATATCTGACCAGCAGTGGGATATCTAGTTCTAGAGGACTGGAAATATTTGTCACTTTTTTTTTAAAGCATAATTTCAAATGGTTTTCCATAATGGTTGGAACAATTCAGAGTTTCAAAAACGTAATAGTGTGCCCCTCCAACTTTGACTAATTCCATCTATTATCATCTTTGTCTATATTCTAGGTGTGAAGTGAAACTTCAAAGTTGCTTTGATTTCTATTTCTCTTATTATTGGTGATTTAGAGGAATTTCCTATGGTTGGCAAAAGTTTACAATTCTTTAGAAAAGACAGCTAAAACATCTTTATGGTGAATTTCAGATTGGTCAGATTATTGAGAGACACCTAGGTAATAAATAAGACAGACATAAGACTTGGGGTTGGGAAGACCTGAGTTCAAATCCTACCTTTCACTTACTAGCAGTGTGGCCTTTGGTAAGTCTGTTGGCTTCCATATGTCTCAGTTTTCTAATCTGTAAAATGAAGATAACAACAGCACCTAATTTAAAGGGTTGTTATGAGAATAAGATGAGTTATTATAAGTAAAGTGCTTTGCAAACTTTGAAGCACTATATAAATATCTATTATGACCATTATCCTCAGGAGGAGTCAATCATTCATTGTATTAAAACTAGATTCTCATATTAACAAACATTTAAATTTTGTTTAGATTGTTTAATAATTTCTGAGAAAAGGAAGCCCACTTATTTCTTGGTACAAAAAAAAAGATAGAGTAACAAATACATAAGTGGACCAACAATAGAAAAGATGAGGAAATGATTAATTCTTTACTGTGGTTCTCTTTGTTAGGATGGCTGCAAAATTTTCTTCATAATTTTAATTTTTGATGTTTGTATAAGGTGTTTTTTTTGTTTTTTTGTTTTTTGGTTTTTGTTTTTGTTTTTTTTTTTTTAGTGAGGGGGAGGGTCCAGCATTTGATTTGAGGAATGAAGGAACAAGACCTTTTATTGATTCTGATAGCTGCCTTTCATGAGAAAAATCAGTTTCCATTTTCAGTGGAAAGAGAGGAATTGGGGAACAATTTGCAATACTTAAATGCCCTTCTGGCTGACATTGGGCTAAGCTCAGATATAGATGAATGCTAATGACCTCCTCAGTGTGACTATTCACTTACTCATCTGTTCAAAATTAATAAGGTGCATCTAAAGGACAATATTGCCATAAATATTGATAAAACCACAAAATACTTTTAGAACTCATTGCTTTCATAAAGCATTAAATAAAATTGTTAGTAATGAATACACTTTATAAATGGCATGAATGGAGAAGATCTATAAGATTAAAATCCTTCACTAGGGGACAAAGTCAGGGACAGAATTTAAGCATTTTATTTATCTCTGGATCTCCTCCAGTGCCTAGCAGAGTACAGAGCTTTATGCATCTTTGTTGACTAAGTGACTGTATTTACATAGCCATTATTTGTTTAACAAAGAGCTTTAGGCTACTTTATCTCTTAGCCAATTCCAAGTGTTAGCCTATCTTGTAAAAAACTAGTAATCTAGGCCAAGTGGACAAGTGAATGGGAATGTTTGGGAGGGAAAGAAGGGTGAGACTAAGGCAAGCTCATTGATTTTTCTTTATGGAGAGGGATATATTTCTAGTGGAAATATTTGTTCATCACAATTTATCATGAGGTTTTTGTTTTCCCCAACTCCATAATATTTTGTGAGTTTTACAGTCACTTCTCAATATACACATCCCCAAAAAAACACAGAGTATGCCAAATCATGTAATAAAAACCACAGAGTTTATGGGAAAAATGAGGTTATGACATGATGATCAAAAATTTCATCTCATTGGTAATCCATAAACAAGGCAGAAAACTAATGAAAATGCTAGTACAATTTTATGGATCTTAAATGGTTAAGAAATACGCAAATACTACAATAATTCATGGTCAAGTTCTCCACCTAAGGGCTGATGTCAAACCTGTGCCCCAAGCAGGTCCAAATTCTGCCCTGGAGACCATTGTGGAAGGGAGAAGGGTAGGTGTGGACCAGAAGATATATAATAAATGTGGTACTTTATACTGACAAAGACCTGCAGTTTGCTTGTGGAAGTAGATATTGGAAGGGTTGCAGCTTGGTAGGTAGGGTTTCTCTGTGAGTCTCTCTAAGGTGGTATAATTTTCCAACTTCTCTTGCTGTTTCTTAGGGAAGAAATCTCATAGAAGCAAACTTTACATTTCAAGTTACACTCCAAGTGTTCCCTAATAGATCAGTCATGTTGGAACAAATTCTCATTTTTTTTTTTCCAAAATGTGTTATAGCAGAACTGATTGTAAATAGATATCTCCAGAGAGAAAAAAAAAGAGTTCACATAGTTTAGGTGAAGTTTTGCTGAAACCAGCATAGGAGCAAGTAAGTTGAGCCTGAAATCTAATCAATAATGAGATAAAAAAAAAGACAGAAAGAAAGAAAGAAAGAAAGAAAGAAAGAAAGAAAGAAAGAAAGAAAGAAAGAAAGAAAGAAAGAGAAAGAAAGAAAGAAAGAGAAAGAAAGAAAGAAAGAAAGAAAGAAAGAAAGAAAGAAAGAAAGAAAGAAAGAAAGAAAGAAAGAAAGAAAGAAAGAAAGAAAGAAAGGAAGAAAGAAAGAAAGAAAGAAAGAAAGAAAGGAAGGAAGGAATGGGGAAACATGGCTAGAACTTGAATTTATACATAAGAGTTTCCAGGAGACATCAGCCAAGGGACAAGTAATGCTTATGGGCGATATGTTGGCAGCAATCTGCCAATTACAGATTAAAGTACATGTGTAGACAGTCTCAAGGGAAAAAGAAGGGGGAAATCTATTATAAATAAAAAATCAATAAATAAAAACAAAACTTGATCAGGAGCCTTCAGTGTCAGATAACTATAAAAAGGGAGTTTGCAATAAGCATATCAAAGGCATTCCATTTAAGTGTGGCAAGGCCTTTATGAACCATCTGAGGAACTGGAGTGACCTAACATATGAAAATAATTCAGATAGGTTGAGGAAACTTGGTAACATTCTAAGGGTAATCTATACAATATTAAGATAGTTAAGAATTGAAATTTTTACATAGAAAAAGTTCCCAGCAAGTGGAAAAATAGGGAGAAAGCATCCCAGTTTCCGAACCCCTTTGCAAAAGAGTCCCTTGTGGGGAGGACAAAAGAGGGTATCATGAACTTCAGAAGTTGGAGGACATGCCATCTTCTCACTGGTTTTATAGCAGTGTCCCTGGAAAAGCTGACAACTATGTCTACATTTTATATGTGTGTGTAGACATGTATGTATGTATGTATGTATGTATGTAAATATGTATGTATGTATATGGCAACTTGATAGTTCAGTGAATAGAGTGGCCTTGAAGTCAGGAGGTCCTGATCTGCCCCCAGATATTTATTAGCTGTGTGACTCTGGGCAAGTCATTTAATACTGTTTGCCTCAGTTTCCTCAACTATAAAATGAATTGAAGAAGGAAATGGCAAACCACTCCAGCATCTTTGCCAAGAAAACTCCAAATGGGGTCATGGAGAATTGGACTCTACAGAAGTAACTCAACAACATGTCTACTTTGGGAACCAAGGATAGACTGGACATAGATTCCTAACTTTCATTTCCTTATTTCCTCACATAAGCATATAATCTAAGGCAGAGTGCTAATTCATACAATGCTTCTTGGAATACCTAGTCTGTCTCTTCTGAGTCATATACTAGTAATGGTTTCCAAGAAGACCAGCATTAGAAACTCTTGTTCATCTAGCTTTTCTCCCATACTTTGTGCATTTCTGAATTGTAGACATATAAAGTCATGGACTTTCTTGCTAATCCCTTTCATGAGTTTTGTCTTCTTTGAATTATTAAGTGTATTTATTGTTCCACTTCTTCCTACTTTGCATGTACATAAACACACATTACATATACATTTATATATGCCTACAAATATACATATAAACATTGTATATGTTGTATCAATCATCTAGGGTTCCTGGAAAACAGAAGTAAAGAGGGAATATATTACTCTAGAAAAGGGGGACAACTGGAAGCATGTAATGGAGTGTCATAGTTAACAGAAAATAAGTAGACCCTTCGATTAAACTCTAGGTTGTATGAGGGAAATTATCCAGAGTAAATCTGGAAAAGTTGGGTAGAACCTTATGAAGGGCTTTACATTTCAAAGAGAGGATTTAGACTGGCAAAAGGGAGCCACTTAAGCAGAAGAGATCAGACCTATGCTTTGGGGAAATCACTTTGTCTGCTGTGTGGATTATGGTTTGGAAAGTAGATAGACTTGAGACAGGGAGATCAATTAGGAGGCTATTTCAATAAAGCAGGAAAGAGGTGATGAGTGCCTGAATGAGGATGGTGGCTGTGACGAGTGAAGACCACACATCTGAGGAATGAATTTTACAAGATTTAGAATTTACAAGACTCAGTAGTTGAATGGATATGAGTTATTGAGGATAAAGCAGGGGTTATAAAGATGTGTGACTAAAAATGTGCTGGTGCTCAGCAAAACAAGGAAGAAAAGAAGAGTTCTTTTTTTAAATATTAAATTTTATTTTGAGCATGTTGAGTTTGAAATGGTTATGATACATCTTGTGAGAAATATCTAATGGGCTGTTAGTCATTTGGAACTGAAACTTAGGAGAGAGAATGGACTTGGACATTTGGATTTGGGAGCCATTTGTATGGATATGATAATTAAACCCATGAGGACTGATGATATTATCAGAAGAGAGTTTAACCAATTTTTTCTCTGGTCACAGTATGTCAGAGGTGAAGAAGAAGAAGAAGAAGAAGAAGGAGGAGGAGGAGGAGGAGGAAGAAGGAAGAAGAAACCAGGATTGAAGAGCATAGCCAAGGAGACATTATTTTCTCAATAAAACTAGTTTTCTGTGAGTGCAAATTAATGGAAAGAATGTGAAAACTCTGTGAATCTATAATTTTTTTTTGAAATACTGTAGTTTCAGTGGATAGTTCTACTCCATTGCCTTGTTTTTATAAATATATTCCCAGCACTTAGCACAGTTCCTGGCACATAGTAGGTGCTTAATAAATGTTGGATTGATCAGTTGAAAGTATCACATTATCTCTCTTTTTCCTGTTTAATATTTCTCAACTATGCTAAGAAATGTGTCAGCAAATGTGAAGAGTTTGCCTATAAAGACAAGTTCATATGATCCTACAATAGTTTTTCTTCTTGAATATTTTGTTGATATTTCATTTTATATAATCTTGATTTCCCTTTGTACCCATCCCCTACTTCTTCCCAGAGAACAGTCCCTTATAGTGAAAATTTTCTTAAAAGAAAGAAAAAAGAGGGAGAAAGGAGAAAAAAATCCAGTAAAACCAGTTCCAATATTGAAAAAATCTTATGTTAGATGCAATGTTTTCTGTTCGTAAACCCTGACCTCTGCAGAGGTGTAGGGGCAGTGTCTACTCATTACTTCTTTGGGGACCAACTTTATAATTTTGCAACATTCATATATGGTCATTCTTCCCACTTACATTTTAGTAGTCATATTGTTTTCTTCACTCTGAATTCTCCACTTTGCATCATTTCACATGTATCTTTCCATGCTTCTTCACTGAATTCCAAAATTTTATAGAAGAAAAGTGCTTTGGACAGTGTCTATCTCTACTTTCTCATTTCACAGATGATGAAATGATCCCAAAAAAGTCAAATAACTCACTCAAGGTTATACAATAAATGAGTTTTAGAACAAGGTCTAGACCTCCTGAATCTAAACCCATCATCCTTTCCACCATTCCACCTGAATTTCACAAATGATGCATAAAAATTTAAGAAATAGTCTAGAAGTAGAAGAATTTAATGTAATTAAATTTAAAACAAACTACCCATTTCCTTGTAAGATCAACTTCATTTCATTTATTTGCATTAACTTTTTTTTTCATGGTTGGTTAGATGCATGTATCACATTAAACAAAAAGTCAGAAGAACCTAATTAAATTATCCTGTCTACCAGATTAAGCATTTTGCCTACAATTCCCAGTAGACTTGAATATGTGATTAATATAGTTTTTGAAGCTTTTCAAACAACAGCTTGTGCATCAGAGCCTAGAGATCAGGAAATGCTTCACTTCCTCCACCGACTACTTATCCAATTTTTGGTAAATCACTTAATCTCACTGTACTTCTTCTCCTACATTAATTATACATGCTATTAGCATAGATAGAGCTGCTAGAACTCTCTTCAACTAGCTTCATCTCCCATTTACTTCTCCTTACAGGTATTGTATCCTCAGAATAGAATGTAAGCTCATAAGGGCAGGGATAATTTCATTTTTGTCTCCTAGTGCCTAGAATAATATTTTGCTAGTTCTAACTAAATGTATGTTGATTTGAATTAAGTAATACATTATAATAACCATACATTTTCCTGAGGAACCATAATGATTCATCAACCTTTGATTATCCATTTTTTTGTACTTGTATATTTTTATTCTATATTTATATGAGAAAGGAACATGGTAGGGTGAAAGGAGTGTTGCACTTGGAGAAGGAAACCTTTATTTAAATCCTGACTATGATACTTACTAGCTGTATGACCATGGACAAATCACTAACCTCTATGAGTTGCAGAAAAATATTTAATATTTTGAGATTGGTTATCACTGGTTATAGATTGATAGTAAAAGGATTGTGAAAGGCATCTACAGTGATAAAATCATACATTTTGATATGCTTAATTGTATTTTTGCAATGGTGACTGGCAACCCATTTGGTTACTCTCTGCTGAAATGTAGTTTATAAGCCTTTTGATTGCTTATTGATAAAAAGGTAAAATATTTGAAATTCAGACTTTCCTAGAAAATCTGAGATGTACAGCCACTGTAACAATGGCAGAATAGAATGATCTGCTACTTAATTGGATAACTATGGGGGACCATCTTAAACATTTCCCCACAAGTTCAACTTCACATTATAAATCAAGATATAAGAGGATAACAAACTAGGTGTTTTAAGACTTGCATTCCTTATCCCTTTTTCACCATGTGCAACAAATTTCAGATTTTGTATCTACAAACAGTAGTCAGAAAAAATTCTATCTGACTTATTTTGACTATATATAATATATATATATATAAGTGTATATGTGTGTGTATGTATACTGTCAGTCATCTATATTATTTAATAATACTGGCCTTCTTGAAATTCTTATTGACTTCATTTTTACTACATTATAAGATGATTTTCCATTGTTTTGCTTCCCACTGGATTTGCCATTTTACTAAACATGAAAATAGTCATTAAATAGCTTTTTCAGTTTCCTCATCATTTGATCCACAAATCCAGTTACTATAATTAGTGAACTTGAAGGGATTTTGAAAAAAATAGAAAAGTCATTGAAAGATCATTTTGTCCACTGCTCTTTCAACAGGTAAGTTGATACTCAAATTACTAGGAATATCTATATTAGCTATTTTGATGGTAACAATTTACCTGGGTAAATGTTGATGGATTAGCAAATAGAGTTGTTATTTTTCCTACTGTCTTAGTTCTTTCCAACAGTTTTCACTGAATAAATTGGTACTTCCTTTTGAAACTTTTAAAGTAGCTCTAAAATGATGGCATTTGAAATGACAAAAATTTTCCATGTGGAAAGTCTACAGAGTAGAAGATTATTAAGAATTTGTTCTTGAAAGAAGGGGTGTACTGGAACCAGCTGGTATAGGCTCTTGAGAGCTGATTATTAAAATTTCAGTGTGAGCATTTACATGTCATAATTTGGCAAATGCCACAAACTTTTTTTTTACTCTGTAGATTTGAGAAAATAATGGGAAAATGTTAGTAATGAAAATTAAACTAAAATGTGTATTGTGCTTGCATGCATGCGTGTGTGTGTGTGTGTGTGTGTGTGTGTGTGTGTGTGTGTGTGTGTGTATGTGCAGGGTGGGATGGGGGGTGGGGGTATGCTGATTGTTAAACATTTGCCAGAATAATCCTTTCTGAAAACAATGATGTATGATTTTATTTTTCCAACTTGATTTAATTAGTAAAATGACACATTAGATATCAGCCAAACCTTTTAAAATGTGCAAAAGACATTAGGTTTTAATCTTGATTCTTGCTAGGGATTAACAGTATGAATTAGAAAATTATTTTTATTTCTCTATGCATTTGTTTTCCCACCAAGAGAATGAAAACAATTTCTATTCTTAACAATTTTGATGGAGTCCTTTAATTATAGTACTATGAAAGATAATAAACGTATTTGAAAGACCCTACTGTGAATATCACCCAGACTCACACAGACACACACACAGATACACATACAGACACACACGTGATATTAGTATGAAATTTGTTTTTGAGGAAAAGTTATTATTTTTACTAATTATGCTTTATCTTATATCAGAAAACAGTAAATAGGAAGAGATAACTAGATAGTTTAGTTTAGTAAGATAGTTTAGTATCTTAGTTTTGTGATTGTTTAGTAATTGTTTGTACATTCTTTTCAAATTTCTTTTTTTCCCTAAAGCTTCACACAGAATTACGCATCTTATGAGATTTAAAAAGTCTACCGAAAGTCAGAGGGATGAATGGCATGGTTGTGTAAAGTCTTTTCTCTAGTCCATAGACTCATGATCTATTTACCATTAATAATTCAATAGTTTAGCAGTTATTCAATCTCATTAATAAGGCTACTTCCTCTATTGTCAGCAATGTTCACCCATCCATTCCTTTTTATTTGTCTGATTCTTGCCACATCTTTTCACCACTCCTCCTTACAGGATAATATGCTAAAGTTTTCTGATTTGCTTAATATTTATGAATGGTAGTGGAAGATTTAGGCTGCTGTATTAGCCTTTAGCTTTGTGATCTGAGCAGCTCATTTTCCTTTCCAGTCATACATATCTTTGTTTTTCTGTGCTACCTTTTATTCCCAACTTATCATTTGCAATATGTTTCAGGCTACAAATACTCACCACTTATTTTTCCATTACCCTTTAGGTCACATGTAATTGTGATACTTCTGAGGTCAGTTATTGCCTGATTTACATCTATATAGAACCCCTAGAAGAATATTAATTTTAAAATAATGGGGTTTTATGTGTTAGAGCTACTTGAGAACTCTGAAAATATCGCATTTTCTCAAATGTGATCCAGTTCGATATCTTTTTTTCTGTACAATTTTGCACACAATTTATTTTCCATCTGACATGCCTGAGTAATATATGTATATACTGGCAGAGTAGCAATCAATGTCTCATCCAACTGCATATCATAATATAAGCAATTCTTTATTCTTTTTTTTTTTTGGTATTGCACGGACAGGTAAGCTGAGCTCTGTTGAATGATCTTTTATCTCTTTGTGAGGTTTTGTGGTATTCTGGGACTCAGTGCAATTAACACAATGTCATAGGGAAATAGGAACATCTGTAGAATCTATGTCAATGGGGAATTTCTCATCAAGTTGGATTTTGTGCAGGACATATTTAGTGAAACTGGAAAATACCTTTGCTAAACATATGTCTTCCTTCTTGTGCCTCATCTGATGTTGATATTTATCAGATCATTTAAGAAATGTATTTCTGTGGTTACATCTGTCATGAAATATTTCACTATCTTAACATATGAATAGTAAATGACTTCTTCAGAGAAAATCTTTGAGGCCACCTTTTTGTTCACTGAGTCAAAATTTTTTTTATATAATCAGCAAATGATAATCACAGTAGGAGCTTATATTTTATTGCCTATATCTTTCAGACAAAAATGATATTGTGAAGACCAACAGTGTGACTAGAAAAATTGCTCATATGCTTCTCATATTTCTATAATGGATGCTTCCAATGAATGTATAGATTATTCTCATGAACATTTTGTGAAGATGAAAAAATGGGCATAAGACATAGAGTTCACTAAAATCTTCTGATTGTCATATTTTCTAAAAGATGAGGTAAATCTGATATTTCCCATTCTTTTGGAGTCTTCCTCTTTTTTCAGTGTCTGAAATCTGTCTCTTGAGATGGTGCCCAACATGCTTCAACCCCAATTAATGTAACTAACAAACCCTACCCCTGCTACCTTTAACAGAATATCACTTTGATTGAGTCACAAAATCAAGCACTCAACCAAAGGTGTCAAATTAAGAGTGAACTATTCCTTGTTACCTCTACTTAATTAGTCACTCCACCAGTCAGTCATTCAGTCAATAAACATTTATTAAGTGCTTACTATGTGCCAAGCATTGTGCTAAGTACTAGGGAACTAGAACTAGCAAAAGACAGTCCCAACCTTCAAGGAACAAAATCTAATGGGAGAAACAACAAGCAAACAGAGAAAGAAGAGAGAGGGAGAGAGAGAGAGAAAGAGAGAGAGATAGAGACGGAGCAATATACGTAAACATACATATATATATATATATATAAATATGATAAATAAGAAATAATTAAGTGATGGAGGTCAATAGAATTAAGAGGGGTTGAGAAAGGTTTCTTGTAGAAAAGGAGTTTTAGTTAGTATGTACAGGAATCCAGGGAAGCAGAAAGCAGAGACAAGCAGAAAGAGCATTGCAGGCATGGGATTCAACCAGAGAAAATGCTTGACTAAGAGACAGAATGTTTTGTTTGAGGAACAGCAGAAAGGTTGATGTCACTAGATCCAAGAAAAAATAGTGGGGAATAAGGTGTAACAAGACTAGAAAGGTAGAAGTGGTTAGATTATAAAGAACTTTGAATGCAAACAGGATTTTGTATTTGGTCCTGGAGGCAATGGAGGGTCATTACAGTTTACTGAGTGGTGGGTGACATGGTCATAGATATACTTTAGGAAAATCACTTTGGTGACTGAATGGAAGATAGATTGTAGTGGGAAAAGATTTGAAGCAGGCAGACCTACTAGCAGACTATACCAATAGTTAAGGCATGAGGTGAAAACTAGGGCTGAATTGGAAGACCAACAGGTGATATCCAAAAATTCTTGTAGTTGGTTGAAGAGTCATGTCTTGAGGGACTTTGTTAAAACAACAAGCTATATCATAATCCAGCATTCCATCGCAGACAAACCTAGGGGGAGTCAGCTGTCACTCAAAAGGTATATCCTGGTGGAATACCTTCACTGAAACCCCGGGAGAGAATCACTTATGGAGAATCCAGGGCTCCCTCCTTCACCTTTTTTTTTTAATAACCAAAGGATGATCTTATGATATTCAAAAGATTTAAAAATTTAGATCTCCCAACAGTATCAGTAGCACTGTACCTGGATGATATCAGTATCTGCATTAGGAGCTAAGAAATATGCTGGGGACAAACTAACCAGCCAGCTATGGGACTGATGTTCAGAGCCTAGCAGAGAGCTACATCAAAGGGAACCTTCTTGAGGATTCTTCAAAGGAAGAAAAGAGTTTCCATAAACAATGAACTATGAATTATCTGTTTGCCACAAGTGCTTCCTAAACTTGAGCCCACATCCCCCTAGCCAGGGGTGGGGAACTTGTGGCCTTGAGGTCACATGTGGCCTTCTAAGTCCTTGGGTTCGGCGTTTTGACTGAGTCCAAGTTTTACAGAACAAATCCTTTACTAAGGGGATTTGTTCTGTGAAGTTTGGATTCAGTCAAAGGGACACACTTAAGGACCTAGAGGGCCACATGTGGCCTCAAGGCTGTAGCTTCCCTATCCGTACCCTAGGTTAAGTATGTTTTTCTCTTCCTTCTCGGAGTTTTAGAGCATCTGGTTTTATACCAACTCTTCTTTTTATATTTGCTTAGTTGTTGTTTCAATTAGTTATGTCCAACTCTTCATGACCTCATGTGGGTTTTTCTTGGCAAAGATATTGGAGTAGATTGCCATTTCCTTCTCCAGCTCATTTTACAGATGAAGAAACTGAGACAAACAGGGTTAAGTGACTTGCCCAGGGTCACATAACGGATAAATGTCTGAGGTCAGATTTGAACTCAAGTCTTCCTGATTCCAGGTCCAGAGCTCTATCCATTGCACTTATTTATTTATTGTATTTATTTATTTTCTTAGTAAATACCACTAATTAAAAGGTAATTTATTCTGGGTGGATAATTAGTAATCAACAGTAGCTCACTAGATGGAGGATCAGGAAGGACAGTACTATAAAACTATCCCCAACCCCTAAGGGTGATATCTAGTAATAACACAGGAACCTGGAGAGGAAAAATAGTTAATCTGTTAGGACCTTACCTTCCAGTGTGCATGGAGATTAGGAAAGAGAGTTCAGAGTGCAATTGCTATATTTGAACACCTTTAAGATCATGGTACCTTAACAGTAATATGTTTTGAATACTATTTGGTCAAATCTAACTGTTCTTCCTGAAATCATATTTCTATGTGCTGTTGCAATCATGCCATAAGGCATGTAATATACTGAGGCTCAGACACATCAATGTGGTGTTTCCACTCTTGTCACTGATGACAGTAGATTGCCATGTAATACCATTAGAACTGTTCCATTTTACATTTATTTGTTATACTTGATACAATTTCCTTGAACAAATGCTCTTTAAATGGTATTCCTTGGACTGGGTCTCATTTCTGGTCCTGTGTAAATGCATTTCCAAAATTTAAATGGTATTGTCCTTAGCTATCATATCTTCATATTTTGAAAAGAAATGAAGCCTTCCTGATGTGATTTCTGAGGCACTTTTGGTCTCATTATTTTGGCAATTGTTTTGTATCAGTTAAGGTTTTCTAAGAAATGGTTATAGTCAATTTCTTTAATGAAATGCTTGTTTAAACACATTGAGTTGGAGCCACTCAGAATACATATGGTTTCTTTTTAGCATCACCATGCATTTTTTTAGTAATTTGATAATGACCTTTACCTTTATTCTAAGTAGTAGATGATGTGCAGTTGCTTATTTTAACATGGTTCCCACATAGGTAAAGACTTATTCTTTATCAAGATACTGTTAAATATACATATATTTATAATTGTTTATGCTTATTATGTCTACATCTTTTTAACTTCCTTCTTGAAGGAAATTTTCACGATATAGAGATGTGCACCAACTAAATATTCTATGGCTTCTATGGGTTCTTAATAAGTCTTAGGCTTCTTTCATTTCCTTATTCCACATTATGTTTTTCTCACCCTCTTCCCTACCAGCTTTTGAATTGAAGTCACTGAGAATCAAGTTTTATATTGATTTAATTACAAAATCTTTTGTAAAACTTTTCTATTTCATTATTTTCTGTAATAGATATTGGTATTTGTGTTTTATGGTGGTACATCTTCTTAACCACAATAAATCAAGATGAGATGGCCTAATGCCCCAAGATATATTTTATTACCTTTTTGTGATATAACATTCCACTTCATCTCTTAAAAGTTAAGGATAACTTGTCAGCCACTCTTCCATTTAGGTTTAACTATGTTATATGGTGTCTGGTTTGATTTATGGTGTGAACCTACATATGGATATGGTTCAGTTTCTCCACTACTACGTCTGTCTACTCATTGGTTGTTGGGCAGAGACCTGAAATTTAGACTTCTAACTGCTAAATTATGGCTTGTAAGAAAAAAGAAAGAAGTGTCATTGAAGCAGTTGGTTTCTGTTGGTTTTTGTTTTTTATATGAAGAAAAGCCAGAAAGAATCATAGTCAAGCTGGATAACTTTGAAAGTCACATGTTAAATTATTTATTTTGAAAGAAAAGCCAGCTGTTCATAATAGATATTAATTGCTGGGGTTGCAAGCCTCTTTTTCAGTTTTATTATGTATATGGAAACACTTTTTATTTAGTGTTTGTTAAGTTCAGAATAAAAAAAATCAAAGTCCAATTTCCACTGTTTCTTGACCTAAAATAAGTGATTTACATCTCAGGGCCTCAGAATGCTTGTTTAGAAAATGAAGGGGTAGGATTAGATGACCTTTAAGATTCCTTCCATATCTAAACCATATGATCCATTATCCCCATGTAAAATTTAAACACTCTGGGAAATGGAACTTATTATTTGTCTAGAGATCTATATGAATTATTTTTTATCCCTTTTCATTCATAGGACAAAAAATTATATATATTTTAAAAGAGATTTTTATTGATGATTTTTACATAGCCTAGATTTCCCCCTGTTCCTTTTGTCTTCCCCTCTTAGAAAGCCATTTTTTATAACAGAGTATTTTTACAAAGAAAAAAAAAGAGAGAGATAAAATTAAAAACTGATCAATCTTAGAAAAAAAATCTAGCAATGTATGTGCAATGTTCCATATCTGAGGACTTTCCACCCTGACCTCTGCAAAGGACTTGGAGGAGATATCTTTTCATATCTCTCCTTTAGGGCCATATACTTATGCCTTGTCATTTTGCAACATTCACTTTCGCTTTGTACCAGTTCATGTAAATTTTTCATGCCTCCCTATATTCATCATATTCATCATTTCTTATAGCACCATGATATTTCATTACATTAATGTACCCTAATGTGTTTAACTGCTCCTCAATCAAGTGTTTTCCACTTTGTTTCCAGTTCTTTGCTACCACAAAAACTTTTGCTATAAGTATTTTGATGTATATTTGGAGTTGGAAGGAATATTGAGATATCTAGTCCAAACTTCTAATTTTACATATGATAAAAATGAGGCTCAGAGCAGGTAAATGAATAAGATTATATAAGTAGAAAAACAAGAAACACAGTTTGAACCCAAGTCTTCTGATTCCAAATCCATTGCTTTTTGTTTGCCTTTGGGGAGAAATAAAATATTTCATCTTGCTGATGACTGTAACCAAGTATATCAATTTCTTCCTGCCAACCTCAAACATTGTAGCTTAATAGCTAATGGCTATTCATTCAGAAATTTCTCCTTTTATGCTTCACTGTGGAATGTAGGGGATCATGGCTTCTAGAAAACCATGCCAAGCAAGTGAATATTCCAAAAGATTCTTCTGTGCTAGAAAGGTTCCAAGTACGCTACCAGCAACACATTAAACCTACCATCTATGAGCCATCCTGGTTAAACATGGAGAAGCTTATGAACTGTAGGATGACCACTATGTAATGAATTGCTTGATCTTGGCAATCCATGAAATTGGGGTGTGGGGGAGTGGGGTTGGCACAGAATTTCAAAATGGCCCTTAGAT
>NW_020954608.1:18832004-18836594 GCF_900497805.2 Vombatus ursinus
GTCTATCAGTGGTAGAATTGTAGAAAAGGTAACAAAGGGTACTAGGCATGTTATACTTTTTAGATTTTCTGAAACATTTCAAAAGTCTTGGTGCAAAGCATGACCTAACCAAGCATTCTTATCCTGTATAATTCTTGTCCATATTCATCCATAAATCTGTTCTCCAATTCCCAGAGCATATATCCAATGTTCTGGAGATCTTCCTTTAGGCCTTTTTACATTTTGTGTTTACTATATGTTCCTTTGGGGTGGGGGCTTATGTCGTTTTTATTGCATCAAGTTTTAGAAATTGATCTAATGATCCGTATATGAAAAACTAAATGGATTAAAAAATACTAATTGTCCAGACTGTATTATGCACTTGGATGACCAGTCCACTGCATTAGTTTATTAGTACTGATCTCTAAGATAGGCTCTGTAGATGGAAAATGAATTGGGTCCAAAATAGAAGAAAATGAATTGATGATGTTTTGGGAATGGTACAGTATTTCGAATGCTCTCAGGTGCTTTCTAATGTAAAATGCCATCTGACCCTTCCCAAAACACAGGTGTTCTCCTGGTAAGGTTGCACACTTTGAAATGTTATGATGAAGAAGAAATTAAAGTTGAAAGTGACCAAAAGAGCAATGGGAAGACCCAAAGTGGGTGTCAGTAGGGTTCAGCATATTTTTAATGATACCCTGGAAGAGCCATGATAAATATCATGTTGAAATTACATCTTGTTCTAGTCCCCCTGACCACCCCCCAAATTCCAGTCAATATAATAAGTTTATGAGTAGCCAGAGTAAAGTGGCAATATCAGGTAGTAAGATTGCAAAGAGGAACAAGGAAGTCAAGTACAAACCAACCCAAAGATCAAAGCAGCATGATTTATAAATTGTATCATACATTAATGAAAAACCACATCCTAGCAATAGGTTTTTGATCCTAGGATATGTAAATCTCAGACAAGTTCCAGGCATCTGCAGAATCAAAAGGTGCTGGTAATTTTGAGATGATGTGGACATGTTAACTTTAAAGTTTTACCAACAACTTTGAGATGAATTAGGTGTGTTAATGAATGTTAGTTCCAAAGTTAGTTAGTGAGGGCACAGACAGGAATTAGTCTGTTACCCCCAAATCCTATAAAAATGAAACCTCAAACTTCTGCTCTGTGAACACTCTCCCATTTCCATTGGGTCCATGCTACCTAGTGCTCCCAACTCCAATCCATGGATACATGAGTGATATTCTGCTTTTCCCTCTCTCCATCTTCTTCCCCATACCATCTGACTCCCTTCACCCTCCCATTTCCCCATCTCCATGCCAACTACCTCTATACTCCTTTCACCACTTGTCTCTATACCCTCTATGCCTTATGAAAGTGTGACTGCAAGTCGACTTCTCACTGCCACTGTTGGTTTTTCTGGTGAGTAGCCAAAGAACTGGGTGTGCTTGCCCCACTTCATAATTTCATGAATTAATTATCAATTCAAATATCTCAAGAAAATGGCTGATTAGAAAAGGAGGTGAGCTGATCAAATAGTAAGTGTGAGGGATAAGAGACTCACTATCACTCCAGTATTCACAAAATATTAAAGACCCAGAGGAAGCTCCCTAAATACATTGGCTAGACCCCCTGAGGAGGATTTATGAGAGGACCAGGACAAAGCTTTCAAAAGATGAGAAGACATGAATAAGCTATGGCCTGCATTATTGGCAGGAACACCCACTTCAATGAGATTATCTATCTATTGAGGTTTTGTAGTAAGGACCACACTGTAGATAGGGATGACCAAAGAACTATCATCCTCAGAGGGATGAAAGGAATGTATTTCTCTTTAAACTAACCTATCACTCACTCCTTGTGGGTAGAGGGTATGTGGTTTTTCATTTTTGTATTTTGTATTCTTAGCTGCTTTACACATACAGTAGTAAGCCTTTAATAAGTGTTTTTTGTTGAATTTAATTAAGGTTTATAACACAGTCTGCTTCAGGAATCAAATGTAGGACAAGGACTTGTCCTATCTCCACAACAACACTATTTAGCACAGTAATACCTCTGTTAATTGAAAGGCTGAATTACAGTGATGAACTTTTTGTTATTATTGCTATACTTGTAGTGCCAAAAGCAACTTATTTTTGTTTTGAAATGAAATTTTTTTTTTACTTGCCCTACATTTCTTAATCTATCCCTCTTGTCCCATCCAGAGAGGAAGGGCAATGGGAGGAGGGGGGGGGGGAATAAGCAAAACTAACCACAAATCATAAGTATGATATTGTATGTAGTGTTCCACTCCCTTAGTTTTCCACCTCTGCAAAGTAGATAGTAGAAAGTGATTCCTTATGGGGCAGGTAGGTGGCTCAGTGGATAGAGTACCAGCCCTAAAGTCAGTAGGACCTGAGTTCAAATCTGGCCTCAGACCAAACACTTGACACTTACTAGCTGTGTGACTCTGGGCAAGTCACTTAACTTCACTTACCTTAAGAAAAAAAAGGTGCTTCCTCATATCTCTTTTTTCTGAGGTGGACCTCAGTCATAATTTCACAGAATAGAGTTTCAATTTTTTGTTGCTCTTCTTTTTATTAATGTTATTATAATCATTGCAATTATTATTTTACTTCTTCTTACTTCATATTAGCCATTCCATGCTTCTCCATATTAGGATCATAGATCTGAATGTGGAAGAGAACAGAGAAGGAGCAGCTAGGTGGTAGAGTAGAAAGAGTGCTGGGCCTGGAATCAAGAAGACTCATCTTTCTGAATTCAAATCTGGCCTCAGACACTAACTAACTGTGTGACCCTGGACAACTTAACTCTGTTTGCCTCCGTTCCTCATCTATAAAATGAGCTGGAGAAGGAAATGGAAAATCACTCCAGTATCTTTGCCAAGAAAACCCCAGAACCACAAAAAGTCAGATATGACTGAAAAACAACTGACAACTGAGCACATAGAAGGCTCATTTTTACAGAAAAGGAATCTGAAACACAGACAAGTTAAGAGATTTGTCCATAGTCACACAGCTAACTAGTAAGTGTCTGAAGCAAGATTTTAACCCAGGTTTTTCTGACTCTTGGTCTAGTGCCTTATATTTTAAGTTTTATTATTTATTTTTTGACATTCTTAAAAAAAGTTCCAAATTCTCTCCTTCCCTCAGGCTTCTACCTCACCCACTGAGAAGGCAAGCAATATGATTTTATATACATAAATCTTACATCATTGTCATGATCAGAGTGGCTAAGTCTTTCACAGTTGATTATGATTACAATTGCTGTTATTGGGGCAGCTAGGTGGTGCAGTAGATAAGCTCCAGCCTTGAAGTCAGGAGGACCTGAGTTCAAATCTGGCCTCAGATACATGACACTTACTAGCTGTGTGACCCTGGGCAAGTCACTTAACCCTAATTGCCTCACCAAAAAAAGGCAAAAAAAAATTGCTATTATTGTGTACAATATTCACCTGGTTCTCTTTACTTTGTACCAGCTATATAGATCTTTCCAGGTTTTTCTGAAACCATCTTCCTTGTCATTTCTTATAGCATAATAGTATTCCATCACAATTGTATACCATCACTTGTTTAACCATTCCCCAATTGATGGGCATCCCCTCAATTTCCAATTCTTTACTACCACAAAAAAATTGCTATAAATATTTTTGTGCATATAGGTCCTTCCCCTTTTTCGTGGATATTTTTGAGATATAGACCTAGTAGAGGTTTGCTGGGTCAAAGGGTATACACAGTTTTATAGCCCTTTGGGCATTGTTGAAAATTGCCCTACAGAATAGTTGGACCAGTTCACAACTCCACGGAGTGTATCAGTGTCCCAATTCTTCCACATCCCCTCCATATACCCTTGTCATTTTCTTATTCTGTCATCCTATCCAATCTGATGGGCTTGAAGTGGTATGTTGGAGTTGGTTTAATTTGTATTTCTCTAATTATTAGTGATTAAGAGCATTTTTTTCATTTAACTATAGATAGCTTCAATTTCTCCTTCTGAAAACTGTCTATTGATATCTTTGATCATTTATCAATTGGGGAATTACTCTTATTTTAATAAATTTGACTCAGTTTCCTATCTATTTGAGAAATGAGGCCTTTACCAGAGAAAATGTTTGATATTAATTCATTATCTATTTAACTTTAAGTAAAATGTAGTTTCCCTGATTATCTCTTATTATATTTTTGCTTTTGCTTTGCCTGAGATTATGAGTGCTATCTCCACTTTCTTTACTTCAGCTGAAGCATAGTAGATTCAGCTCCAGTCCTTTATTTTAACTCTGTGAGTACGTGTTTTTTTTCTGTTTCAAGTATTTCTCTTGTAAACAACATACTATTAGATTTTGGTTTCTAATCCGTCCTGCTATATGCTTCCATTTTATGGGAGAGTTCATCTCATTTACGTTCACCGTTATGATCAATAACTCTACATATCCCTGTGTGTGTATATATAGATATGTTTGATTACCTATTATTTATCTATGTATCTATGATTTATGTACCTATGTATGTATGTATGTATGTATCTATCTATCTGTCTGTCTATCTATCTATCTATCTATCTATCTATCTATCTATCTATCTATCTATCTATCTATCTATCTATCT
>NW_020954608.1:18836604-18839272 GCF_900497805.2 Vombatus ursinus
TCTATCTATCTATCTATCTATCTATCTATCTATCTATCTATCTATCTTTTTCTCTGGGTAGTTTATCCTTGGTTGTGATCCAAGCTCCTTTGCTTTCCATGCCTTCTATTCTTTTAACATAGAAGAGATCCATGATATTTGAGTGGTCTCCTTCCAATATTTTCTTCTTGATCTGGAAACTTTGTAATTTGGGTATAATTCCTGAGAGTTTTCATTTTGGGATTTCTTTTAGGAAGTGATTAATGGATTATTTCAATTTCTATTTCACTCTCTCAATCTAAGACATCAGGACAGTTTTCCTTTCCTTTACTTCTCTATATGTTTCCTGTAGGCTCTTTTTTGATCATGGTTTTTAAATAGTCCAATTCTTAAATTACCTCTCCTTGATCTATTTTACAGGCCTGTTTTTCCAATGAAATATTTCACATTTTCTTATTTTTTTTCATTATTTTGATTTTGTTTTATTGTTTCTCAGTGTTTCATCAAGTCAGTAGCTTCCACTTGCCCAATTCTAATTTTTAAAGAATTATTTTTTTTCAATGAGCTTTTGTGCCTATTTTCCATTTGTCTAATTCTGTTTTATTTAGGTATTCTTTTCTTCAGTATTTTTACACCTCTTTTACTAAACTGTTAACTCTCTTTTCACAGTTTTCTTCCACCACTCATTTCTTTTCCTCCTTTTTCTTCTACCACTCATCTATTTCTTTAACTCTTCCAGGAATTCTTCTTGGGCTTCTTTCCAATTGGCATTTTTTTTCTTTGAGGCTTTGGTTGTACGTATTTTCATGTTGCTGTCTTTTGAGTTTATCTTGGTCTTCCCAGCCACCATGGTTGTGTTTTATGGTCAAGTTTTTTTTTGTTTGTTTTTTGTATGTTTGGGTTTTTTTGTTGTTGATATTGTTGTTTGCTCATTTTTTCCAGTCTTTTTCTTGACTTTTAACTTTATGTTAAAGTTGTGCTTTATTCACCTGGGAATGGTGAGGCACAGTGCCAAGTTTGCTGCTGTTTTCAGAACTAGTTCTGGAGGTCTGCAAGTTTTTGGTGCTTCTAAGGTAGCATAATCTGGGGAGAGGTGTGGTCACTGCTCTCCTGATTTGCACTCTGGTCTTTACCTTGGAAGGGACCCTGCTTCCCTGCAGCCACCAATGTTAGTTCTCCTGTTGGCCCTGGAGCTGTGACCAGGGTCCCTGCTCCCTTGTGACCAACCACAAGTGCTCCTCTCTGCCCTAGGACTGCAATCCAGAATTGTGTAGAGGCAATAGAGTTGCCAAAAAGGTTTAAGTCCTGCACTCAGTGCCAGCAAAAATCTCCTGTAATTATTTTCTGAATAGTTGTATGACACCCTCATCATCTCTGGGCTGAGAGCTCCCAAAGCTGCTGTTGCCATTGTTACAATCACCTCCAAGCCCCATCAGCAGTTTTACCAACTAGAGAGTCCCAGGTGAGTCCTACCCTGGTGTCACATACCTTTCCTGATGACCTCCTATGTTGCCTTAGAGTGGAAAAATGCCTTAACCTGACCTTTTGTTGCTTCTACCACTCTAGAATTTATCTGAAGCATTATTTTAAAGTTGTTTTGGGGGGGGGGGTGTTAGGAGATTTCAGTTGAGTTTTTGCCTCTACTCTGCCATTTTTGCTCTGCCTGTTCCAGTGTCTTATTGATGCTGGGATTCTGGGCTATAGTAGGGGAGAGGTTTCTGGATGAACACTCATTAAGGATTGAGGAATATTGGACTTCTCTGCTGTTGATCCATCAAGTTTTTACCTTTTTTGATTTCCTATCCTAGACTGTGGAGACAGCTGATATTTTGCTTTATCTCTGGCACATAATTTCTTACTGAAGAAGTTTGAGAGACATGAGGATCAAAGAAAATGTTTAATCCTCCATCTTGTTAGCTATGTGACCCAAAAGTCCACAAATTTTCAATGTATGAATGACTTTTCAGAAACATATGCATTATGTAATGTAAAGTACATCTTCACTCTCATATTGGACTGAACAAAGTCTTCCAAGAGGTATCTAATAAATGATAAAATTCTTAAAACTAGAAAACCAATATAGAAGTACAATTGGATATAGGGTAGTATATTAGTTTTTTAAAAATGACTTCCAGTTGAGGTTTTGTCATTAATGGAAATATTATTTCAAACTCTATTTTATCATTAATCACTCTTGTTATGTTCTTTGTACTAAATAAAATATTATCAAGATTATTGAATATACACTGTCAATAGTTCTTTTTCTTATTTTTTTCTTTCTTTTCATTATTTCCTTGCTTCCTTCCTTCATTTTCTTTCTTTCCCAGTGATTTGATTAGGGTGGGAAATACTTTATGTGGAAATTACCTGCACTGATATACATCAGGAACTCACCTACAACTTATGGTTTTAAATATATTACCTGGAAGTACTGAGAGATTAAGTGACTTGGCCATGGTCACTCAGTATGTCTGGTATCCAGTACTCAACCAAGTTCTTCCTACTTTCAAGCCAGTTTCCTCTACACTATGTCATGCTGTCATTCATCATCATTGTTGTTGTCAGCATCATCATCATCATCATTATCATCATCATCTTCTACTACTACAACTACTACTACTACCATTACTACTACTACCACCACTACTACTACTACTACTACTACTACTACTACTACTACTACTACTAC
>NW_020954608.1:18839282-18850429 GCF_900497805.2 Vombatus ursinus
ACTACTACTACTACTACTACTACTACTACTACTACTACTACTACTACTACTACTACCACTAGGAATCACAATTAAAATATTTTCCAATAATTTTTAACCCTAAATTCTTTAATGTTATACAATTACCATCTGCTCATACCTTGATTAAAAACAACAACAACAACACTATATCATACCATTTAAATCTGAATGCCAGAATTTCTCCCTATCATATCAGTTTTTTTTTCTCTTGCTTTGCATGTTGCTGCCAGATTCAAGGCCTGGATTTTATTACAATTCAAGGCATGATAAATAAGAAAACAAATAAACTGGCAAACTGAACTTTTAACCAAAAGCAACTAGCAAAACCTATGAGCATGCTTTCAGATTAAAAAGAAAATCAGCTGTTCTATATTAAATAGTCATCATTTGGACAAAAAGGCTATATCAATCCTGAGCAGTTTTTGTTTGTCTGTTTATTGGTTGGTTTGTTTTTAAGGATGTGCACATTTGTTTATGATGTGATTTGTACTAGGAAAACAATTTGGCTTCATGATCTATGAACACATTTTGTTTTATTTAAAACATTGCACTGTTTAGATATGGGAAATTTTCTAATCCTTTCTATTTAAAGAGATTCTCAAGTCTTAATCTTTATTGGTTGACTGATGTTTTTGAAATACTCTCTCTCTCTCTCTCTCTCTCTCACATATCACCCCCCACACACACTTTAGTTCCTCTCTTAGGAATGCATCCTTCAATCCTAGCAGAAATATTACACTTAACTAGTTACCTTCATTCTTTTCACTCACTCTGACCAGGAGTTTCACACTGAAAATATGAATAGTCTCTGCCGTGAAGGCTACTTAGGTTCTAATTGTTGGTTGAAATATTTCTATTTTCCTGTATGTTACATGTGGCTCTCATCATCATAATACAGTTTTCCATTTCTCATAGGATCCTTAGCCTTTGAATCTCCTGGTTATATAAAGTTCAATTTTAAACCTCTACCTTCACTTTGTTGTAGGTTGATGAAAAGAATCCCATGAGTTTGAGGAACAGGGTGAACCTTGTGTGTAGCACAACTTCCTTCAAAGAAAAATTCTTTAAGGCCAGTAGGACAATTTGTTTCAACAGTTAATGTTCAATTCTGCCAAGTAATTTATTTGTCTAAATCACTTGGTGACCAAATGCTATCTTTCTAAAAATTTTATGAATTCATTTATTACTTGGAAATATTTTTTTCTTGTAATATAATCCCCCAATTTCAAGGCTTGGGGAAAATAACCATTTGTCTTCTATGACTGAGAGAATACCTGAATAAAGAAACTGGTCATTTAAAAATCATATTTATAGAACTATAATATTACTACTGACTTGTGAAATGAATGAACAAAACCTGAGAAATAGATGTTTTCTGTGCTAAGGTCCCACAGGCAAGGAAGACAGAAGTTGAGTTCTTGTTGGTAAGATTGTTATGCTACTAATTTCATCATTTAACATTAATATCCTTCAGAGCAATGATTAGGCAGTGTAGCAATGAATCAACCAGCAGTCAGACTTTTATCCAGTAAACTTACATTTTCCACCACAGAATTTAGGATACTCTACTTTCTGCTTGTATTTTAGGGACACTGTGGGTTCCTTCTGCTTATAAAGGTGACCCTAACTATTATCATCATCTACCCTTTCCATATGAATCTTGATTTTGTGGCAACTGCAAAATGCTACATAAGAATCTATGTCTCTCACTGGCCTAGGATTTGTCCCAATTTAGGAGACTTTTCACAAAAATCAGAGAACTGACACAAAAATAAATTTACAGGTCGAGACAATCCACATGATTAACCTTTGACACTCTAGCAGTAGGTTATAAGGATACCACATAGGAATTTCTTTGTAGTTCTTCAGTTGACAGACTCCTGGGAAGCTACTTTCAGAACCTTTTTTTCCTTTTACATTCTAGTGTATTTTAACAAAAGGCAAAGAGGAAAAAAAAGGAATGATAGAAAATAAAAGAAGAGAAGGCGCGTAGATAAATGCAAGACTGAAAGTTCTGAAGACAGTTCTCATTTTGTAACCAGGACTACCATATTGGTGAATTTAACTAATTCATGGAAAATGCCATGATTATACATCAATTAACTATACTAGGCTAGAATATTATTTTCTATAAACTTGCTTATTTTACCTGTATTTTGTAATTCAAGAAAATGAAAAAGCAGAAGACAAAAATGCTAGGCAATATCTCCTATGCCATGGGAGTAATATGAACATTTTGACTAACTCAAAAAAGAAAAAAAATGAATCAAATTTTAAAATTACTTCTGAAGAGGGTGGATTTTTTCTGTTGGTAGTTAAGCAGAGGTTTCTGTAGGATCTGTGTGCAGTGTTATACTTAAATATTTATTTATATGCAGTATTTGGATCCTCTTATGGAATGAATGATGTTCATGGTCACTTCTAGAAAAGGTGACCAGAAGTAGCTAGGTGGCTCAGTGAATAGAGTGCTAGACCTGGAGTCAGGAAGACTCATCTTCCTGAGTTCAAATCTAGCCTCAGACACTTACTAGCTGTGTGACCCTGGGCAAGTCACTCTAACCTTGTTTGCCTCAGTTTGGGGCAGCTAGGTGGTGAAATGGGTGGAGCACCGGCCCTGAGGTCAGGAGTACCTGAGTTCAAATCCGACCTCAGGCACATAACACTTACTAGCTGTGTGACCCTGGGCAAGTCACTTAACCCCATTGCCTAACAAAAAAAATAGAAAAGGTGACCAAATTTTACCCATTAATTTAAACATGTAAAATCCTCACTAAAAGTTTGCAATGCAGTCCTAAAGATGCTTCCTAGCATTGTTTACTTCATCGCATAAGCAACCATAACTAATAGTATCAAATAATTGCACATCATTGTTAGCTAAAGATTGAGAAAGCAAAGAAATATAAATGTCAGATCTCCATTACCAATAATTGTTCATTTCAACTAGTAAGTGAAAGGCAATGACTAACTGTAAGGTATAGGGGATTGGGCTTGGAGTCAGGAAAACCTGCTTCAAACTTGTGACTCTCAAATAGTCACTCAACTTCTCTTTGTTTCAGCTTCCTCATCTATAAAATGAGTCTAAAGATAGGGTTATATTGAGGATGTGCCTTAAAATTACAGAGAATTAGATGGCATGGATAGGTTGTGGTCTCTATTGTTAGAGGGAGTGTTGTGGTCTAGGGGTGCTGGGCACCCCAAAATTCAAGCATAAAAGACATGGGTCCTGCTTTGAAGGAATTTGACTCAAGTTTTCTTTCAATCACCAACAGAAGCAAATCAGACTCTTAAGGAATCTGAGCAATTTGGTATATAAGACTGACTTTTCTTATTATGTGGCCAATAGCTTGGGTTGACTCGGAGGTAACAGAGAATGCTCTAGATGGAATTAAGGAGTGGCGATCTAGGGTGGGGCCAGGTGCAGACAATGAAGGCCACAATGAAAGGGCATTTGAAAGAATTATTAACTGGGAAGGGCAAGGTGACCCAGGGACCTGTGCCTCAGGAAAGTCCAGGGCCTTTTAGGGATCCATCATTAAAGCCCCATCTGGAGTACCTAGACTAATAAAATCATGACTCTTTTAAACTATATAGCTATAACTATAATGATCCATAATGTGTATTAGAGAAAGGCACATACAAAAATATATTTGATTGGCAGTATAATTTGTATACAATTTAAATCAGACTTTTTTATAATTTATTTTCATAGGAATGGGGATAAGGATGGGACCTCTGTTTCACTGGTTTAAGGATCCCATGTGAGGAAACTCCCTCTACCAATTCAAGTCAGTACTTTTTCCGAAAATTATAGTTCCTGAGAACTCTAAGAATTAAGTGACATGCCCAGGGTTACACAGCCAATATGGGAATTGAAACCAGGTCTTCTGGCTTCGAGGCATGCTCTTTAGTCATTATATAATTTTTCTTTTGATTTTCAAAAAGCAAAAATAATTATTTTCATATGATTTATTGAATGAAAAGGTTCATCCATGTTATATGTGCCACCAATTAATTACTGAATGTTATACATGTGCACATTTAAAAATTTAAGGAGTCTTGTAAACTGAGAGAATATTCTTCCATGTTATATACATCTGGATCCACAATTAAATTGAACTTCTTTTATAAAAATAAATATAAATACCTAGGTACCCAATTGTCCCCCATCTGTACTTAGCATAAAATGGTCTATTATTGCAGCATGACAAAAACCTTAGTTTTTGTTTTTTAATCAATATTAATAATTAATCTTAACTTTAATATTAAATTCCAAACTAAGATAAAACAATAACTTTTATAACAGATCATAAAGATATTATATTCTAGATTTATTTAAAGTCCTCAAATTACTGCTCTTTTCCCTTTCTTAGCCAAATTCCTTAAAGTAAGCCTGCTCTTCTCTCACTCATTCCTCAATACTTTGAAATCCTGAGTCTAAACTCATTGCTCAAATGTAACTGCTTCCTCCAAAGTTATTGGTTATCTTAATTGTAAAATTTTATGATCTTTTCTTAATCCTAATCTTTCTTGGGGGCACCTAGTGGTGCAGTGGATAGAACACTAGGCCTGGAGTCAGGAAGACCTGAGTTCAAATCTGACCTCACACACTTATTAGTTATGTGACCCTGGAGAAGTCACTTCACCCTGTTTGCCTTAATTTCCTCATCTGTAAAATGTGCTGGAGAAGAAAATAGCAAACCATTCCAGTACCTTTGCTAAGACAACCCCAAATGGAGTCTTGGAGATTGAGATAAGACTGAAAAAATGATTGACCAACAAAATCTTTCTTGACCCAACCCTGTTAAAATCATCTTCTCCTTTGGAGTTCTCTCTCCTTTCTGGATTTCCATGACATTACTTTCTTTTCATTCACTTCTTACCAGTCTGACCACTACTCATTTTCCTCCTCTGGTTTATCATCCATATCATACCTCCTAGCTGTGGGTGCTCCTGGAGTTTTTATCTGGATTCTCTTTATCATCTCCTCTATACTCGCTCTCTTGGTAACCTCACCTGAACCCATGATTTTAATTATAGTTTCAGTGTAGATAACTCCCAGATCTGTATATTCAGCTCCAGTGTCTACTCTGAGTTTCAGTGCCAAATTACACATTTCCTATTGAATTTTTCAAACAGGATTTCCTGGAGATATCTTCAATTCAACATCTCTAAAACTCAACTCATTATATTTCCCCTAAACCTTCCCCTCTTTAATTTTTTTCTATTTTTCTTTAAGACACCACTATAGGTAGTACAGTGCATAGAGTGTAGGCTTGAAACCAGGAAAACCTAAGTTCAAAACACTTTCTAAGTGTGTGACCCCGAACAAGTTACTTAATCCTGTTTGCCCGCAGTTTCCTCATCTGTAAAATGAACTGGAGAAGAAAATGGCAAACCACTCCACTATCTTTGCCAAGAAAATCCCAAATGGAGTCAGGAAGAATCAAACAAAACTCATAATGAGGACCATACAACAAAACCCTTCCATTATCTCATGTGCATAATTTCATCATTATTTTGGGCTTCTCACTTTCCCTCACCTCACATATTCAACCTACCATCAAATCTTCCTGTTTTATCTTCATAGCTTCTCTTGCATTTAACTCATTCTTTCCATGCAACACACTCCCATCTAAATTCAAGCTTTCATCTTGTCTTACCTCCATTCTTACAAAGGCCCCCAAATGGGGCTCCCTTCCTTAAATTTCTCTCCACCTCAGTCCATCCTACACAATGCTGCCAAAGTAACTGACCACATGACTGCCTGCTCAAACAACTGCAGGTGCTTCCTTTTGCCTCTAGAACCAAATATGAAGTTCTCTGATTAGTTTTTAAAGAAATATATAACCTGACTCCAACCTACCCTTCAATCCTCATCCACTCTCCTCCCTGCCCCACCACACTGCAATCCAGCCAAACTGGCCATCTCTCTGTTCCTCACACATGATTCTCAATTTCTTGTCTCTTTGCCATTGTAATGACAACCCCTGTGCTTGGAATGCTCTCATTCCGTAACTTATTTCACAGAGTCCTTTTCTTTCTTTGCTGTTGTTGTTTGTCCTTTGTTTTTTAAGAGGATCAATGACATCATGAGGGTGATATCTTAACTTATAGGTGAATTGGATTTAAGTGAGGCTGGATTGCACAAAGTCTTCAGCCTTGCTCTCTTTCAGAGTCATCAAAGTCCAGTAGCAGAACAAAAGTCAGGAGGACTGGTAATGGCACAGAATGCAGTGGATAACCCAGGTATCTCCAATGTCTGACCAAGCTCTAAGTGCTACCTTCATGGTCATTGGAATAAATTGTTCTTATTTACCCATTCTGCCAGGAAAGACTTTACTATCTTCCATGCTAGATATCCCTCTGACTCACCCATGGGCTTGAGGCCTGTTGGTTACCCTCAACCTGGATTAGTCACACATTTTTGTTGGGGCATGGCTGCTGAGCATGCTGCAGCTTCTCAGAACCACAGATGAGAGTTGGGTGAAGGTAGAAACCAAAGGTGGATGAGCACCCCTGAAAAGGGCCCAGCATGCCCTCACACCGGAGGTGCTAGTCCTCCCTGAACACCCCACACACCCCTTTACTTTCTTTGCAATGTAGTTTAAACACTGTCAACTGCATGAAGGTTTTCCTGATTACCCCAACTACCAAAATGCCTTCTTTCCCAAACAATTTTCTATGAGCCATATTTCCTATCATGTTTTCTGCTAAATGCAAGGCCCTTATCTGACAAACAAAGTCCAACTTTCCCTTTTTTTTTTGGAGGGAGGCATGAGGGGAAACTCCATAAGAATATACAAGAAACTCACAGTGTAGAAAATGCCAATTAATGCCAACATGAATGTACTCTGTAACATACAGACTTAGGGCTTTGAGAGGTTAATTGACTTGCCCAAGACTCCACAGCCAGTATATATAAGGATAGTGACTTGAATTCAGGCCTTCATGATCCCAAGACCAGTCCTCTGGCCACTATACCAGGTTAGGATGCTTCTCACCTTTCAGTATCAGCATGTATTACTGTGAAATTCTGATTTAAAAGTATGCTTCAGAGAACTCCATCTCTAAAGAAGAGCACCAGTTTCCAATTTACACCTTGAGGCTTGCCCCAATTTTTCATTTAGAGCAAAGGTTCTTAACCCGGGACCCATTGACCAAGCAATCCATAGACAGTCTTCAGGAAGTCTGAGAACTTGGGACATCATTCTGAGAAGGGATCCAAAGGTTTCACCAGACTGTCAGAGGGGATCATGAAATATAAATATGTAAAGAATCCCACATTTAGAGCCACTAGTTCTACATTGACTAGCTAGTCATGTAAGTAAATGAAATTTTCCAGTGCAGACAATTAAATGCCAGAGGTTGGTATGCTAACTGATGAGCCATCCTTGCTAGTTGTTCTACTCCAAATGTATAGACAATATAAATATGAGTCTTAAGAAATGTCTGTGAGTACAAGTAGCCTATTGTTTCTTAGCCAGGATTCTGGCTCCAAAACAAATGGAACTGGCAATGAGGACCCAGAAAGGCAATAAATATTCTCCTTCTCAGAAAGAGAGGAGTCTCTATAGGGTCAAACTCTTTTTAAGGGGTGTTAGATTTGAAAGATTAATTTGAGCAGTATGGTTATTCAGAAACCAAAACCATCTTTACTTGGCCAGAGCTACCTTCTTCCCAGTTATCTTTGGAAAGAGCCAGTCATCCATGACATACATCATTCTGGTCTTATGCTAGCCAAGTAGTAAAGAATGTGAAATGGATTTATTTTGCCACTGGCAAAATTGGGGGAGGAAGTCTTTTGTGCTTATGGATATATGTCCTTTGTTCCTTTGATACCTATTTCTGATATTCCCCTTTTCTGTGAAAAGATTGGGGGATCCCTCTTTCTTCTGAGTTGGGGTGGAGATAGGGTAGGGGAGAGAGAAATGATAGGAAGAATATCACAAATGGATTTTTGTTCATTATTTTTGGCTTCCTCCTTTCCTGCTCCTTTCTCCACGTACACTGCCATGCCAGTGTATATGAACACGCTGGGTGAAATTGGAATTCTCTTTGTGTGACTACTTGTGAGTTTTGTAAAAATGGAAGAGAACATGCTGTAATAAGGAAGACACACTAAAGACATTGCATTTTCTAGAGGCATGTGACTATCCCTGACTGACATCCTTAACATATTTATATTTCATGATCCCCTCTGACAGTCTGGTGAAACCTTTGGATTCCTGCTTAGTGGCTCCTGACATCCTTTCAAAACTTTTCCAATTCCAAATATCCACAATGTGGATCTGATGACAGAGTGCTTTAACACTATTATATTAAAAATTCCTCCAGTGGGTGGGGAATTGATTGTGGCTATGCCTTGTGTGTTGGGCTGATTCTTTACTGGCTTATGAGCCAAGACAAATGCAAATCACTAAAAGCACAACTGACTAGTAAAGAGAAACTGTGAAAAATAGCCAAGTAATCAATAAAATATACTGAAAGCATCTGTTCTAAACTCCCATTGATGCTTTTGTAAACAACAGTAAATAAATACAGCAGAATGCTAAATGAAAACTCCTAAATGTATTTCATTAGATGCAATAATGTACTTTCTTGGAAATGAGTGTCTTTACCTAGAAAAAAAAAAACATGCGTATTTGAATTGTTGGTACTAGTTGATTTTGTTGTGGACATTTGCCCACTGAAAACAGGGAAGAAATTATGAATAAATACACTGCTCAAATTAGTCTTTCAAATCAATGCTCTTTAAACAGAGACAGAGTCATTTTATAGTGTCTTCTCACTTTCTAAGAAGGAGAATATTTAGAATTGCATATGTTGTGGAAAGAAAAAGATACCAAATGCAAGTATTCCAAAAGCTCATCCTTTGCCCCTCCTGCATTCCAGCTCCCCTTCTCCTGGCATTAGTGTGGTGTCATCAGCCACCACTGCCATCCACCCTTGGCAGGTGTTCCATTTTGCGTTGTCACAAAGATCCTCCTGATCTTTTGTTGCCGTGGTTTCCACTCTTTGCTACCTAATGCTAGGTTTTTCCTTTTGATATATTCACCAAGATCAGGAGTCAGCTCCCTCCCTAGCAGCTGGCCTCTAAAGGGATTAGACTGGAATCCTAACCTATTTCTAGGCTGTGCTCTGCTCAGGTAGGATGTGTAAAAACATGTGGGTTCTTTAAATGTATAGACAGGTGACTTGAGGGGAGGCATCGATAAATATCTCTGGAATCTTGCTTATCTCTCTCCAAGGGAGACTTTGATTCTTGCCTAGACAGGAACAGAATAAGATGTTGTAAAGCTGGCTACTCTGTTCATTAAAAGAAGGGGTCTTAGACTAGGATTTTTTTTGGCCTCCCAATATTGCCAGTCAAAAGTAATATTTATAGGTTCAAAAATCATCTTTTTCAGCCAAATCACTTGGTCCCTTCCTACTAAATTCTAGTTAGATAAAAGAACATCACAAATAATGAATAACCCATAAATACTTTTAACCAAGCTGATAGCAAACAAAAATCAAAGAAGTGCTACAGATTAGACAGAAAATAAACTAGTGAATGAGCTCTTCAGGGGAGTTAAAATCTCAATTGAGAGAGAAACTTTGTGCTCACCCAAGGGTAAATTCTCTGAGGTCTTTAGGGAGATAAGCTGGAAATCTGGGATATGTTAAGATAGTGGCTTCCCCCACATTTCTGTAACAGAGGCTTTCTCTTGCTTCTCTCTGGAATCTGTCCTGAAGAGAGTCTGGAACCATAAGTGTCCTCTACCAAAACAGTAATGAAGAATCCATCTCTTCTCCAGGGCTCTCTCACCAACTTTCCCTTCATTCAGTCACATCATTCTACCAATCCAGAAATATGCCTAAGCAGCAGCATATAAGCCATCCCAGGCTTGAAATCTGGATGTTCCTATGTTTCAGTTCTTCAGAATGAAATATTGAAAAACAAAATGACTTCATTTTTTTTAACAAATTCTGTTTATTCACTCAGCTTTCCTAGCCCCTGTCCATACAAGGGTCCTCTGTAGGTCCTACCAGAACTGCTTTTCTTTCTTTACTTAATCTAAAGTCACCATTTCCTATGCCTAGTCAGGTTAGGGCAAATTGATCCCATGCATTTGTGTTGATTCGGCACTTCACATTGAACCTTTCAGGGGATTTGGAATGTTGCTCATGTTCCCTATCACTTTGCCTCTTCAAAGGCAAAGGTCACAGAGGGTTGAGAACCCTTTGCAACTCCACCCAAGAACCTGTTTATCCTCTGTAACACATAGAAATATCTTGCTTACAACTTCTGGCTAAAAAGGTTGACTCAAGATTCAGGCTTCTCCATCTGACCCTTCACCTCTCCCTTACCAGGCTGCCTCTTTTATTTCTCTGGTTTCTTGTCTCACTGCTAGTTGTTTTTGCCCTTAGTACTCATTGTTTGTGGAGGAAGGGGGATTGGTTTCTTATTTATCATTTTTTCCCCCAGGGTTGCTGGACCTGATCATTCTCTTAGCCCTGGCCATTCCCTCCCAAAATCCTCCAAGGGGATAGGACTGAACCAGATGCTCAGCACACAGATGCTTCTGCAAATGGCTGTTAGAATTCCCTCTAAAAGCAACTTTCTCATTTCCTGCAAAACCTCTTAGATTCAGTTTCCATGTAAACCCTGGATAAACTTAACAGGGCATCCTGATCAGTCCTTTTCTGTTCATCCGTAACTATGATGACTACATTCTGTCCATAATCCTCATCTTCCCCACAGCCACAACTTTGGACCCTGTCCCTAGGTCACATAGCTGGAATAGATGAGCTTTCACCTTATCATGTCTCCATGGCCTTTTCCATGTCTTCATGCTACTTTCCAGTTATTTCCACACCCTGCCTACTGTTTGTGCCTTCCTCCATTTCCAGGTTATTTTTGTGTGTTGTCTTTCTCCTTTACAATGTAAGCTCACGGAGGTCAGGGATTGCTTGCTTATTTGCTTTTATTTGTATTCCCAGTCTTAGCACTCTTCTCAGTACGTAGTAAACATTTAAAAATGTTCACTCACTTTATTTATCTATCTGTCTGCCTGTCTGTCTGTCTGTCTATCTATCTATCTATCTATCTATCTATCTATCTATCTATCTATCTATCTATCTAT